>NW_026137894.1:600000-964864 GCF_019393585.1 Leptopilina boulardi
TAAAAAAAAATGATATTTAAAATATTTTAAAAACAGGTCAAGTAATATGCAACAAATCAAATAAAAACATTTGACAATACGCGTCAAATATTTTGAAATATTAGTCAATGTTTCTATATATTAAACTGTCGAATTTTTTGAAAAAAAAAATTTGAGCCCTGTGAATATCACTGCAGTCAGTTTATGATCAATTGACTTGTGGTTTGGAATATAAATGCAAAAGAATACTAAGAATATAAATCATTCCAGTTTTTACACCAGATTTTAAAATAAAAAATACTTCATTTATTTCTTCTTTTTTTTAGAATATTTACACTCGTTAAATTTAGATATTTATTAATAAAAATTGCCATATAAATAATACCTATGAATATTAGGTACAATATTTATTCCCCTTTTAATTAATAAATTAATAGATTTTTAATTTATAAAAAGAAATAATATTACATATGGAATTTGTTCGATTTTTTCTTCAATATTTTAAATATGTAGTAAAAAATAACGTATCTATAACGGAAGCATTTAAAAAATTGAAATTAAATTTTAAATGTGACTTTTTAAAACCGAAGTGATCGATTTAAATTTTTTTTTTTTTTTTAATTTCAGTTTTTGTTAAATAAGAAATTTTTTCTCATTTATGCGAAAGTGGTGTTTTGTGTCATTAAAATACTGTTTACAATTTTTCAGCTACATGCAAAGATTTACATTATGTTTTGACTGTAAATATTATTTTAACTGCAAGAAAACACCACTTTCGTATAAACAGGAAAAAGTTACTTATTTATCAGAGACTGAACTAAAAAAAAAAGAAAATTTCAAAAAATCAATCATTTCGGTTTTGAAAAAAGTCAAATTTTTGAATTTAATTTCAATATTTTAAATGCTTCCGTTGTAGTTACGATATTTTTTTTTTACTAAATATTTAGAATGTTGTTCAAATTATTTTTTGAGAGAATTTCTATTAAACCGTTTTTCTACACCGAAAAAAAAATTCTCTTGTTTCAAGAGGATGCCTCTTATTTCAATGCATATTTTCCTCTAGTATATGCTGCAAAAAGGATGTCCTCTAGGTTTAAGAGGATTGTCCTCTATGTAAAATCATTCCTCTTAATTTAAGAGGATACTCTTATTTTAAGAGGAAAATATCATCTTAAAAAGAATTCTGAAATAATATAAAAATGCAATCATCTAATTTGTATGTTATAGATATAATCTATAAAATTAAAAGGAATAAAATTTGTTATTCCATGATTTACATCTATTTGAGTATATAAATAAATTGAAATTGATTTTAATTTTTTTGAATAAATCAACTAAATCTATTTTTAATAATATTTTTATGCACAAAACATATAATTCATTAAATTTGAAAATTTATTTTAAATAAATTTTCAAATAAAATTAAAATAAATAAAAATCGTAATAAAATAAATTTTTAAATAGCATAACGTAAATGATATGACGCAATCATCTTTGCGCATGAGCGACTTTCTATGGGAAATCCTCTTATAATTTAGAGGAATATTCTTAAACATAGAAGATTATTCTAAATTCTAAGAGTATTATTTTTATTCTAAAAAGATTATTCTGAATATAAGAGGAATGCTCTAGAATAGTCCTTTTGTTTCGATCCTCTTGAAATTAGAGGAAAATATTCTCATTTAAAGAGTAATACTCTTGTTTTTAAAATAAAATTCAAAAGGATTCTGTAAGAGAAATTTTCCTCTGAATACAAGAATATTTTTTTTTCGGTGTATGTTAAATGAAAATTTAAACAAATATAAATTCGTTGAAGTAAATGTTTGGTTATATAAAAAATTCTGTAATATATAAAATCGGTTTAATGGAAATTCTGTCAAATAATAATTCTATAACAAATAAAATAAAATATTTTATAAATTTTATAGCATATATGCTTTTGAATCAATAATTTTCATACCTTTGGCAGAAATGCTGTTGATTCAATAGCATATATTTTTCTCAGTGTATCTAATTTCGCTATTCAACAAATTTTCCTTAAATATTAAAAGAATTTTTTTTTTTGGCAATTATTTTTTCTTAGTGTATAAAATTTGATAATTTTGAAAATAGATAAAGTTATGACAATAGTTTTATAATAATAATAATAATTTTTTATTTTTGACAAATATTTTTCAGTCGGGCCTTCTCCAGAGCACGAGTTTGCCATGCGTTCGCACATGTAATCACGTGTGTAAGAAACTATACACTATATTGTATTTATATATGCATCGTGGGGGGATTGTCCGCATTAAATGGAAATTTTTTCATACAACTTCCTTTTCTAGGAGCACTCCCGCGTCTTAGAAGACTATTTTTGCTATTTGTTAAATTTTTCTTTCAGTTTTAGTTACACAATCGAAAAAACTATTTAACTGCTATATTTATGAAGAAAAAATTTTGACTTTTTAAAAACGTTTTCTTTAAATTTTGAAGAATTTTTTTTTTATGTTTATTTTAAATGTGGTAAAAATTTCACAACCTAGAAGCTAGAAGACAAGATACATATTTATATTTTGAAATTTTCAACTTTTAACATAATCACATGTGTAAAAATTGTACAATTTTTTTGTTTTTAGTATACTGACATTTTTAACACTGGTACTGAATATTGTAAAGGAATACTTCTTCAAAATTTGAAGTTAATTTAGATGAAATTTGATATTTTTAAGAATAGTATCCAGAGAACGTATCTTTAAATTTTAAATATTCTGTTAAGTATTTCTTTTAAAACTTTTGTTTTTGAACTACAATTATGCCAAAAAATTAAAAAATAAAATATGTTTTGATATATAATAATTATAACAGCATTTCTGTTAAAAGTATAAAAAATATTGTTTCAAAAGCATATGCTATAGAGTTCCATAGCATATATGCTTTTGAATCAATATAATTTTTATATCTTTGGCGAAAATACTATAGATTTTTAGTTTATTATAAATAATTACATTTTTCTAAAATAAAATTTACATTAAAAAACCTTCTCTTTGCGATCGTCTTTTCTAAACGATGGAACGGTTTGAAATAGAATGTCCCACGTGTTTATTATCGAATTTCAACAAATTATTACCGCATTTGATTTTAGAGACATTTAATTTCTACCCACATAGCACAAGTAATTTCTTGAACATTTCCTAAAATAGTTATAGTTATTAGATTAATGTTGTAGTTAAGTATTTATAGGTTATAGGTTATAGTTTTGAAGTGACTAAAATAACTACATAATTCTATACAAACTGGATTAAATATAGTATTTTGTCTCTTAAAAATTGTACCTTTATATACATATAGTCAGAATTTCTAAATAAATATATATTATTTTGAAAAAATTGCAAATAATTTACACCTATATTTACATAAACGTTTTGCATACATTGGCTTTACATCTTACAGGTATATATGGTACTAAGAAAAATGGATTATGTAAATTGAAAAATATAAATTACAAACTATGTGGGAAAAACAATTTAAATTATACTGCTAATTATCTCATTATCTAGATTATAAACACTATTAGATCATTCAATTTCTAAATCATTATCATTATAAATCTCAGCTTTTATAAATTATTATTATTATAGCTATTATATTCTTAAATATAAAATATAATATATACAATATTTAAAAAATATTTTTAGAATTCATTTTTCTTGATAAAATTATTAAAAATTAAACAGAAATTACAAATTATGTATCTTGAATATTAGTTTTTATAAAAGAATTTCGTAACTTAAAGCTTAAAGCAAACGTTTTCGTAACTAATGCACGGACTTTCGTTAGTGCTTTTATTTTATCAAAAAAAAAATAATTAAATATTTGACATATTTATTGTCTATTAGTACTTAAATTTTAACATTAATTTTTAAAAAAAATTAACATTAATTTTACATAATTATTGATTAAAAATTTAATGGAACATAAAGTTAACTAAAATATTGCAAATATATTTATAAAATTTGCTAGGTAGTAAACTAAATAATACTCAAAATTTTTCCTTAACTTTTACTTTCATGTAAAAAGATTTTTCAAAAAGTGCCCATTAAAATTTTCAGTAGAAATTTCACCCGGAAATTTCATAGAAATTCGACAAAATTCCAATGGAATTTTACGAAATAATTTCGTAAAATCGTGAATTTAGTAATTTTACAATTTCTTAACAAAAGTAACTAAATATAAATATAAATTTAAAAATTTACAACTGTAAATTTAAATTAAATAACTGGTATAATTTCTGCACTTTTTTTTTGAAAAACTAGCAAAAAAAAACTCTTTTTTATGAGTACAAAATTTCTTTATATTGACTTTTATTAATACTTCTATTCAGAAACTTAAAATACTTCTGATAAACATTACTTAACAGTTTTTCTATACAAGTATTATATGGTCAACTGTAAATGAACAAAATACTAAATTTCACATTTTTACTCATAAATTCTTTATTTAATTAATAAAAAAAAAGTTCAGAAATGATTTCAGTTATATTGCTCTTGAAAATTTAAAGTTACTTTTGTATAAACATTACAAATATAACTATAAATTCGCGTTTTCCCACAAAGTTCTACGTATGAAATTTTTTCATATAACATTCCATGGAAATTTGTTGGAATTTTAATGGAAATTCCAATTGACACTTTGCGATGAATTTTTTTACCTGCGGGAGGCTTCTGTACTCTCTAAATCTGAATAAGTGAAATTTCACTTAGAATGTTTCAAAAGTCTTCCACGTAGAAAAATAAGTGTATATGGGCAAATCCACGAAACTTTTAACTTTCAAGAAAAAAAAATTTCTTTTTTTAATTTGCAGTCACATTGATGTCACTTTGTATACACGTTTAAGTACATTTTAGCACTACAAATTCATATGCGTGATTCATTTTTAGCTCACGCCGTCAATGTTTAACTCTTTAAACTCTTTAATGTTAATAAATTACATATAAAATTGAAAAATTCTACTTTTTTTATTTCTGATATCGGAGTGGTTTTCAAAGTATTTTCGTCCTCTGAACACGATTCTGGCACCCAATTTTGCTTAGCACGTCATGATTTTGAGAAAAGAGGGGGTAAAGACTCTAAAAAAGTGTTTTCAGCATATTCTTAACTTAATAAAATTTATTTCACTCAAAATTCTTAAGCGGCGTTTTTGTGTTCAAATATATGTATAAAAATGTTTCGATCACACCATAGATTGACCTGTTTAAAGCAAAAATGCAGTTGTGCCTTTCAAAAATGTATAAATTTAAATGAAATCACGATTTTTATTATCATCTTTAAATTGTTGCCACAGGAATACAATTAGAGGCACATCATTGAAAAAGGTCTTAAAAGTTCTGTTTTTTCATCACCTTTTAAGAAATGCATTGAACTTTTATTTTTATCCAACGCCGTAATTGATATTTTCATAAGAAGACGTTCAATTGAATTTTTTTAAAAAGTGCTATCACTCAATCAAACCTTCGTATTTTTAGTTTTAGTGGTGGCACACTAATGGGATAGTGAAAATTTTTTGACAAAATATATGTCTGTTAGATATTTCCATAGTAGCTGAAATGATATTTTACACGCCGCAAAAATAAAAACGTTAAGAATATAAACTTTTTCAAGAAATTCAAATGAAATTTAAGCATTTGTTCACTTTTTAAACTTATAAAACTAATTGTCAAATAAATATTTTGTTCTAATACTGTACATAAGTGTTCCTTTGTATATAATTTAGCAAAAAAAATGATACCCAAAGTTTTAATTAAAAATAATTCAGATTTTTAAGTGTTCGATTCAAGAATCACAAAAAAGTTAAAAGTTTCGTGGATTTGCCCATATGCACTTAAAAATAAGTGATTTTCACTCAAAAATAAGTGAAGTTTCACGTTTTTCCTACGTGGAAGACATTCTAAGTGAAATTTTACTTAATCAAATTTAGAAAGTATAACGAAATGTAATTTACACTAACGTGACCCTCATTTATCCACAAGTAAAAACCAAAAGTTTTGAACGTTCATATAAACGAAATTTGTTTTGCTACTTCTTTAAGTACGAATTTTATTACAAAATATTGTTTAAAATATCTAAAAAGAAGTTATTAATTTAATAATTGTTTAATTTACTGTTTTATTTTACATTGCCATTAGAATTTTTAATAATTTATAGATTGAAAAAAATATTTCGTTCATATGAACGTTGAGAACCTTCGGCTCATCTGCAATTTTGAATTTTGAAAATCAGATTCGTAATCAGCGACCCCAAAAACCCTCAGATACCAAGTTCCCAAAAAGTGTAACAATTTTTTGAAAATTCGATCCGACATTTTGAATTTTGAAAATTTGACCTCAGATTTGTAATTAGATACCCCAATAACTTTTATATATACAACTTTTTTTGGAAATTAGATTGACTAATGTTTGAGTTAATATTTTTAAGCACTTTTAGGGCTTTTGAACAACTTCAAGGTGTTGTTTTAACGCTTAAATCTTCTTCTTTGCTGATATAAAAAAATACGTACACGGAGAAAAATGCAAAAACGAATAAAGTAACTTTTACTACTTTAAAAGTAAAATCGGAATTGTCCGCAGTCTCTGCGCATTTCTGGCAATTTTTACTCCAGAAATAGTAAAATTTACTCCTGAAATAGAAAAAATTATTCCGGAAATATGTATAGTAAATTTTACTATATCTGGAGAGTAAAAATTGGCAGAAATGCGCAGAGACTGCGGACAGTTCTGGATTTACTTTTAAAGTAGTAAAATTTACTTTATTCGTTTTTTCATTTTTCTCTCCGTGTATCAATTATTTTTTCGAGTTCTAAAAATTTGTCAAGTTTGAGCCAAATCGACGTGTCACACTTGAGTAGTATTGTAAGTATTAACTAACACTAACCCTAATTACACTATTAATTATTATTATTAATTACACTGTTTATTAATTTAATGTTACTCCTCTACATTTGAATTAATCCCTTTTTGACTAATACAATAACTGCTCCAATTTGTTCATTAAATTAATTAGTGACCGTTTGGACTAATTCTTAGTCAAAAATGACTAATTGTTACTAGAAAACTACTAATTGATTTAGTAAAGTTACTACTACGATTAGTAAATTTTAATAAATGAATTAGTATAGTTTTCTACTATCATCAATTAGTCATTTTTGACAAAAAAAATTGGTCAAAATGGTTACTAATTCATTTAATCAACGAATCGTATCGAATTAGTCAAAAGTGACTGTTTCAAATTTAGAATCTATTTTTGACAAAACATAAAGGTAAAGAAAAAAAAATCAAAAATAATTTTTTTCAATCTTAACAGACAGCGACGTATCATGTCATTTCAAAGTAAACATTTGACGAACTTCGCATGAATTGAAAATCATAAAAAGATATTTAAAAAGAAAACAGTGTAACTCGTTTACTTTTTTCATATATATATATATATATATATAATCAATGATTTCCTTTTTTTTATCTTCTTGGCTAAATAAATAAGCTTCTTTTTTTTTGCAAACACGCCCAAGCAGACAGGTGACTTGACCTAACCTAACATTCCAACTCCGTAAACATTGGATCCAATAGTATACAGCTAAATGTTTTTTCAGTGTTCTTGTATTGTCAAACGTTTTTCTTTTTTTTTTTTTTTGTTCTGTATTTTGTGTTTAATTCAGGATTATTTTTTTTTCAAATGTACGATTTTCCATATTGTATTATTAATTTCTTTTTTTTTCGAGTCCATAAATTTGCATGTGTCTGTTTCATCACAACTCAGGTATCTTGTTGTTTCAAAGTGTAAAACTATTCTGGCCGCAGTATTCGAACATCTAACAAAGCAGTTAATAAACAAAAGTTTTAATGTAAATCAATACACGTTGTGCTCATGAAAATTAAACTTGTACAAAGTTTAGTTTCCAAACATTAGATTAAGTCTATTAGAAAATTATTTACAAAGTTGGTCAAATTCCTGATATGGTGAAAGTGCATCCATCAAATTTTTGAATGTAGATGCAAATTTTCTACTTTTTCAATGTATACAAGTAAAAAGATGGCGAGAGAGGGTGAACACGGCGCAGAATTGAGTCAAGAAGAATAAGCAAGTTGATGCAGTGGATTGGGTGAAATCCCGCAATAAGGTTAGGGAAACACCTGAAGAAGAAAACGAAGAAGAAGAAGAAGAAGAATAGAAAAGGAGATGTTATTAATAAACAATTGAAACAAATTAATTAATCTTGTTTTAATAAATAGGGTAAATAATTGTTGACAATAGAGAGCAACAAGAACTAGAGAAGAATGAAAAAAAAAAAAAAATTGCTAAAAGAAGCGTGACTAGTCGGGTCGACAGGTCGATAGCAATGGCGCCGCAGCCCTACATGTAGAAAATCAATCCATAACACGGTGAATCTCGTTATCAATTGAATACATTTTCACCGGGTATGCCTCTTTTTCCCTTTTATTCCCCTTTCTTTTCTTCTCTCTCTCTCTCTCTCTCTCTTACTTTCTCACTCTGTCAAGAGAAAAAGAAACGAGGGACACTCTTTAGTTTACGTTTGATTGACATCCGAGGGAAATATAATCTTCAGGAAGTAGTAATGGGGTGATTGTGTACGAGGGGGATGTGTGGGATGAGCTGTCAGTTGCACGAGTAATCACTGACATACCGACTGAGGGCGAAGGAGGGAATAAGAACGAAAAGCAGCAACATTGGGTCGAAGAAAATGTAAAAAAGAATAAGTGGAGAAAAAAATTGTGAGGGGGGGGGGGGGGGTGGGCGATGAAAATGAATGAATTTTTATTATCGCTTACTTTTGATGACCCGTTCCGTTGTGGAGAGTTTTTGGGAATTATTCGAGGTCATGCTGGCACAGGTGGATAAATCGTCGTCGTCGATGATGATGATTATTGCAGAAGGCGCGTCGTACTCTTGTTACACTTTTTTTTTTTTTTTTCGTTGAGTATGTCACTCTATATCACTGTCGCACAAAAGAGGGTCGGTGGAGGACGGTAGTTAAGAAGGTGACACCTTCTTTTGGGGGGAGGGCGATGTTTCCTTTACTTTTTTTTTTTTTCACTAGAGAAAATATGACACGTATTAAACAACAGTGGAAAAACAGAACCGCAGACAACGGTCCGAATTATCGGTTTACAGTGCTGCACATCAGGGGCCGTGGGATACTCTCGGTTCTTGGGGAAAACAACACCCTCCTCCTCCACCACCACCGCCGCCACCACCTCCTCCTCCTCCAGCACCGTCGTAACCGTTGGAAGTCGCCGCCGTTGATGCCTCTCCTTCACACTTCTTTTTCGCGGTTTCGCTCCTCGTCTTTTGTAACCTATCTCTCTCTCTTGTTATATACAATATACACTTCCTTCAAAGATCTTGTGTAGTTCTTCCCTGTCGTGCGCAGGGTACGAAAGCACACTCGCGAATGCTGTTTTTACTATAAGCTCTCGCTCTCTCTCTTTTTCTCTCTTTCTCTATCTTTCTCTTTCTCTCGCTAGCACACGACACACAGATGGCCTTCGAACGCAAATGGCCTGGGCAACTTGGACACAATTGCGTTAAAACACACTACGAGGCACACACCGCGACACCTCAATACTCGGCCACACCGATAAAACTGGCTCACTGACTAAAACTCTACTACAAGATGTCTGCTGCTTTGCTTTGCAGCACGCAGTCAACTGCTACAGCATACAAATGCGCATCATTTGCGCGCACCGATCATTCGAGGGCTCTCCCATTTTCTACACCTCTAGAACAACTTATGCCATCTGCTATCACTAACATGAGACTTTACACATTCATATAATCAATGGTACCGACCATCGTTAAATGTCATTTCTCTATTTTTTTTTTCCTTTATCGATTAATTTCAAAAATAAAAAATGCAATGTCAAATAAAATTGAAAATAAAACTGAAATTGAAATAAAATTCAAGTCATTGTGACTAAATGTGATGGTGAAAGGAGTTTTTTTTATTCTCTGTAAGACTGGTTGCATTTCTTATTTTCTTGCAGTGCTGCCAATTTTTTTCGGGGAATTACTTGCTGAATCAAGGGAAAGTACTGATTCTATAACTTATTTTCTTTTTTATTCAGGTTAAGTTGACGATAATTTTTAACTTCTTTTTCAAAAATTTAAATTATAAAATGATATAATTTCAATTTTTTTTTTTTTATTTTGTCAATATTTCTCGACGAGACGCTTGCTTTTCACCGAACGGTCAATACGTCGAACAGACAAAATGTCGATAAGCCATAACCTCGAAAAGCCAAGACGTCGAACGGTCAAAATGTCGAAAAAACAAGACGTCGAACAGTCAATACATCGAACGGACAAAATATCGATAAGCCAAAATATCGAAATGCCAAAACATCGAACAGCCAATACGTCGAATGGACAAAATGTCGAAAAATTTTATTGACTGAAGTATAATTATAGTTAAGTCAATAAAATTTTTCGACATTTTGTCCATTCGACGTATTGGCTGTTCGATGTTTTGGCTTTTCGATATTTTGTCCGTTCGATGTATTGACTGTTCGACGTCTTAGCTTTTCGACATTTTGACCGTTCGACGTATTGGCTTTTCGATATTTTGTCTGTTCGACGTCTTGGCTTTTCGACATTTTGTCAGTTCAGTTTCAGTTTTTTTTTTGAAGTCATGTTCTTGATAATTAATAATTTATTTATAAATCATAGTATTTAAAAAGTTTTTAATGAAGAAACCCTCTTGATTATATGTCTCAAGAGGCCTACCGTCGGCAGGCGAAAGCTAATAAATAAAACAAATTATAATAAATGGATTTAAAAAAAAAAAACAAATTAAATAACTCACTACTATTTAATTATCCAAACAAATTAACAACCTAATAACAAATTTATGTTAGTTATAGAAAATTAAGGTCAAAATTCAAAAATTTTGAAAAACGAAATTCACTACTGGAAAGAGCATAAAAAAAACCTTCAAAAAACATACCTGCCAAAATTTTTTTTATTGCATTTATAGACAGAAAAAATTCAAATAGTAGGCGGTGTCAGGGAAAACTGATAAAATTGACCAAAAAAAAAAAAAAAAAATTTTTTTATAATAAAAAATCAAAAAATTCTCCCCCAAAATTTTAAAAAAGTCAAAAATTTTTTTGGGGATATTTTACTATCATGTAGGACAACAATTTCCCCAAGTTTCACTTTTTTCGAGAAATCCAATTTGTGACGCGATCTGAAAAAAGGGACCTTAGAAGCAAAAAATTATTGGTTACGTTTGGAAATTTTAAAGTGAAAATACACAAAAACGTTGAACTCGTAATGCAAATTAATGATATTTAGGTCTTCATCTATATTAATAAAATCAGACTTTTGTCTGTACATTGCTCCAAATTAATTTTTTCTTGCATAGTTTATCATTTTAAGTAGTAAAGATAACAAATATGCCATAAATAAAAATTCTGTCTGTCTGTCTGTCTATCTATCTGTCTGTCTGTCTGTCGTCAATATTTTGTACCGGCACAACTTTAAAACGGCTCAACCGATTAAGGTAAAACTTGGCAGCGTATTCAGTCTTAACGTAACTTAAAATCTTAGCCATATTTGATTAAAAAATATTAACATTAACGAAAGTTATGACATTTTTTCAAAAAATTTAAAAAAATCAAAAAAATGCAATTTTTTTATTTTTTGACAGATTGATTTGAAACTATTTGTACCTAATTTTTTCACATAAATACAATCAATTTTTTTATTAAATTAAGTAAATAGTCTGAATTTAAAAGTCTAAATCAAATTTTTGAATTTCCAATTTTTTTAACAACATTGTAATATAAGAATTCGTTATGTTCAACTTTTTATAAGTAAAACAATAATGTTTTTAGTCTGTTGGGTATTAAACGCAATCTTAGCTGCACACCAATGAAAAATATTAATTTAAACAAAAATATGACACTTTCAAAAAATTTAACATTTTTTATTTTTTGATAATTCTTTACTAAACGTTCTTTATTTAAAATTTTGTGACCAATTAAGTATGCTTTTAACAAGAAATTTTAAGAATTTTATCAGAATTTTAAAATTAATAATTGCAAATCTGAATATGAAATCAGATATTGTAAAAATAAAAAATCGAAAATTACTTTTTTACTCTTTGAAATTAGATCCAATTGGATGTAATTATAAATTTCAAAATTTATTAAATCTAAATATTATAACCGTCGAAGACGGGTGCGACAGCTAGTTAATAATAAAATCACAAAACAAAATTAAATAATAAAATTTATAGGACTTACATTGATATCTATAGAAATATGTTTCCTTGTAGATTTAACAAATCTGTCAGAAATGTGACCGTTTGCCTTCGCATGCGATATAAACGAAGATTGTCGAAGTTTCCGAGTTATTTCCGCGAAATTCAAAATCTCTAAGTACATAAAGTTTGAATGATTTTTCATTTATTGGGTAAAACATGCAAAATTAAAAAAAAACTTTTAAATTAAATTTTTAGATCTTATTGAAATACATTTCTTATATCCCATGCACTTTTTGAAAAATTTTTTTTTTTATTTTACTGAATTAACGAAAAAAACCAAAAAATTTAGAACTTTTTTATGGATTTCACCTTAAAAATTAAATTTGACGGTATTGTCACCATGGTTTTCGTAATCAATGCTTAAAAATACATAAAATTACGTAGTATAAAAAAAAATTGTTTTTGCAACACTAACCTCTAAAGTTGAATTTTACACACGAAAAACTGTGCGTAAACTACCATCTTTTTAACAGTGTGTAAAATATTTTCGGGGCGGATGATTATCGCATAAAAATTATTAACAAATTTTTTTTAAATAGAATTATTTTTCAGACGAAGTTTTATTTTTCGAATTAACATTTGACGGAATTTTGTTTTAAGGGTATGTGGGAACCTCCCACGTGACCTAGTATGGGAAAATGTGTTTTGGTAGTATACATTTCACTCTAAAATGAGAAAAGATTTTTGTCTAAAATTTTGAGGGATTATAGATTAGGGTTCAAAGAATCTCGCTGTCCTCCAAAAAATACATAATTTTGCGTTAAATTATTAAAAAATTAAGTTTAAAAAGTGGCATTTTTAAACGAAAATGAAAAGAAACATGGCGGCGCATACACAGATGTTGCTTGAGTGTGTCAGTGCTCCAGTAAACAGCGCCAATTCGAGCGAGTGGCCGCTGAATGAACTATGACAAAATATATTATTTTACTATTTATTGCTTTATTTTTATTATTTTCGCGTTAAGTTATAGTAAATGAGAAGAATAGCGAGATTTCTTGTACCAAACTAAATCATTTTTCCAAAATTTTAACCCGAAATCATTTTTTATTTCAGAGAAAGTTTCAAACCACAAAAAAACGTCCTTTGCCCACATACCCTTAAAACAAATTTTTACTAAACATAATTCTTATGTGTCAAATTTTTATTAAACAGAATTCTTAAAACACCGAATTTTACATTTGCCTGAAATTGAAAATGGCCGAACAAACAATCGACAGAAAGATTTCGGCGCGATATGTTTAGAATTCACCAATCAAAAGTTGTTTGTTCAACCATATGTAATTTTGGACAAATAAAAATTCGATACCTAAAAATTCTGTTAATTAAAAATTCTTGAAAAAAAAATTTTTTGACAAATGTTGATTCGAAAAATGAAAATTCGTCTAAAAAATAATTATATCTAATAAAATTGTTGAAAATGAAAATTCTAACTAATGATTTTTATGGGATAATCGATTTTCAAGATAGTTTAATTAAAAGAAACTTTGAGGTTAGGAGTTCATACTACGAAATTGATAAAATTGTATAAGAAGAAAAGAATATAAATATTGTATGTCAATAGTTTTAATCAATTGTAAATTCGAACCAATCAAAATTCGGCTAAAAAAAAAATTCTTTCTAATATTCTTTTTGCTAAAAATAATTTTGTAAATTAAAATATTACTACGGTTTTGAAAAAAAAGATTAATATAATAATTAATTAATATAATTAATATATTAATAATATTGTTGCCCACTCTACCCTATTTGAAAAATGAATTTAATAAAATTCTTATTTTATCACACTTTTTGCTAACATTGTGAAAGAAATTTTTTTTTTTTTAAATAAATTTACGTATAATATAATGTATAATACGATTTGAGTATTATTAATAAATAATGAAATAATAAAAAGTAATTTTCACACTTCGCCTTTTTTTTTTTTGCAAAATTCATGAGATTTAAATTGACAGATTGACAGGGACTTTTTTCTTAATAATATAGGCATCATATCATCTTTCAAAGAAAAAAAAAAAAAAAGATATTTTTAAAAAACCATGTAATTTATAACACGTACAGGTACGATTTGATTATTATTAATAAATTATGAGACAATACAAAGAAATATTCACAGTACCGGCTACGCTTTTTTCCTATATATAAAATTTATGAACTGTAAATTGACTGAGGAAATTTTATTAATAATATAGGCATATCATATCATCGAGATTTGTCTATTATTAATATTAAAGGTAAAAAAGATCTATAGAATGCGCGCTTAAACAACGATAAAACTCAGAGGGTGATAATATAGTTTTTTATGTACATTGCAATGGTAGAAGTTTTTGAAATTCGTTACTATCAAATAAATAAATTTCTTTTGTCTTTGATTGGACAATGGCCATTTCAATCGACCATCAAAGCTCGCATATTTTTTTTTATTATGCTAATATTTGTATTATCTCAACTATTTCTACAGGTCACTTTATATAATATTCATTTTTAAAATAATCTAATTTTTTTCAACGAGAAAAAAAAATGATAATTTCTAAGAAAAAAAAAACTTCAGTGAAGTTCACATAACGTTTATAAGATTAATGATAAAGAATGAAAAATATTTTTTACGCGTAAAATAAAATTTTTCTTTTTTTTTCATATATAGAGAAACGTTGCATAAATTTTTTCAAAAAAATTATAATAATTTGCATAGAAAAATATTTTTGCTTTTAAAACGTTGATCATAAACATTAACTTCACCGATGTAAAAAATTTTATAAAAAGTTAATGTTTTCAATAATTGGAAGTTACAGTTTGATAAAATTGCAAAATATATTTACTATATAGGTTACTTCAACTTATTGTTACTGGCCAGATATGGATATGTTTATTGAAAGTGGTTCGCCTATTCTTATTGCTGGAATATGTGCAGCAAAAATAAGTAACTTTATTATAAACTCGAGAAAGGTAAGTATTTTTTTAAAACTATAAGATTAATTACACTTAGTAACAAAAAAATCGTCATGTTTTGTTTATTTTAAAATTCATGTGTTTATTGAATATTTGGGTTTCAATGAACCAATGAATCAGTAACCCAAAAAACCTCTAAGTGACTAGTTTCAAGCAAATACGATTATGGAGAATCGCTTTCTACCTTTGCATACATTCCCAAAGATTTGAACAATTATATGTTAGGGGCTATGTGTTAAATACAGGTTCCCTGCAATTATTGCATGACATTTTAGTTTTGAGTCTTAAAGTTGAAGGTTTCAGCTTTCTTTTGAGCCCTATTAAAGCTTTGTACGTTTTTACGTTTTCCTTTTATAGTACTTCAAAAAAACCCACATTTTCAAGGAACTGAACAAATTAAATTTTTTTTTGTATTTTCTTGTTACTTGATACCTAAATATATTCAATAAACACAGGAATTTTGAAATAGACACAACATGACCATTTTTTTGTTACCCAGTGTAATAATTTTATGAAACTAAAAATTATTAACCATCATTTTAGATGAAAAAACTTTTACTAAAAATGCAAAGCCATTGGATGTCTTTAAATGACAGTTCTGAAATTGAAATTCTGAAGAATTACACAATTGCGAGTCATAAAATGACATTACTTTATATGAGTAAGACGACATTCGAAAATATAAATTTTTTTTCGCCATTGACATTCCTTTCAGGAAGAGTGCTAAAAATTAAAAAATTAATAAAAATTTATTTTTAGGAATTGTGTATTCTGCTTTAACAGTTTTTATGATAGTACCCACACTTCAGTCAATTGCTGAAAACGTTTTACCAGGACGAAATCAAACATATCCTTTACCATTTCCTATTGACAATATTGTTAATGTGGAGAAATATCATAAAATTTTGTTAATTCATTCTTTCATTAGCACATATTATTTTATAACTGTTTATATATCGGCTGATACAATGTTCTTAACTTATGCAACACATGGCTGCGGAATGTTTGCAGTGTTAGGGTAATGAATTTCATTTCAAATTTTATTTTATTTAACATTAAAAAATTCTTCTGTTACAATCACTGAAAAACAAATTATTTCATTCAAATAATTGGTTACTTGATCATATATTATCAAATAAATATTATACTTGAAGCAAATAATTTTTATTTAAATTAAATAAATTGTAATGAAACCAATAACTTCTGTATTTAAAACAAATACTATTTAATTGAATCAAATAAATATTATTTGGTTCATGTATGTATTTATTTGATAATAGTCAAGTAAGCGATTATTTGAATGAAATAAATTTTTTTATCAGTGTATATATTTGAATGATTTCCCGTGTGAAGTGATTAAGGTGAAAAAACAAACGCGTTTATGTTTAGGTAATTTTTTTAGTTAAGGGTATGTGGGCAAAGGACGTTTTTTTGTGGTTTGAAACTTTCTCTGAAATAAAAAATGATTTCGGCTTAAAATTTTGGAAAAATGATTTTGTTTGGTACAAGGAATCTCGCTGTTCTACTCATTTGATATAACTTAATGCAAACATAATAAAAATAAGCAATAAATAGTAAAATGATGTATTTATTCGTAGTTACTTCAGTGGCCACTTGCTCGAATTGGCGCTGTTTACTGGAGCACTAAACAGTCAAGCAACGTCTGTGTATGCGCCGCCATCTTTGTTTTCATTTTCGTTTAAAAATAAAACTTTTTAAACATCATTTTTTAATAATTTAACTCAAAATTATGTATTTTTCGGAGAACAGCGAGATTCCTTGTACCCTAATCAATCATCCCTCAAAATTTTAGACAAAAATCTTTCCTCATTTTAGAGTGAAATGTATACTACCAAAAACACATTTTCCCATACTAGGTCACGTGGGAGGTTCCCACATACCTTTAAATAATGAAATAAAAAAAAAAATTTTGATATTAGTTTAGAAAGAAAACTTTTTTAACGCCCTTTAGTTTGTTAAAATGCCTTTTTGGAAAAAAAATTTTGACCCAAAAAATTTAAAATGAAAAATAAATTTGCTTGGGGCGCATAATTATTCTAGAAAAATCATTAATTAGAATTTTCATTTTTAAAAAATTTTATTAATAATAATTATTTTTTAGACAAATTTTCAATTTTCGAATTATAATTTGACAGATTTTCTTTATATACGAAGTTTTACTTAAAAAAATGTTTAGCTATCGAATTTTTGTTTGTCAGAATTTTTATTTTAGTAATTTTCTTTTAGATGATTTTTTATTTAAAAGAATTTTAATTTATCTAAATTCTCATGCAATTGAATTTTTAAATAACAGAAATTCCAATTTACCGAATTTTAATTTGTCTGAATTTTTATTCTTACAAATTTTTAAGTGATAGAATTTTGAAGACACCGAATTTTTATTTATCCTAAATTACTAATGTCCGAACAAACAATCCACAGAAAGATTTCGGCGCAATTTTTAAAATTGACCAAACATGATTTTCTTGTCAATTTCTAATTGGTTAATTTTAAAAATTGCGCCGAAATATTTATCTCGATTATTTGTTCGGACATTAGTAGTTTCGAACAAATGAAAATTCGGCGTCTTAAAAATTCGTATAAATAAAAATTTAGACGAATTAAAATTCGGTGAATTAGTATTTCTGTCATTTAAAAATTTGAATCACATAAAATTCGATTCAATGAGAATTTTGTTAAATTGTAATTCACTTTAATCCCTTAAATGCTGATGACGATAATTTTAACCGTCAAATCTTCGTTATTGCAGTTAAGGGTTTAATTAAAATTTGTTTAAATAAAATACTTATTATTTAAGGTAATTGAATGGTATTTGTTTAAATACAAAAATTTTGGTTCAAGTAATAGTCTAAGATCCCGCTGCAAGATTTCTACACTCATCTCTTTTATGGATGAAATTGATTTGAAATGAAAGATTTTTTTATCCTGTTTCCGAAACGCATAGGGTGCCTAACCTTTTATGGTCCATTTTTTTGATACAATAAAAATTTCTGTGAAAATTTGTTGAAATGTTTCACTCATAAGTTTTATGAATGAAACTTGTATTAATGGAAAGAACATGAAAAAAATAAGAAATAAATGATAGGTTGCCTCATTTCCAATGGTCTCGTTTCCTGGCAGCCACTTAAAAATTTCCCACTTTCTGTTGAAATATTTCATTTATAACTTTTATGAAAAAATCCACCACCAATGTAAAGATTGATCATTTTTCTACACGATAAGAGTAGGTTGCCTAAAAGAATATGGTCCAGAAAATTAGTTGCCACATATGAAAAATTAAAAAATTTATTTGAAAGGTGAGAAAAACCGCGCAACTAGATGACACGAACGCTGTTGTTTTGTTTCTTTGACGTATATAAATAATAAAATAATTCGTTGACAATTCATGAAATGATTACCGAAAATATTAATCAGCAATTACCACTTTTAAATAAAATTTAATAATTATAAATTTAATATGTCTTTGCATTTAGTAATATGCAAGACTTTTTAAAATAATTACAAACGACAATATATGGATTTTATTATCGCAATTTAATATGATTCTTTAATTATAAACAGTTTTGCTTTTTTTATTATTGAAAAACAATTTGTTTTTTATTTGAGTATTATATACGTTCATTTTGCATTATTCATTATCTTCTGATAAATTTTTAATATCAAATAACCTCTACGTATCAACAATTTATGATACGTTCGTCATTTGTCACCTGTTTTACGTATATATTTTGCGCAATTTCTTCTCAACTTTCGAATAAATTTTTCAATTTTAATATGTGGCAACTAATTTTCTGGACCATATTCTTTTAGGCAACCTACTCTTATCGTGTAGAAAAATGATCAATCTTTACATTGGTGGTGGATTTTTTCATAAAAGTTATAAATGAAATATTTCAACAGAAAGTGGGAAATTTTCAAGTGGCTGCCAGGAAACAAGACCATTGGAAATGAGGCAACCTATCATTTATTTATTATTTTTTTCATGTTCTTTCAATTAATACAAGTTTCATCCATAAAACTTATGAGTGAAACATTTCAACAAATTTTCACAGAAATTTTTATTGTATCAAAAAAATGGACCATAAAAGGTTAGGCACCCTATGCGTTTCGGAAACAGGATAAAAAAATCTTTCATTTCAAATCAATTTCATCCATAAAAGAGATGAGTGTAGAAATCTTGCAGTGGGATCTCCTACTATAAATATTTATTTGATAATAGTAACTAACCGATTATTTCAATCGAATATATTTTTTTTCAGAGTATTGTTCTCTTTTTCATAAAAAATACCTTATCTTGTATTTTTTTTTTTTTTTTTTTTGAATTATTATCAATTATGTATTATGTATAATATGTGTCTGTCTGCATGAAAAGAGACCACTTTTACCTCTTTCATAAGGGCTATAATCGCATTAAAATTCACGCAAAAATAATCCTTATTGAAATCGACAAAGTTGACCCTTTTCATGCAAACGAGCACATATAAAAGTGAATATTAATAGGAACCAATTGAAAAATGTATCCCTGGAAAATAATGAGGAATCGAGTAAAAAGCCAGATGATGAAATTTACAGGAAATTTTTAAAATATATTAAAAATCACGTTGAAGTCTTAAAGTTAGTATATCATATCAAAGCATAAAATTAATTTTTCGCTAACCAGTCACTAAAGTTTTATAGAATTTGACTATTAAAATTATAGATCTACTTCTACACGGAGAAAAATAAATAGTAATAATTGTAACATTTTCGATCAAAAATTACTACTTTCAAATAGTAATTTTGGACCTGCTCAAGAAATAGTAACTTTTGTTTCTTTTTAAAGAAATTTTACTTTTTTCAAAAAAGAATAATTCATCTCAAGGAATATAATTTTTATTAAAAGCTGAGTAATATTTAAAATGTCCCAAGCAATAAATGCTAGGATCGAAGCAACTTTTATTATGAATCGGAACAATTATTACTATTTCCTAAAGAAATAGTAATAAGTTTTACTCGAAAAAGTAGTAATCGGTACTACTACAATGACGCGCCTCACATGTACGGGTGAAAGGAATTCTGTCGCGTGTGCAGCTGCGCGCCTGCGCGTTTGTTCACGACGTGATGAGAAGATGAAGCGAGTATAGAGAGCTATATATTTTCTCGTTTTATTTTAATAAATAAAAATAAAGCAGTGCGTTTAAAAAAAATTTTTTTAATTAATTAACACTCTTTATGCGTATTATATTCATTATTTCACAAGTTTCACTCTTTAAACATATTCACACTTACAATTAACAACTGAACATATCGGAAAATCTTACATCTACACGGATTAGAACCCTACCTACGAAACTTATATCTAAACGCAATAACCCTAAATCGCACGCTTTTTCACTAAGCCTCTCGGCCGTCGCAACCGCTGCACTCAAAAACGTAATTTACCCACATACCCCTCTTTAATAAAATGAATCATAAATTGTATTTATTTAGATAAGATATTAAATTAACATATAAAAATTTATAATAATAATAAAATAAATAAAATAAAATATTTCTACAAAATAAATAAGAATTATTTAAGCAAATGTTATAAAAATTTTATATATAAAACAGTTGGAATTGCACATTGTAGTATATAAAACTTTGAAGTATTAGCAAATAATAATTAATACTAATATACATAAAATCTTAAGAAGTTTATTTCTTTATGTTTTTTTTATTTATTTTATTATTATAGGTATAATAATTATTATATTATTTATTTTTATTATTTAATTAGATAGTAATTAATTAAAAGTTAATTAAGTAATCAATTGATATTCATTATATACGCAGGAATTGCATACTTTGGAAATTGATATAAATAAATAAAATGTAGGAATTAAAAATTAATTTAAAATGCTAAAATTATTTATTGTCAAACATTTTTTTATTAAGATGAAATTTACATTTTTTATACTTATATATAAGTTCTTTCTAAGTTTCTAACAAAGACTGTCTTTGCTTTCTAACCCGAAAATGCCGGATCACTTTAACAACGTCAGGCTACGATCGCTGCGCATGACCGTAGTGACGTAATCACACACCCACAGGCGTATAGTAGTAGTGGTACGGATTACTACTTTTTCGAGTAAAAAGTTTGTTCTGCAATAGTAAAACTTGTTTCTTGCAGAAGCAATTTTTATATTCCGCAGTAGTGCTTATTAGGATTTCTACGAGTAATATTTAAAAAATGTTGAATGTAAAAATTAATACAAAATTTAATAAAATTTACAATGGCGTTATAAAATTTAAAAATCGCAAAGCAATTTCCATTACATCTGTAGTAATTTTTAAAGTGACTACTGTAATAATTACTATTAGTAATTTTTACTACCATAAATAGTAATATTTACTTCATGAAAAGTACATTTTACAATTAATAGTAATTTTTACTAGAAAAATATAATTATTACTATTCCATAGGAATTATTACTAGAAACTCAGCTCCATTTTTCTCCGTGTACATGAATTTTTATTTTTCATAAACTTTTCCGACTGTAGGTGTATAAAATAGTGTCATAATAAAGCACGAAAATAATATAATTCTTTTTTAAAATGAAATATTAAAAAAAAACGTTTCTAATGGGCCATAGAAATGTATCTGCCAAACGAAAAAAAATATTTTTTTTTTTACAAAATTTATTGTAAAATGAAGTTTTTAAAAAATTCACATTTCTATATGGCCAAATAGAAATGTTTTTTCAACATTTCGATTTGAATAAAAATAATTTTTTTTCTTGCTGATTTCACAAATAATATTAATGTTTCATTCATTGATTTGTATTTACTTTATCCTGACATATAAGTTTTGTAGAACTTCTGGAATCAACGTACTCAACAACATTTCTATTTCAAACGGGAATAAACGTGATTTCAATAAGTGTTACAGGGATGCAGGTAATTAAAAAATATGATATTATTGTTGAGACAAACAATAATAATAATAATAATAATAATAATAATAATAATAATAATAAGTATATGGGTGATTCTCCACGTAGCGCACAACTTGCTTTTTTCATGTTATGAAAGAAAAATCACAAATAATATTCACATAATATTTCGATTCCAATGCAAAAAGGTAATTTCTGTGACTACAAACAAAAACCAATAGTTATTTTTGTATTTAACATTATAATTTTTCGTGAAAAGTGGTTTTTAAGGGTGAAAACGTGAAAATTTGACCTGTCCCCACAGGATGTTTAAACAAAAAAGTTAATATTTTTAGCAATGTGCACTAATAAATACAATTTCTGTTGCTATTTTAGTATTGTATATTGTAGTGGAATTGAATAAAAAAAAGTTTGATCAAAAAAATAATTATTTTCTTTTTTTTTTCGCTATTTATACTTGACTGCACTTTTGTGTGTTATTCTGCGTTTTATTATTATTAAACATTGAATTATTTAAATAAAAGTCAAGTGTTAATATAGTTCTACTTCAGTAACAGCAAAAGTTATATTCCTTCAGTTGATCCATGAAGAAAATAATCAATTTTCTAATTGATTTATCCTTTTTTTACACATTTTAAGATTCAAATTTGTACAGGGCATCACAAAATCGTCTCCACCGGCATCCACCGACCCTTCAATATTATTTAAAAAAATAGAATATAATTAAATAATAAAGGTTAAGGTTAAATAAAGTGTTGTTATATTATTTTAGTCTATATATATATGTGAAACATATGAAACCGATTAAAAATAAATGATAATTTTCTCAAAAAAAAAAAAAAAAATTATTAACATCAGTTCCACCGGTTCGACCGACCCCAGCGTCTCCACCCGCCACAAAATTTCTATAAATTACCGTATAAATTTCCATAAATTACCGCATAAATTTCCATAAATTACCTTAAAAATTTCTGTAAATTCCCCCAAAAATTTCCTTAAACATTTTAAATTAAATTTCAACTATTTTATAGAATTCAACAAGCAAAGAATTTTTTTTTAATTTGTTTAAAAAAATTTAAAAATTATAAAAAATTTTACCTGCCCACCATGGATATTTATTTCTTGACACTTTATCTTCAAAATATGTATTGATATTTATCATTTCGATAAAAAAATATTTTTAAAGTTTCAGACACCAAATCGTGCGCTACGCGGAGAATCACCTATATATTATTTCTGTATATAAATATTTTAAATAAAATATCTACGAAAAATTTGATTGTAGATATATCGTACCCAATTTTATTTTGTTTATTTTTTTATATTATACAGAATTATAGAAAATAATTTTTATTTTAGATTGTGTTGAATATTGATAATCCAGATCAAGTAATGAGATGTATGACAAACTTATCCGGTCAAATAATACAATTATACATAAATAGTTTACCATGTCAGCGAATAATTGATCATAGTTTTAGCATTCGAGATGCTGTGTAAGTATTTAAATCTTAAATACTTTTTTTTCTTACTTTCTCAATTCATTTGTAATGCTATTATACGGTACAAAAATCACAACCTTTTTTTTATGCTTAATCAAAATTTTTAAATTTATAGAAAAAATAAAAAAAATAAGGAAAAAAAATTTATATCAAGTAAAAAATTCTAACAAACAAAAGTCCCAATTGACAATATTAAATTAATTTTTATGAATAATTATAATATTATAATAATTATATATAATATAATAATACATATTATAATTATATTATAATTATATAATAATATTATAATTATATAATAATATTATTATTATTATTATTACTAAATTCATCAAAGATTTTGAAAATCTCTCTTTTATTTAAATAGTTACTCTTCTCCATGGTATTTATTTCCAAAAAAAATAAGACCTCTGATACACATTATTTTAATGAGAGTCATTACTCCGTGTCAAATAACTGCTGGTAAATTGTATATTATGTCCATGGAAAATTTTGGTATGGTAGGTTAATTTAACTTTCATGTTAAATTCAAAAATATTAAAGTATATAAATGGAGTAAAATTTTTGAAGTGTACCAATTCAAAAAACAAAAATAAATAAATAATAATTAAACATCGACTTTCCGATGCATTATCGTATACCAAAAGAGCGAATTGTCAAAACATTAATTTTCCAATTCACTGGTTTTCCAAAGCGTCGATTTTTCAAAACATCGTCTATCCAATGCATCAATTTTCCAAAACATCGATTCGCATTGGAAAGTCGATGTTTAGATTAGGAAACGTTTTTTAAAATCGGTTAATTTAAAAGGCGATGTTTTGACGAATCGATTATGTTTTAGCAAGTCAATGTTTTGATAAGGTGCGATGTATTAAAAAGTCGGTGCTTCGGAGAGTCCATGTAATGAAACTCAATTTTCAAAAAGAGGGGTAAATTTTGAATTTTTTAAAAACAATGTTGTACCCGAGGGGGAATTTACTAGTTAAAAACGTGTACACTTGACTACCGGTATTACACCTCATATTACCCTTATTACTAAATTATTACACGTTATTACAGAGTATTACACATTATTACAGAGATATTACAGATTTTTTTGCGTTATTACAGCACCGTAATAACTCATTATTACACGGTATTACACGTTATTACACAAGTATTACAGGAAGAGTGTACACTTGACTACCGGAGTAAATTCCCCCTCGGTTGTACCATTCAAAAGAGCAGGAAAAAAGCTTTGGAAAACATATAGATCAAAATTTTTTCATCCTTTTATGCAATAGTTATGATTTTTCTAAAAATCCAATGTTCACATTTTTACTATTGATAGACTTCAGGAATTTCGCCCCATTTAATATAACGTTGTATATTCATACAATAATTTATAAAATAATATCAAGGTATTGAAGACATCAATGTCCTATTTCACAGTTTTATTGTCCATGAGATAGTTATGAAAATAGCAAAATAAAAATTTGAAAAGAAGGTAAAATTTCATATAAAATTTTATAATTATTAAATTTTTTTTAAATTCATTGTATGTTATTTTGATATAATTTTTTTCAGAAAAATAAAAATTATAGGAAAATATTTGCTGTACATTACACTTAGAAAAACGTGCAAAATAAAATAAATGACCTTAAAGACCCCTTTAAAGGGTCAAAATGAACGCATAAAATTTTTTCAACATAAAGTCTTTTAAAATTAGTTGTATAAAATGAAGAAATTGACATTTAACTTTTTATAAAATAAATAAATTTTCTTGAAAATATATAATCCAGCGAGTTTAATACCTGAATTGTTCTTACTTTTTACAAAAATTAAATTAAAATTAAGTACACGGAAAAAAAAAGTAATTTTTACTACTTTCATTGTAAAATGGGACCTGTCCGAAGTTTCTGCGCATCTCTGCCCTGGCGGATTCGATTTGCGTAATGTCTACTTAACTAAGCGGACTTTAGGTAGACATTAGGTAGACATGTAAAAAAACGTATAAAAAAGCTATTAATCGACTTATTATGATAAAAAAAAGTTGATAAAAGGGTAAATGAATGTTTATAGAGTAAATTCGTACAAAATTTGTAATTAATAAAGCAATAAATAATTAATAATGAATGGAAATGTGCGCGAGATACCTGATCAGTTCAGCTGTACAATTATTTTCGTGCTATTTTCATGAAAAGAATATAAATTAACTGCAAAAACAATTGATATTTATAAAAAAGTGTAAAATTGATTTAATTTTATTGTTTGCAATACGAATTATTAAATAATAATTAAGTTTTTATCAAATGTGAATAGTGTTGTGAAAACCTGTGAAAACTAATGAGTTACTACATTACCGATCGCATATGAGAGATGGCGCCACCAGTTTTTACAATACAGTGCGAGCATGTTTTCTTCCAAGCTTTTGCTTTGAAAGAAAATAAAAAGTGAATTTTAAAATGCAGAATAAAGTTATACAAATAAATATTGATTTCATAATTGTTTCTCGTCCAAAATTACGGACATGATTGCAGCTTTTTTGTTACACTCATCGAGAACTTTTTATTATCATATGCGATCGGTAATGTAGTAACTCATTAGTTTTCACAGGTTTTCACAACACTATTCACATTTGATAAAAACTTAATTATTATTTAATAATTCGTATTGCAAACAATAAAATTAAATCAATTTTACACTTTTTTATAAATATCAATTGTTTTTGCAGTTAATTTATATTCTTTTCATGAAAATAGCACGAAAATAATTGTACAGCTGAACTGATCAGGTATCTCGCGCACATTTCCATTCATTATTAATTATTTATTGCTTTATTAATTACAAATTTTGTACGAATTTACTCTATAAACATTCATTTACCCTTTTATCAACTTTTTTTTATCATAATAAGTCGATTAATAGCTTTTTTATACGTTTTTTTACATGTCTACCTAATGTCTACCTAAAGTCCGCTTAGTTAAGTAGACATTACGCAAATCGAATCCGCCAGGGTGTCAACTTTTACTCCAAAAATAGTAAAATTTACAATTTTTGAAGGAAATTTTACTGTTCTGTAGTAATTTTTACTATTTCTTGAGTAAATTTTACTATTTTTGGAGTAAAAGTTGCCAGAGATGCGCAGAAACTTCGGACAGGTCCCATTTTACAATGAAAGTAGTAAAAATTACTTTTTCTTTTTTTCCGTGTAGAGTCAGCTGGGGTAAATCGAAACATTAGTTATTTCAGTTAAATAAAAAATTTTACAAATAAATACGGCCTCAAACCTTGAACCTTAGATCACCCCCAACAAGGTTTGAGGCCGTATTTATTTTAAAAATTTTTTATTTAACTGAAATAACTACTGTTTCTATTTACCCCAATTGACCCTAATTAAAACATAGCAACTGTTCAGCTGCATACGGTCATTTTGATCCTACATGAGCACTACCTTATCATTTGAAGGTGTGACTTTTACGAGTTAATTTAACACAGTTGGTAAGTTTCATTTTAATATATAGAAAATATTTATCACTTTAATTTAAAAATATTATTTGTTGGAATGTAAATTAAAATAATGCATTACCGATCTCTATACATATATAACTGAATGGGCGATTGTGCCGCCCACCGTACTTTGATTAGAAGACCGGAAGCGCCATATTGTTCATTCCCGTTTTTCATAAATGGCGGGAGAATTCAAATAATTTAATGGGATTTATATTGAATAAGAAATTGAAAATAGTTATTTGTCAATAATTTTAAAACATTGTAACGTAATTGATATTATTATTGATATTAGAAAAACATAGTTATTATATATTAAATTAAGAAAGCAATTAGTTACATAAATTAATTTTCATGAAATAATTAAATGTAATAATTTAATTTTTCTAATTAATTTATAACTATAATAAATAATATAAATCTTAAAGTACATAACATTTGAATTTTGTTGAATTTATTAATTAAAATTCTTTTATCACCGATTCCTGAATTGAAACAAATATATAGAAATTTTAAAGTCAAATTTCCTAATTTGTAAATATGAAGAACGATATTACAAAATATAAGTATGCACAGAAAAAACCTAGTCTCATTTTTGTTGCAACTCAAAATGATTCAATACTAAACGACATAAAAAGTGGCGCCACCAACCTGGTTCATTTTTGTTGCACATCAAAATAAACCGCCGAGGAGGCTCATTCTGAGTTCAGTTTTTTTGTGTGCATAAATTGTAAAAATGTATATAATTTTTCTATTAATGTCAATTTTAAAGTGTAAAATGTAAAAAAACCAATTAAAATATAACCTAAAAATTAGACACTTCAATAATAATATTAAAAATATGCGTACTCACATGTGAAAAGAATCACCTTTTGCATCTTCGTTCACACAATACGCACGCACATACTAACACCATTTTCACTTTTAATTTCAATGATATTAATATTGATAAAAAATTTCGAAAAATCTCCAAATCACTTGTAGAACAGATGAAAACCCCTGTGTAACGAAAACTAACTCGCGAATCACATGAACGTGCGAACCTAATGGCAGGAGTATAAAACAGGAATGAACAATATGGCGACCAGTGTTTCAATCTGAAGCATCCAGTTATATTTTGGCAAAGAAAACTACCACCGCGGGCAACGTGGCGCTAGTGTTTCGCAACAAATATGGCAAATTTAAGAAACAAATATTTTTCAAATTGTGTCCAATGAAAGCAAGTTTGTTAACAAAATAAATTACAAAAACTTGAAACTGTCTAAATGAAACATTCTAAAATCTTGTTTTTTCCATAAATTTTTAAACTTTGCGTATACAAATCACATTCTTGTTAACTACCGCACTCATCTGCTCCAGTGAAAATTTAGTGACTTTATTGTTAAAATTAAAAGTTACTAAATTTTCACTAAAGTAGGGTGGCGGTAGTTGACCATGAAAATTCAACTCTTACAAACTTACAGTTTATCAAATACTTTAACTTGAATAAAGAGGAAAATTAATAAAACTTAACACTTTTAAATAAACTCAAGTGTGCCAAGCAACCACTGCGCCAAACGCCCCGGTATACCACTATACTGGAGTTATAAAAGGAGATTAAAGGCGGTTTCAGAATAGGTGCAAAAGCCAAGTAGAAGTGCAAATCTTATGAGAGCAAAAGAGAGATAGATAAACTACCTATCTCTTTCGCACTCATGAAATTGACACTTGGACTCAGGGTTGCACAGTTACGCGTAACTCAAGTTTTTTACGTAAATTACATTGGTCCTTTACATTTGTAAAATACGTATAATACCCCCCATCATAAACGAATGCATTGTGTTTGAAAAATTTAAGGTAATTTACATTTATAATATACGTAAAAAAATCTATGTTATTTACCTGAGGTATATTACATACGCAACCCTGCATGGACCTATTCTGCAACCATCTTTAAGGCGGTTCATTGGGGAGGTAAATCTATTTATTACACACAGCAAAAAACAAACGGTGTTAATGTATACAAATATGTGTTACATAGGGGGAGAAGATTCAAATTTCAAAAAAAGCGTTACGTAATTTAAGTATGGCCCCTTATGTAGAATATGGCGTTTACCTATCAGTTTCAGTGCTATATTTCACTTTAATATTGTGATTAGATGCTTGGCTTGATATTTTGTAGTTGGAGGATATGAATATTGCAAAGAGATTTGTAAGTTTAATTGTGACGATACTAGGGGATCGTATCACTAGATTATAAAAAAAAAATTAAATTTTGTTAACAAGAGTGCCTTACGACTTTTTTTTAACGTGGGAACACAAATATTAAAAAAAAAACTTCAACATTATTGAAAAAAGTAATATTTTTTTCATACAAGTTTAAAACTTATTTTTTAAAAATAAAAATCAATTACCGGCACAGAAATCTACATTATCGACTGATGGCAAAACAGGAAAATGAAATATAAAAATTACCGACATAGAAATTTACATTGCCGACTGAGGATAAAACAAGAAAATGAAAATATAAAAAATTATCAAAACATAAATCTTACATTACCGATTGATGGTAAAACAAATTTCAAATTTATTTATAAATTCTTCCTTTTTACCATCTATCATCCCTCAAAATTTTAGATAAAAATCTTTTCTCATTTTAGAGTGAAATGTATACTACCAAAACACATTTTCCCATACTAGTTTACGTGGGAGGTTCACACATAATCTTAAAGCAAATTTTCGCTTTAAAAAATTTACTGTATTAAATATTTAAGCAGATACTTATATTTTGTAGAAAAAATTCAAAAATAAAGTTAATATTATTTATTGAATTTTTCTGTATTTTATTTTATATAAGAAAACCTACCTGTCTTAAAATAATTCAAGCAAAACTTCATTTTCACCTTTCGTTGATTTCTCAGGGTGACGGTTGTTAATCCGCTGATCCTTTAAAGTTTCATCTTTTTCCTTGCAATATTTTTTTAACTTCAACTTCACAGTTTGCATTAAGCAAAAAATGGTTTTTGTTATTTCCATATTACCGTCATAGATATCATCTATTTTCCAACCAATTGTTTCATTTCATTTATTGTTCCTATAAATATAATTAAAATAATATTATGCAAAAAAATTTTTAAAAATATTAATTAAATAAAGTTAGTAAAATGAAAGAAAATAAAGTTACATTATTTAGTTGAATTAACCTAAAAATTTCATAGATTCAACCAAATAGTTTTATTGTTTTTAAGATAGAAAAAAATTTATTTGGAACAATTCAATTTTTGTTGATGACACCAAATATCTTTTCTTACTGGAAATTTCATTAAAAATTTTTTTTTTATCATACGTAATAAAGTATGATTTGAGTATATTATAAATAAATAATGCGACAATAAATAGAAATATTCTCAGTGCACGCAATGCTCTGCAAAATTCATGAATTTTTTAACTGACGGATTGACAGGAACTTTTATTAATAATATATAGGCATCTTATCATCGACATTTATGTAATATTAATATTAAGTATTTTATCGTCCGCCATATTGGATTCGCCATTTTGAATTTTTTAAATCTGACTTCATATTCGTAATCAGCGTCGAAAATACTATAAATAACGTATGTGTGATGGAAATCTACTTGTTTTTGGGCCTTTTATCAATTTTTTTGTACGTACGTCTAAAGACTTCGAAACGTTTGTCTGTTTGAACTCATATTATAAAATCGTTTCAAAATGTCAATTTTTTTAAAACTTTTTTAACTTTGTCTGAAAAAAATTACACTAAAATATGTGTTTTCTATTTCAAAAAATTTTTTTTTTTTATTTTTGAATACGGAATACAATATTTTATAATAAAATTTTAAATTAATAATATAGTAAACAAATTTTTCGCTCATTCAAACGTTCAAAACTTCAGGCACATTTTAAATTAAAATATTACTACAAATTTGAAAAAAAAGGAAACCATTATTGCCCACTTTATCCTATTTAAAAAATTTTAATCTATTTAAAATGAATTTAATAAAATGCTTTCAACACTTTTTGTTACCACTGTAAAAGAAAAAAAAAATTGATATTTGAATAAATTTACATACATAATATAATGTCTAGTACGATTTGAGTATGATTAATAAATAATGAAACAATAGAAAGAAATCTTCACAGTTAGCTTTTTTTCCTGCAAAATTCATGAGATTTAAATTGACGGATTGACAGGGACTTTTTTTTTTTTTTTTAATAATATAGGCATCATATCTTTCAAAGAAAAAAAGAAGATATTTTAAGAAAATCATGGAATATAACACGTATATAGATAAGATTTGATTATTGTTAATAAATTATGAGACAATAAAAAGAAATATTCACAGTGCACGCAACGCTTTTTTTCTATACAAAATTCATGAACTGTAAATTGACTGAGGAAATTTTTCTTAATAATATAGGCATCATATCATCGACATTTGTCTAATATTAATATTAAGTAATGTAAGGTAAAAGAATCTATAGAATGCACGCTTAAAGATATGATAAAACTCTGAGGGTGATAATAGTTATATAAATGTATTGCAATGGTAGAACTTTTTGAAATTAGTTACTATCGACTGAATAAAATTCTTTTGTCTATCATAGGACAATGGCCATTTCAATCAATCAAGGAAGCTTATATTACTTTTATTATTATGATAGCATTTTTATTATCTCAACTATATTTACAGGTCAATTTCCAAATACATATATTCAAAAAAAATATTTTAAAGATTGTAGGACACTTTTTCCAAAATCAGTTTCATAGAAAATTAAAAGGCATTAAAATAAGCTGCAACGCTTATTATTTTAATCCAATTTTGCTTATTTTTATGGTCCCATTTTTTTGTCCAGTTTTTTTTATCACTGTTCGGAGTAACCTCACTAAATTAAATTAAATATTTTTTTATAATATTTATTAATATAAAGGTAGAAAATAATACCTTCTAAAGTAAAAAAAAATTGTTTATTTAAAAGATACAACAGTGAATAATAATAAAATATTCACTTTTCTTCTGTTCCACCAAATAAATTGGTTTAAAAATCAAAATTTTCTTTATTTTTCAAACTTTAATACTGCACAAGAAAAATAATGCACTTCGAAATATTTAACAAACAATTTTTTAAACAATTTTTGAGAAAACTCACTTTTTAAATTTAATTTCAACTTTTTTGTTGCTTCCGTTATAGGTACGTTATTTTTGAGCACATATTTGATACAATAGATAAAAAAAATACGTGGATCATTCCATTTTATTTCACCTATAGTCGTTGCAGCCTATTTTTAGAAAAATGTGGTATTTTGTATTAATGACTTTTAATATTCGTACAATTCATTTTTGACAATTATTTTATGAAATTTTTTTTTATTTACGTTGAAATTTAGTTTTTAAGTTGAGTTGAACGGAAAATAGGTTAGTTTGACAGCTTTAGAAATTTTATACAAAAGAATAGAAATAATTCAGTTAGTAAATTTTTTTTTCATTGATATTTGTTTAAAATAGTCTAATTTACCAATGTTAATTGATAATTGTGTAAAAAAAAGCTATTTTTTAATTTTATTCACTTTAAAAAATTCACCGTAAAAAACGAATTTGAAGGTTAAAAAACAAGTATTTTTATAAATAAAATTCATACAAATAAATCTATATTGAGAAAACCAACTTCAGTTTTATAAAAATACTTGTTTTTTAACCTTCAAATTCGTATTTTACGGTGAATTTTTTAAAGTGAATAAAAATAAAAAATAGCTCGTTCTCCATCACCAAATTTTGATAAGATGAATAAAGAAGATTTAACTTAAATTTTAAAACCAAAATGGGATTTTTTTCATTAATCGCCTGCGAAGATATAAGTGTTCAAAATCAGATAAAATCCTGAAAAGTTCAACATTCAAGGTAAAATTTCACATATTTCTATATTATAAAAATAAAAAGCCAACATATCATGTGAAAGTATACATGGAAAGTACTTATTGTTAGGTAGTAAAAAATTTTATAATATTTATAAACTTTCTTGGAAAATATAAATAAAATGTGACAAATTTTGACATTTTACAGGTAAGTTTGAATATTAATTTTCACGTAGTATTTTGGCTTTTTTTACACAATTATTATCAATTAACATTGGTAAATTAGACTATTTTAAACAAATATCAATGAAAAAAAAATTTACTAACTGAATTATTTCTGTTCTTTTTTATAAAATTTCCAAAGCTGTCAAACTAACCTATTTTCCGTTCAACTCAACTTAAAAACTAAATTTCAACGTAAATAAAAAAAAATTTCATTAAATAATTATTAAAAATGAATTGTACGAATATTAAAAGTCATTAAGGCCAGGTCCAAGTGAGGCAGCGCCATCTACATTGAAACTAAAATTTTTTGAAAATTTTCAACAGCCTTTTCTTGAAAACAAGAAGGTAAAATGCTTTTTCCTTTATGGATAATTGATTATTGGCAAGACATACACCAGCTAAAACTTTTTTTGAGTTAAAATAATAAAAAAAATTTCATGTCAATAAATTAAATATGAGCACTTTTTTCACAAGAACTGTAACAGTACTTTCTCAGAAATTACAATCAAAAATGCAATTTCCATTTGAAAAATTAATAAACGCTAAAAAATACACGACCTGAGATTTACCAATCACGAAAATAACAACAACAAAAATTTATTAAATATTTAACATATTGATACTGCTTTACTGATTGTGACAGCCCTTTGGTAGATTATGTATTTCAGGTGGTTAGCAACAGCGCCAATCTCCTCCTTTCGGCAAAACTGCGAAACGTCTGTTGACATATATAACCTGCCAAACGGCTGTCATAATGAGTAAAATATGTTATGTTAAAATACTTTTTTTTTTGTTATTTTCGTGATTGGTAAATCTTAGGTCGTGTATTTTTTAGCGTTTATTAATTTTCCAAATGGAAATTGCATTTTTGATTGTAATTTCTGAGAAAGTACTGTTATAGTTTTTGTGAAAAAAGTGCTCATATTTAATTTATTGACATGAAATTTTTTTTATTATTTTAACTCAAAAAAAGTTTTAGCTGGTGTATGTCTTGCCAATAATCAATTATCCATAAAGAAAAAGGAATTTAACCTTTTTGTTTTCAAGAAAAGGCTGTTGAAAATTTTCCAAAATTTTAGTTTCAATGTAGATGGCGCTGCCTCACTTGGACCTGGCCTTAATACAAAATACCAAATTTTTCTAAAAATAGGCCGCAACGACTATAGGTGAAGTAAAATGGAATGACCCACGTATTTTCTTATTTTTCATATAGATTTCGAAAAAAAATGTTTTGCGCAAAAAAAATTTTGAATGAAAATTTCCCGTGAAATGTCCCATTTATATCTATGTTTGGGAAAAGGGTTTGCGAAAAGTTTTTGTTAGGAATAGTAATTTTTGTTATTTTGGGAAAAAGTGTATTTTGTTTTTATGACAAATTTTTTTATATATAAAAAAAAATTCTTTTATTACAATCGAACATTTTTGTTTTATAAATTTGCGAAATATTTCACAGGTTACTTCTATGTTAAATTATTGGCCAGATATGGAAATGGTTGTTGAAAGTCTTTCACCACTTATAATCGCCTCAATATGTACAGCAAAAATAAGTAATTGTATTATGAACAAGAATAAGGTGAGAGATAATCTTTTTCATTGTCACAAAGATAAAAATTTACTTACCAAAAAAAAAAAAAAATTATTTTTGAAATTCAATTATTTTTTATCAAAAAAAAAAAAAATTCATTCAATATTTTGTTGTTATTTAAAGCAAATTAAAAAACAGGAATTTGCTTATTTAGATGAAAAATCTTTTACGAATAATGCAAAATCATTGGACGTCTTTGAATGGAAGTTCGGATATTAAAATTTTAAGAAATTATGCAAATGACAGTCAAAAAATGACAATGCTTTATACAAGTTAGTTCCCTCACAACACAAGGATATTCAGGATATCCCTGGGACGTCCTGGGGATATCCATTTGCTTTTGGCGATTCGGATATCCCTAAGATATCCTCTGGATATCCATGGACATCTCTAAGATATCCCAGGGATATCCAAACCGCCGAAAAAAAATCGATATCCCCAGGACGTCCCAAGGATATCCTGAATATCCTTTTGTTGTGAGGGTTTATGAAAATTTCAATAAAATTGATTTTATTTATTATTAATTATATTATCAAATAAATATTTACTTGAACCAAATAATTTTTATTTGAGTCAATTAAATGGTATTTATTTAAATATAGAAATTATTGATTCAAATACAGTTTATTTAATTCAAATAAAAATTATTTGGTTCAAGTAAATATTTATTTGATAATAATCAAGTAACCGATTATTTGAATCAAATAAATTTTCTTGTCAAAGTAGGTAAAAAATTTTCTATCTAATTTTTAATTGTTGATTGTAAACGTTGTAAACGTCTCCAAAGTGAATTATTATAAATTGTAGATATAAATTAAAATAATGTATATGGGGCATTCCAAGTGAGGTTTCCATTACAAATTTTTTTTTTCAACTTGAGCCTTTTTTCTATTTACCTATTTGTAGGGTTCCGTTCACGCAGTGAATCGAAACGGAACCCTTATATGGTTTCACTCATGTTTTTATTTTTTGATTGGATAAAAATTATGGAAGTTATGATTTATTTAAATTTATCGTTGACAGAAGCCGAGAGTACTTTTGAAATGCGTTTTTCTCTATCCCACTACACTGTAAAAAAATTAGGGAGTTAACGTTACTGGGAGTTGGGAGTTAAAATTTTCGAGTTAAAAATCAACTCCACAAGGGAGTTAATAATTAAATTAACTTCTTACAACCAACTCCCTAGGCATAAAATTAACTCGTAAAGCATTAACTCCCTTCGCTTCAACTCCAAAAGGGTGGGACTTTTATAGCATCCCCTAGGGAGTTGAAATTCAACTCCTTTTTTTTACAGTGTAATAAATAAAAAATAATATTATTTATTAAATTTGTTGTAAATAGTAATAAGCACCGCACTTACGCATAAGCAGGCAAAAAATGATGAAGTCAAAAAAAAAATTTTTGAATGAAAATCTCACGTGGAATATGCCTCATATTAATAAATTGTTAACAAATAATATAAATATTTTTAATAGGAATATTGTATGGCGCTCTAGTAGTTTTTATGATAGTTCCCACACTTCAGTCAATCGCAGAAAATGTTCTACCAGGACGTAATCAAACATATCCCTTGTTATTTCCAGTTGATAACGTAGTAAATGTGGAAAAGTATCATAAAATTTTATTAATTCATTCATATGTTAGTACATTCTATTTTATAACGATTTTAATATCGGTTGACACAATGTTTATTACGTACGTGACACATGGCTGTGGGATGTTTGCAGTGTTGGGGTAACAAATTTCATTTTATAATTTTAAAAATTTATATTGTAATTATTATTATTATTATTATTATTAACATTATTAATTGTTTTATATTTTATTATATTATCATTTTATATTTTTTTTATATATATGTATCATTTAAACTTTAAAGTCTCTAACAGGCATCAATTAAAAAATGTATCACCGAGAAGTATTCAAAAACCTGAGGAGTGGTGTAATGATGCAGATGATGAAGTTCATAGGAAGATTTTAATATATATTAAAAATCACATAGAAGTTTTACAGTTAGTATCTTAACAATATTTAATATTATGGTTAATCTTTAAAATAGTTTTAAAATTTAACCTTAAAAATGCCTGAAAAAGTGCTACTTTATCTGCCTAAAACAGGCACAAAAAAGACACTTTTTCATGTCAATGGCGAAAAAAATTTTTTTTTTTAATATTAATACTCCGACACAAAACAACAAATTTTTATACTATTTTTGAGTTCAGTACAAAATTTTAGATTAATATATTAAGTATTTTTCGATAAAATCTATACGGAGAATATATTTATGTAGTACATGTGCGGTATGATAACAATCACATACCCTTAAGAAATATATGAACTTAGATAAACAACTCTGGAAAAATCGAAATTTTTTTTGTAGAGTATTTATTGCTAACTGAGTCGGAAAAGTTCTGCACAATTTTTCTATAGAATAATACAAAAAAAAACCTGTGCTTGTACTTTTTATTTACTCTTCTGACAATTAAGTCAAAATTTAATTTTCCATTGTTAATTAGCGGCAAATTAATGCCAAATATTTATCTGCCTGAAGTTTTGAACATTCAAATGAACAAATTTTTTTTGTAACTTCTTTAAATACGAATTTTATTACAAAATATTATTTTAAATATTTAAAAAGAAGTTATTAATTTAATATTAGTTTAATTTACTGCTTTATTTTACATTGACATTATAATTTTTAACTAGCAAAATTACACACGTGTAAGCGCGCGTCCAACTTTAAATGCAATGGTTGTTTTAAAATAATAATAATATTAATAATAATAATAATTCTGCATCAGCGGAGTAATAAATTAATAATAGGTATATTTCTAATTTTCACGTTATCATTTATTTATACACAGAAAAAAATGAATTTCATGTTATATAAATAGTGATTTTTTAGTTAAGCCAGCTCATAATTAGTTAATACAGCAAAAATAATTTAGCTATGTTAATTTTTAAATTTAATAAACTTGTAAAACTATTAGTTCGATTGTTGACGGTAACAACAATGAAAACCCAAGAAAAAACCTATCGAAACAGTGATAATAAGAAAAACATAAATTAAAACCAATAGTTACAATTGGCGGTGAAAATGTTGATAAAAATAAGATTTTTAAGTAAAAAATTTAAAATATAAATATTAAAATTTAAGAAATAAATATTTTTGATAAAGTCAATGTTCGATGATTTTTTATAATCTTTGAAATTACAAAAAATTTGTTTTGCTAAATATTTTTTTGTATTTTCTATAAATATTTCGTTGCAAATAAAAATGTTAAATTTATGTTTTTTTTTCAAAAAATTTAATTAATTGATAATTAATAAAAATTAAAAAATTATGTATTCAAAAAGAAAATTAAATTAACTGAAAATTATTAATTATATATTTTAAAAAGTATTAAGGAGGTTCATCCCAAAATCGATTTTCTACAGATTTTTTAAAAATTTTTAAGATGTATTATTGACATCACTTTACATGTGTTGTTCAAATTTTATTGAATTTTACCGTATCATTTTCAAGATAAAAATTGATAAAGTTTGAAGTTTTACATGGGCACAGTGAAAAAACATGAAAAATGACCATGTTTTCATTAATTAAAAAAAACGGTTCTACAGATTTTTTTAAAAAACTAATATGTTTTAAATTATGAGTTTTAACAGTTTTTACAAAAATATGAAATTTTTTTACCGTTTGGTTATGAAGTAAATGTTAATCAAAATTAGCAACTTTTGAACTTATCCCATGTAAATAAAAGAAAGAAGAGGAGAAACGGCAACATAACCTCTAAATTGGCCAGTGGAGCTCAACTTTTATGGACTATAGCTGTCGGTTTTAAACTTATGGAAAACCCCTAATAGAATGAGTACCGCTTGAAGGGATAAACCTCCTTAAGCAATTAAAAAATATTTAAAAATTTTGAAAAAATAAAACCTAAAAAAAACTTTGTAATGTTTTAAACTTTAAACTTAAATTAAAAATTAAAATCAAATTGAAAATTTTTTAAAAAAGCAAACTATTTTTATATTGTTTACAGATAAAAAAATATAACAATTTAATAATTAATAATAAAAACAAATTAATAATAATAAATTTATGAATAATAGTATATAATAAGTAATGAAAAAATAATAATTATAAGTTAAAATGTTCTAATTATCTGTAATAATCATTATAATATAAAAAATGTATATATAATATAATAAATTTATAAATAATAATAAAAATTATATTATAATTGAAACTTTTTTTTCTATAAATACCAAATAGGAAATATACTGCGGTGCTGCACACAATGAACAATATTTTTTTTTTACTTTAAACTGTCACTTAGTATATGACTTAATTAATGACGATGAATAAAAATATCCGTCGCGTTAACCATAAAATATTACGAAATCCAGAATTGTCAAAATTTTAGAAAAACAAAAAGGAACAAAATACGACTAACTTCAAGTGTGGACAGACGGAATGAATGAATGAATGAATACGGAAATTATTATAGTTAATTAATAATAATAATTTATAGATTGAAAAAAATATTTTGTTCATTTGACCGTTCAAAACTTTTGGTTCATTTAGACACGTAAATATATTCCATTATTGATTTTCCGATTTTTCCAATATTGCTTATTTAATTTAATTTATTTTTCTTTTCTTCCTAAGCAGTACTTTAAAAAAAAATTCAAATTATTCTTCGTGTTTTTGAAGGTTTAATCGGCTTGAAAATGTGAAATCGAGCGAAGAACGAAATTTATTCGGTCAAGCTCCACAGTATATCTTTCAATTTCTAGCCAACTAAATTCATATTTAATTTTTCACGAGATTTTTCATTTATTTATTTTCTATCTTAAAAGAGATATTTAATTCACATTATTCATATGAATTTACTTTAGAATTGAGCTGCTGGATCAAAGAAGGGCACATAACTAATGTATGTCCAATGGGTTATATGCTCTTCTTTGATCAGACAGCTTAATTCAAAATTGATTATATATACTTTTCTACTTCTGACTCAGAAAAAATTTCTTTTGAAACAATCAAATAAATGCATTACTATACAGTAAACCAAAAGTTTATTTTTTTCAAATCAAATTCTTTCTTCATTTAAAAAATTTATTAAAATAAACCAAATGTTTATTGACATCAAATAAATATTTATTTGAAATAATCAAAAAATTGTGTTGATAAGAAAAATTGTATATTTAATTTAAACAAACTTTTTCTCTGAGTACTTGAATATATTGAAAAAAAATCCAATGCGGATAAATTTTGCAATAATTATAATATATTAATTGATGTGTAAATAATTATTTATTTTTACTCACCTCTAATTTAATGATTTCTCCTTTGCATATATTTTCCCTCAACCAAAAAAAAAAAATAAGTTTTGCAGAACTTCTGCAATCTACATATTCAACAAGTTTTCTTTTTCAAATGGGAATTAATATTGCAGTAATGAGTGTCACGGGAGTGCAGGTAATGACATTTTTTTTCCTGTTGATTTTTATGTGTTAAAAAATTTCAAAAGACTTGCGTAATAAATATTTCAAAGGGTTAATTTTGTTTATTAATTGAAAAAATGTAACAAAAATATTTCGCCTTTCAGATTGTTATGAATTTGGATAATCCAGACCAAGCAATGAGATGGCTCTCAAGTGGTCTGGGTCAAGTTTTACATTTGTACATGAATAGTCTACCATGTCAACGATTAATTGATCACAGTATTAGTATTCAGGAAGCTATGTTAGTACCTGTGAACGATTCCATGTTAAATTTATAATCGACCTTTTAAATTTATGTTTTGCAATTTCTGAATGTTCAAATGAACGAAAAATTACTACCGTCAACCGGACCTATATATACGAAACTTTTAACTTTCAAGAAAAAAAAATTTCTTTTTTTAATTTGCAGATTTCAGTTATATCGCTCTTGAAAATTTAAAGTTACTTTTGTATAAACATTACAAATATAACTATAAATTCGCGTTTTACCACAAAGTTCTACGTATGAAATTTTGTCATATAAAATTCCATGGAAATTTGTTGGAATTTTAATGGAAATTCCAATTGACACTTTGCGATGAATCTTTTTACCTGCGGGAGGCTTCTGTACTCTCTAAATCTGAATAAGTGAAATTTCACTTAGAATGTTTCAAAAGTCTTCCACGTAGAAAAATAAGTGTATATGGGCAAATCCACGAAACTTTTAACTTTCAAGATTAGAAAAAAAAATTTCTTTTTTTAATTTGCAGGCACATTGATGTCACTTTGTATACACGTTTAAGTACATTTCAGCACTATAAATTCATATGCGTAATTCATTTTTAGCTCACGCCGTCAATGTTTAACTCTTTAAACTCTTTAATGTTAATAAATTACATATAAAATTGAAAAATTCTACTTTTTTTATTTTTGATATCGGAGTGGTTTCCAAAGTATTTTCGACCTCTGAACACGATTCTGGTACCCAAATTTGCTTAGCATGTCAGAATTTTGAGAAAAGAGGGGGTAAAGACTCCAAAAAAGTGTTTTCAGCATATTCTTAACTTAATAAAATTTGTTTCACTCAAAATCCTTAAGCGGCGTTTTTGTGTTCAAATATATGTATACAAATGTTTCGATCACACCATAGATTGACCTGTTTAAAGCAAAAATGCAGTTGTGCCTTTCAAAAATGTATAAATTTAAATGAAATCACGATTTTTATTATCATCTTTAAATTGTTGCCACAGGAATTCAATTAGAGGCACATCATTGAAGAAGGTCTTAAAAGTTTTGTTTTTTCATCACCTTTTAAGAAATGCATTGAACTTTTATTTTTATCCAACGCCGTAATAGACATTTTCATAAGAAGACGTTCAATTGAATTTTTTTTAAAAAGTGCTATCACTCAATCAAACCTTCGTATTTTTAGTTTTAGTGGTGGCACACTAATGGGATAGTGAACATTTTTTGACAAAATATGTCTGTTAGATATTTCCATAGTATAGCTGAAGTATTTTTTTACACGCCGCAAAAATAAAAACTTTAAGAATATAAACTTTTTCAAGAAATTCAAATGAAATTTAAACATTTTTTCACTTTTTAACTTATAAAACTAATTGTCAAATAAATATTTTGTTCTAATACTGTACATAAATGTTCATAAATTTATCACAAAAAAAAAAAAATGATACCCAAAGTTTTAATTTAAAATAATTCAGATTTTTTTTTTGTTCGTTTCGAGAATCACAAAAGTTAAAAGTTTCGTGGATTTGCCCATATACTCGAAAACGATGAAAAATTTTTTTTTATCGCAGATTTAGAAACTTTAATAACCCCGCTGTTGGAGCTATTATAATCAGCAAAGTTTGTTTATTTATAAAATATTCTTATTATTTTTTGTACAGCTTTAGCTATATATGAAATCTTTTAGTCTCTAGATTATAAAGAAAAAAAAATGAAAAATCTAAAAAAAATTTTTTATAAAGCAATATATTGTTTAAAAAATCTGAAAGTAAAACATTCAAATTTTACCAAAATCAATTTATTAAAGAAAGGAAAATTATTTAAAATTAACATTTTTCACCTTCATGAAGTTGACGTCGACGCTCCAGCGCTGAAATTATTTTTCCGTTTGATTAAAAAAAATTAAATAATTTTTTCCATTGGACTTTGAAAATTGTAACATGTTAAATATATAATGAAAAATATTAGGAAAGTGTTCAAAAACTGTTTTGATTTTTTTAATATTAGAAAATACTCAAAAAATGTATTCGTCGCTGAACGTCGACGCCGCAACTAAATGAAAGTCATTTTTCAGATTAAGTAAACAACTCAATATAATTTCTAACAATCTCTTAAAAGTTATTTTAGTAGAAAAAATTACAAAATTAACTTGAAATACATATAAATATTAATAAAAGTTACATTTTTTAAAAAAATTCTAAAAAAAAAAATTTTTACGACTTTATAAATTTTTTTCTGCGTTTTGACAAAAAATTAAGTAATAACATTTGGTGCCCTCTGTAATAAAACTATTAAAAAATATTTACACCAATCGTCAAGTTCAAACAATTCAATATAAATATTTTATTAATTAAAAACCGTCGCTGAGTATAATAGCCCCAGTGGATGAGCAGAATAGCCCCGGTTGACGGTATTTTAATTTCTAGTAAATTTATCTGATTTGTATTAATGTCAAATTTGAGTCGCCGGAAAGTAAAACCACACATAAAATTCTGACGGCCATGTTAATTCAATGGGAGTCAGAATTTTATGTGTAAAACCACACATAAAATTCTGACTCCCATTGAATTAACATGGCCGTCAGAATTTTATGTGTGGTTTTACTTTCCGGCGACTCATTTATTGAAATAGATAAAAATAAAAAATTTTTTTTTGTCAATTTTTAATTTGTTATGATTTATTATATTAATTTTTTCTATTGTCTAAACATTTTTTTATTACTTATTAGTAGTCAACAACATTTTGTTCAAAAAAATTAAAAAAACAAAAAACAAATTTTTTTATTAAAAAATTATTTAAACAAAAAAAAATTTAATTACTAAATTATTTTAAAAAAAAAATTCTAAATCTTTTTGAAAAATTTTCGTAGTACCTATATTCCTAAATACGAATTAATAAAAAAAGTGAACGAATCGAAAGCAAAAAAAAATAATTGTTAATTAAAGATAATTATTTTTTAAAATAAAAATTGACATTTTTATTTTTTTGTAACATTATTCAAAAGTTGGAGAAAAATTGAAACTTTATTCTTTTGTCAAAAATTATTAAATTTAATACTTTTAGAGTTATATGTCATTGAAAAAATCAAAATTTATAAAATTTATAGCTTGAGCGTGTAAATACGAGCACTTATAAAAAGAAATAAAAAAATACACATATATATATATATATATATTTATTTCTGTAAAGAACGAAAAAATAATTATGTTTAGCCGAATATAAATTTGACGTGGAATCTCCCCTAAATATAAAAACAGCAAACAATTTATTCTTATAAAAATAGATCATATCATTATTTACATGGGTAAATAAAAATTTACTACCTTCTCTATTTAGTTATTCCGCTCCTTGGTACACATTTCCATTAAAAACAAGACATTTGATAAAAATAATTTTAATGAGAGTATTTATTCCTTGTCAAATAACAGCTGGAAAATTGTATGTTATGTCTATGGAAAGTTTTAGTGTGGTGGGTTTTTATATTTATATAATAATTAAATAATATATAATATTTATTATATTAATAATAAATAACATTGCCAGAATAATAATGTAATAACACTTTTATTTTTAAGGTACTAAAAACATCAATGTCTTACTTCACTGTCTTGTTATCAATGAGATAATAATTGTAAAAAACAAAAAATTGGCAAAAAGTAAAATTTTATAATATATTTTAAACTTGTATTATTATTGTTATTATTACCTTTTAGTGAAATTATGTCACCTGTACGTAACCTCACTTTCTCAGCTTTGGTGACAAAAAGTCTCCAGGGAACTTTAAAGTTGAGAAAACTTCTCGCGAGACATTTTTGTATTAAAATTTTTTTAATATAGCAGAGATCATCAGAAAAAATACAGAAACTAGTTTTTTCTTACAATGAAATAGACAGAGCTCCTTTGTTTACATTTACACCAAGTATCATGCATCAAAACAAATAAGTCTACGTAAAACGTATCAATAAAGACTATTAAAAACACAAGTTTCTTTTAAAAAATACTACACTACTGACATTTAATACTGTAATTAACTGGAATAATTATTTTGTTATAATATTTCATGCAAGTAGGTAATAATTATATAAAACATAAATATTAAAAGAATGTGAAAAATGTCAGTGTTCGCATTGCCAACCTTCGCGCAAAGTCGACGCGTCAAACGTGGTAATCAACGAGTGGTGCACGCTTTCTTAAAAATTGCTATAGCTCTTTTATTTGTTAACCAATTAATTTGCAACTTTCCAGAAAACTTCTTTGCATCTAAAGGAACAAATGTCTCGCGAGAAGTTTTCTGAACTTTAAAGTTCCCTGGAGACTTTTTGTCACCAAAGCTGAGAAAGTGAGGTTACGTACAGGTCTCGATTTGCAATTAAAAATTACTAAATAATAAATTATTTTTAACTTTTTCGTCATATTGTCGGCTGCCTTATTCCTAAACGCGTTTACATACCAAATTGCAAGATAATTCGTTAATATTTGTCCAAGTTATCACGATTTATGTTTTAAAAGTTTATTAAATTTGATACAAAAATTTTTCAGTTTTTCGCTTTTATTTTTTATAATATTTGAGTTGCAGAAAAACTTCAAAGGACAAAAGTTGTGAAAGTTTTGAAAAAATAGTCTCTATAATGTAGCATATTTAAAAAATTAAAATTTTTAATTACCATTTTTTTCTACTTTTCGACCGTCTTGACTGGTATAAGAGCTTCCAGCCGAGCGTAGATCGAGTAATACGATCCAGCCACTCAGAATATTTTGAGGTTATGTTGTCCGATTGTCAGTTCAGAATATATATTTTCTTGGTTTCTTGGTTTATTTTTGGCATTCACTATCACTATTACACGATTCATTTCGTTAATTACGATAAATTCTTTACTAGAATTAGAAACTTTAAAGTTTAATTTAATATGATATTAAAACAAAAGTATAAGCATGTAGCCGCTTGAAGTCACTTTGCCAACTATAAGCGTCGTTTCACCGGTCGGCTTATAGGTGGCTTGTAAACAGAAAGGCAAAATTCATAAGAGTGAGAGAGATAACACTATACTTTAAGGTCATGTAATTCTTTTGATTTCACATTTAAATATTCTCCACAGATATTTTCGTAAAATACTTAATAGCTATTTTATGTAGAACTCAAAAATAATATAAGGATTCGTTTTCATGTGCCAGTAGAATATATATTAATATTTGGCTGCATCTATTACGCCCGCTCGGGCGAACTAATTCATTCTTCTTATTTCGCCCGCGACGGGCAAAATAGATACGATTGTGTGAAGTGGCTATTTCGCCCGTCGAAATAAATGTGTTTTAGAAGACGGTCGAAATAAGAAAAATAGATTATTTCGCCCGTCAAGTGATAAAAAAAAACGATCGAAATAATCTAATTGTAAATACAATATTTCGCCCATCAGGTATAAACAGCTGTTGCATATTTGTCAAATTAATTTTAAAATTAATTTGAAGTTTTGAAAAATAATTATTATATTGAATAACAACTTGATTTAAAAAAAGTTATAAAAAATTAAGGTTTTTAATATAACGTGTTGTTAAATTTACTTGTTAATTTTCGCATTTGAATTAATAACAATCAGATACGAAAAAAAATAGATTCAATTATAAATTGTACAATTAAAAATTAGCACACATATAATAATTAGGTTTAATAAATTTTAGACGCAATATTCCGTAGCTTATAAAAATATTTTATTACTTAAATTTTGAAAAAAAATTTGATTATTTTATGATACTAGTAAGTAAAAAAAAGATTACATAATTATTTTCATAAAATAATTATAAAACTGGAAAAAAAACTTAAATTTTTATTATGGTTTAAATTTTACTTTTTTTAAAATTGTTAAATTTTTTGGCTTTTGAAATTATATTAATATCATTTCATTTTTGGCCGGAAATCCAAATATTTTTTTAAAAAATATTCGAATTTCTGGCCAAAAATAAAATTATATTAATATATTTTAAATTTTACTGTCAATAATTTTAAAATTAAACTTCTTCGACAATTTATATTATATTTCATCGGCAATATTTATACATACTTTCTTTTATAATTCCGAATAATCAATCGTATATATAATTTTCTGGTTTTTAAAATTTTGTAACTTTCAAAAAAAAATTTTAATTCTAAAATTGACAAAAATATTTTTTTTTCAAATTTCAATAATTTAGAATAATTTTAAACTCTAAATAATGCCAGAAAAAAAATTAAATAGACAATATAAATTTTGAAAGGTTAAAATTTTACTGGTCCCTTCCGTTGAAATAAATTTAAAAATCGACTGTTTCTGACATTTTTTGTAATGTAAAACGATTAAAATTTTTTTTTCCCTTAAAGTTGATTTAAGATCTGAGTGTATTAAAGATATTTTATAAAAATAATTATTTAATTTTTTTTATTGATATGAATCATAAAATAATCGAATTTTTGCAGAACTTTAAATAATAAAATATTTTTATAAGCTATTGTCTAAAATTTATTTAACCTAATTATTATAGTACGCTTATTTTTAATTTATAATTGAATATAGTTTTTTCGTATCTGATTTTATTTATTCAAATACGAAAATTAAAGACACACTGCAAAAAGATTTATTTAATTCAAATAATCAGTCACTTGACTAAAATATCAAATAAATATTTATTTATATTAAATGATTATTATTTCAGTCACTTAAATGGTATTTTTTTCAAATACATAAATTATTATTGATTATTTGAAACAAATAAATCTTTTTTCAGTGCATGTAAATTTAACAACACATATATATATGTATTAAAAAACCATATTTTTATAACCTTCTTTAAATAAAGTCATTATTGAATATATAATAATTATTTTTCACAACTTCAAATTAATTGTAAAATTAATTTTTAATAACAAAAATCCAACAGCTATTTATACCTGATGGGCGAAATATTGTACTTTAATTATTTCGTCCGTTTTTGTTTTATCACCTGACGGGCGAAATAATATATTCGCCCGTCTTGCAGATATTCGACTTTTTCTTAGACGGGCAAAGTAATCTATTTTTCTTATTTCGCCCGTCTTTTAAAATACATGTATTTCGACGGGCGAAATAGCCACTTCATACAAGCGCATCTATTTCGCCCGTCGTGGGCGAAATAAGAGAAATGAATTAATTCGCCCGCGACGGGCGAAATAGCCACTCCGTTAATATTTTGTGAAAAAATTTACTCTTAAAAAATTACACGTACGTTTGTGTGGCAATGACTAAAATCGTATTGCCGCCATATTGAATTATTCTCAAAAATGCAAGTTTTTAAAAAATATACATATTTTGATAAAATATTAATAATCTGATACATATAATAGCGATTCTTTGTACTATTTTTGAGTTCTCCACAAAAAGGAGGAGGGCCCCTAAGGCCTATATTTCGCCCCCTTGGGATTTTAATTTAAATGGTTGAAACTTTTTCTTATAGTAGAAAAAGTAATTTTTCATTGATTTTAGGTGAAACGGGGGTGTTTTGGTCAAATTAACCCTTAGATTTTAGGGTTTTTTTTCAAAAAGAGTGTCAAAAAACATGCAAAAAACATTTTCCATATGTTGAGCAATTGGCTTGAAAATCGTTGCTCGGGGGTTTTCGGGGTCGCTGATTACGAATCCGACGTTAGTTTTTCAAAATTCAAAATGGCGGATCCAAAATGGCTGACATATTTTCGAAAAATTCATTGGATTTGCCTGAAACTCGTGACTCGGGGGTTTTCGGAGTCGCTGATTACGAATCCGAGGTCAGTTTTTCAAAATTCAAAATGGCGGATCCAATATAGCGGATTTTTTTTTAAAAAATCGTTTAGATTTGCTTGAACCTCTCCTCCGGGGTTTTTGGGGTCGCTGATTACGAATCAGAGGTCAGTTTTTCTTAATTCAAAATGTCGGATCCAATATGGCGGACAACTATTAAAAAAATCGTTTGGGATTTGCTAGAAACTCTCTACTCGGGGGTTTTTGGGGTCGCTGAAAATGAATCCGGAGTCAGTTTTTCAAAATTCAAAATGGCGGATGCAACATGACGGACAAATATTTAAAATCACTGAAAACTACTTACTTTAGACGATTATATTAAGTTTTTTCAAAAGTTGTCCGCCATATTGGATCCGCCATTTTGAATTTTGAAAAACTGACCTCGGATTCGTAATCAGCGACTCCGAAAACCCCCGAGTCACGAGTTTCAGGCAAATCCAATGAATTTTTCGAAAATATGTCAGCCATTTTGGATCCGCCATTTTGAATTTTGAAAAACTAACGTCGGATTCGTAATCAGCGACCCCGAAAACCCCCGAGCAACGATTTTCAAGCCAATTGCTCAACATATGGAAAATGTTTTTTGAGACTCTTTTTGAAAAAAAACCCTAAAATCTAAGGGTTAATTTGACCAAAACACCCCCGTTTCACCTAAAATCAATGAAAAATTACTTTTTCTACTATAAGAAAAAGTTTCAACCATTTAAATTAAAATCCCAAGGGGGCGAAATATAGGCCTTAGGGGCCCTCCTCCTTTATCTCAATCTATCAAATATTTTGCGAGAATATTTGTGGAGAAAATATACATAATATGTGAAATCACAACACAACAGACACTACACATACACACAAGACTCGTGGCCGCTGATATGCCATACACTTTTTTGTCCTTTTCTAACGCACGTATTACCATGACAACACGTGCGTTAGAAATCAAATCAATAAATATTCAGTCAATTCAGTACATTAATGAAAAAATTAGTCGACAATTTAACATAGGAAGATCATATTTATAATTAAAGGAGTATTATAGAAAAATTTAATTAAGGATTTACATAAAAAAAATTTTTTAAGGCGGTTCAACCTCATTTCATGAGATCATTCTATTGTATTTCGTTATCCATATTTATACTCCATATACATATTGGACTCTGGGAATTTGTGTACATAAATAAATTAATTAATTACATAACCTCAAATTGAAAATTGCTTACCAAATAAAATTATACTAAATCATACATCTGGCAAAAACATTTCAGCGGGAGTTTTAAAATGAACCAATCATAATTTTTTTTTTTTTTTTAATAATTTTAGATTGGTGGATTTTAAAATTCCCGCTGAAAATTTTTGGCCAAATCTATGATCGGATATGTAAAAGTTCTATCAAATGGAAATTCGACGTTTTAACAATTCAATCAAATGACAATTTGGACAATTAAAGGTACGGTATTATTTGAAAATTCAAAATATTAAAAATCCTGTTAAACAGAAGTTCAGTTAAATAGAAATTGTATTAAATCAGAATTTAGTTAAGGATATGTGGGCAAAGGACGTTTTTTTGTGGTTTGAAACTTACTCTGAAATAAAAAATGATTTTGAGTTAAAATTTTGGAGAAATGATTTAGTTTGGTACAAGAAATCTCGCTGTTCTACTCATTTACCATAACTTAACGCAAACATAATAAAAATAAAGAAATAAATAGTAAAATAATGTATTATATCATAGTTCATTCAGCGGCCACTCGCTCGAATTGGCGTTGTTTACTGGAGCACTAACATACTCAAGCAACGTCTGTGTATGCGCCGCCATCTTTGTTTTCATTTTCGTTTAAAAATGCCAATTTTTAAACATCATTTTTCAATAATTTAACGCAAAATTATGTATTTTTCGGAGAACAGCGAGATTCCTTGTACCCAAATCTATCATCCCTCAAAATTGCAGACAAAAATCTTTTCTCATTTTAGAGTGAAATGCATTCTACCAAAACACATTTTTCCATACTAGGTCACGTGGGAGGTTCCCACATACCCTTAAATAGAAATTCTCCGATATAAAAATTAGGTTTATTATAAAATCCTATTTGTAAAATTCATCTTATTAAAAATTCGATAATTTTTAATTTGTCATCATAAAAATTCCAACAAGCCAAATGCGTTGGAAATATTCGTGTGTTCCATATTCAGTGCAAAAAAATTATTTTACTTACCAATAACAAAAATTAAAAAGCATTTTTTCTTTCTGCATGCTAAAAAATTTAAATTTTAAAAAACTTTTTGAATAGAAAGGAAGAATACAATATTTGCAACTTTTGTTTACAGCATAAGTGTAAAACACATTTATTTTTCCTCTCTCATCGCTTAAAGTATAAAATGTGATATATATATATAATATATATATATATCTATACTTTTATTTATACATATCTATGCATACATCGAAGGAAAATCTTACAAATAAAATAATATACTGATGAATGTTAAAAAATATTTCACTCGTACACTCCAGCGAGATCGATAAACGCGATTTGTCTTACGATCACGGGTTTTTTTTTTTTTTTTTTTTTTTGTTTTTTATTATTTTTTATTATTAAATCGAAAAAAAATTATTATATTACATTGAGATTGCATCCAAATCAATGTTTAAAAACATTGAGCAACTAAAGAGTACATTACTAATATAGTGATCCTAGAAAAACAGAATCCAATTCTTTATTTTTAAATCATTGTTTAAATGTAATTAAAAAATTTTCACATTTCAAGGAAAATTTCAAAAAAAAAAAATAATTTCACATATTTAATATAATTATAATATTAAATGTATAATTTTTATTATGAAAAATATTTAATTTAATATTTTAATAAAATATTCTAAATTGTGTCTAAAAAAATATTTAAAACCCTCATTATGATGATTATTATTATTAATTAATTAATTAATAATGAATCCTGTGGTTCTAGAATAATTTCTCATCGATTGAAAGAAAGATATATATACTTTTTTTTCACTTAATATTTAAGGAAAACCATTAAAATCTTAATTGATCGACTAAATGTAATATTTGCAGTTCAGCGATCAAAACTTTGGTGCTTTAAACGCGTCACACACCAAAAAAAAAAGAAAAAAAAAAGATACACCACTCACGCAGCATATTATAATAATCTATAATTATATACATTGAGTGCAAATGTCTGATAAATTTTATATTGGTGAATTTTTTTTTAATTATTAATATTTTTTTAACAGTCGATGTGTTACCGGACAAAACAAATTCCGTAATTTATTTATTAGTACTTTGTTGTTTTTTTTTTTTTTTTTTTTTTTGAGAGCAATTTAATAAATCTTTGAAAAGTCAATATCACACTATTTCCCAACGAAAAAAAAAAAAAATAATTAAAAATATTTTCAAGCAAATGTCTGTCGAGTTGACTGTGTTTTTCTCTTTTAGAATACATTCTATACATATACTAATTTTTTTCTGAGATTATTTCATTATATAAATGTCAATAATTTTGAATTTTAAATTTTCCTCGGAATTTATGTTGTATTTTTTTTTTTTTTTACTATATATTTTCTAACAGAAAAATTCTTAATTTCATTGTGACAATTATCAATGAAATTTATTTTCTATATTAATCATTCTCTGATATGAATAAAAAGTTTTGAGAAAAGAAAATTGAAAAAAAAAATAATAATTAAGGGCATTTAGTGAAAGGTTTTCATGCAACTTTGACTGTTTGAATTCATTGTATGAATTTAAAAAAAAAAAAAAGTAACACTTTTTAACGTAATACAAATGCAATAGCCGATTAAAAATTCAAAATCTTAATTATATATATAATACATCCGAATTGACTATAATTGAATTAATTTACTCGTATTTACAAAAAATGAATTATTTACAAAGTTCGCTAATCACAGTATAATAATTTCCATAACATTAAGGCTATGTCAAAAACAAAATAGCGATATCAAAATTAGTTTCAAAATTACAGGAAAAAAAATTTTCTCAAACAACTTACAGATATTTACATTTAGTTGTAAATTAGAAAAAAATGTTTATATATTGTTACAAAATAAATAGGGAATAATTTTTTATCTAATTTAACTTTCTTTTTGTATATTGTAAAAAAATCTTTTGTTTGAAAAAATTTTTAATATAATACCTCACTAATTTTTGTTCACTATTAATCTCAGACATAACCTTAAAGACTTGCCTCTCTAGAATTTTAACAAGAGAATAGTAATGCATTCTTTCCCCCTTTTTTTTCTATATCAATTTCTACTTTTCGGATTCAATATTCCATCTCGAGAGACATTTCAGGCTATTGTATTTATATTTCGTTTAAGTGTTTTCTTTTTTTTCTTTTTTTTTACTAAATCATGGATTTACACAATGTTTTTAAATAAATATAGATTTCAATTTAAAAATAAAAACCGCAAAAAAAAAATTGAAAATATTAAGGTTAAATATTGCTTGTAAAATTATACAAATAGCTCATAAAAATAGAACATTTTTAAAATGTTGAATTGAATTTTTTTTTTACTAAAAAAAAAGATTCAGTGGAAATGAAAAATAATCACTGATCTGTAAAATTGCAAAAAAAAAAAAAAAAGAAAAAAAAATCACTTCCCTTAGTTGTAAATCCATGTTGAATATTACGTTAAGGCTGGCACTTAAAAACTTACAAAAGCTCTGTTAAAATAATTTTTTTAGTCCTAACTTTAACCTTTCCTGAGCTGGATTCACTTTGATTTTCAATTGTTGTATAAGATCATAAATTTTGAGAGATGGTCCAACTTTAAAACCAGTTAAGTCTATAATTTGATCCTTCGTCAAATTCAAAAGTGTCTTCCCATCTACTTTGCGTTTACTAAAGTTGTCACAATACGTTGCACAGTCATTGACACGAAGAAATTGTGCCACATCGAATATATTCCATTCCGATGGTACTAATCCCTTGGCGTCGGAAGACTTTTGCAGACAATCCGCTAGCCTTGGAATGTATTTCTCGCTCGCTGGCGAAGTCTGTGAAAATTAATTTAAAAATAAAATAATAATAATAATAATAATACTTGTGTAACTTCGAGTGTAAATTATTATTTTCTCCGATTCCGATATAGGACAATTTGTATCAATATAAATCAAACTGTCAATTTATAAATTCGAATTTCGAGATTGTGAATTGTTTCCAAGTTCTGATAATATGTAATTAATTACGGGGGGATATAAACCAGTCATGTTTAGAGATTCTCGAAATTGACAAAATTGATTTATAGTTGAATTTGATGTAATTTTCATATCGACGCCTACCGTTTATAAAATGCTAACATTAATGTCAAAACATAATAATACCAGGCCTCGGATCGACTTTAAGGCGCAAAAAAAGTCATTTTAGTCGATTTATTTATTTTCATTAAATTTAATTAGTTAATAAGTATTTTACTTTAAATAGATATTAAATCCATTTTATTAATTCCTTATTAAGAATAATTTTACAAGAATATTTATTTATTATTTATTTATTATTATTATTATTACAAATTTATAAAAAAAACAAATTCTGCCAACAATTCGATTTTAGAGTTTTTATTTGAAACTTTTTTAAATAATTGAATTTTTTTAAAGAGATAATAAAATTATTAAAAATAATTGAACTTTGGAAAAGTTATAGTTGAAATTTTTGGAAATAATTAAATTTCAGAAGATTTTGTGTTAAATTTCAAACAATAATATTAACTTTTACAGCTAATTGAAAATAATTTATCAAATAATTTTAGATAACATTATTGAATTTTTAAAGATTTACAATTCAGATTTTTGAAATTAATTGAACTTGAAGTGATTTTTAATTAAAATTTTTGACGATGAAGAATTTATTAAAAACTAAGGACAAAAATTAATTTTCAAAAGTTTTGTAATTGAAAAATGCTTTCAGATAATTGAATTTTCAAAGAATATTATAAAAATCATTAAAAATAATTGAATTCCAAAAGAGTTATAAATTGGAATTATTAAATTTCAAAAAGTTTTTGGATGGAAAATTTTTAAAGATTTTAAATTAAAATTTTTGGTAATTTTATTCGATTTTTTTTTAAATGATAAACAATTATTGAGTTTCATACAATTTTTAATTGAAAAATAATTTAAGAAGAAATTTTTGCGAAGAATTTCATTAAAATTATTAAAAAATAATTAATTTAGAGAAAAATTCTAGTTAAAAATTTATTAAATATAATTTAAATAAAGAAGATCTGATGAAGATCTGCATTGTTTTCTTAAAAAATACGTATTTTGTTTAAAAATTTTTTTTAAAAAAATGTAAAAAAAGTCCAAAAATTCGCATCTTATTCAAATAAGTTGAAAAAAGTCGTATTTTCGAAAAAAAAACAGATAAAGTCAAAAAAAAGTCGTACAATCGAAGGCCTATAATTCTAATTAAAAAACAAGTGCAATATAAAGTTAACAAAAAAAAAAAATTTGTGCAAAATAATTAATTCTTTTTCAATATTCACTGCAAGACAATTCTAATTCTAATTTGCAATTTGCAAAATATTAAATTGTTAAAATCTTAATTTTGCAGAATTTTCATTAAACCGATTATCAATGTTGCAGAAATTTTATTTAGACGAAAATTAATTTTCCAGAAATTACATTTGATCGAATCTCAATTTGTGTGAGACATTATCTCGTAGAATATTAATTTCGCAGCAAAAAGATTAGAAAGAATTTTAATTTTGTAGAATATTCATTTGCTCGAATATTAATGTTGCAGAAAATGAAAATTGTCGAAAATCAATTTAACAGAAATAATTCGGCGCGAAGTTTAAATTTCACCAATCAAAATCACTATTCTGTAAAATTAAAATATTCTACGCGACTTTTTTTTCACACAAATTGTGATTCGATCAAATATAATTTCTGGCAAATTAATTGTCGACAAAATAAAATTTCTGCAACATTGATAATATTTAATGAAAATTCTGCAAAATTAAATGTGCGTAAAATGCTGAACGTTCAAACGAAGGAAATAATTTTTTTTGTCTATAAATTTTTAAAAAAAGTTACTAAGAAAAAAGCACATTAAAAATTTCATATATTATTAATTTATTAAATTAAGTTCAGAACTTTAGGCACTTCAAAATTTATATTTTAACAATTTAATATTCTACAAAAGTACTATTCTACAGAATAAGATTCTATTCAAATTATAATTCTAAAAAATTTGTTTCAGAGCTTATTCATGCGTCCTAAAATTATTCTAAGTAGGGAATATTCATGTATTTTAAGTTGTCAGGAAATTTCCGAAATAAGAGAACTACTTTTTTTTGAGTTATATAATAAAATCTAGTTAATTTGATTTTTGCCTTTTTCAAAGTCAACTTTCTGCGTGAAAATATAAAAAAATTGTTGATGAGAAATAGTTAAAATTGTGAAAGAAGTTTAATATTTAAACGGAGAGACCAATAAAGTTTCAATTCCTTTTTTTTTATCTCTTTTTGAAAATATATTTGAGAGATGATGAAGAATCATTAAAAAAATTTGGCAAAATTTGTCGATAAAAATTATTAAAAATTGTAAATAAAATTTAATTATGAAAAAATTTTTTTGATTATAAATTCTAAACTCATCAAAAATTAATATTTTCTATTGCTGGCTAATCTGTATATTTTTTAGAACCTAAATGACACAAAAAAAATTTTACAACTTCCTGCGATTATTTAAATTTAGAGGGATCAACATAATAAAGTAGTGCCTCCCTTTAAGAAATAAATATCATTATTTCAGAAAATTTTAATAAATCAAGATTTTGTTATAAAATTCATGCAAGAATTTCAAAATCCGCTGGACAACCCTGATGATAAAAATATTGTACACCAAAAAAATCTAGCATAATTCAACACAAGTTTTGATTTTGAAAAATAATTCTTGACAAGTAGAAAATGAATACTTACATTTACACACAACGTTACATTTCGATCCCTTGAAGGTGGAACGACTTGCAAATTACTTTGAATCTCACTCAAGGCTTGACCCTGACAACTCGAAGGACTGGGAAGAGTTTGATCTGGACCAGCTGGCTCCTCTGCCGGTTCAGGTTCTCTGCTCGCCTGCTCAGGTAAACTCTCCAATTCATGATCTCTTTCTATTTTAATACCCTGAGCTGGTTCTAATTCTAATTCCTGCTTTCTTTCTCGATCTCGTTCTCGTTCTCTTTCACGATCTCGATCTCTTTCACGAGTTGGATTAATGCGTTCACTATGTCGTGGAAGAAATTGTCTTCCACAATGCAATTTTCCATTTCGTTTCATTTTTCTCTTAGATTTACGTTTAAGGCCTCTTGGTGATTTCACTGATACAAAGAAAAAACAAAAATGCTCAATTAATATTAGAAATAAAAAATATTATATTTATTATTTTTCATTTGCAGCAGTACAAAAATAACCTTTTATTTAAAAAAAAAAATAATCTTGAATGTCACTTTGAATTTTTTTGACATTTTTATTTTAAAAACAAACGTTGAGAAACATTTTTTAATGGAAAATAAACAAAAAAAAAGGAGCGATTTTATTAACGGAAAATTGAGGATTTTTATTATGTATATTAGAATATTTTCTAAAAAATGAATATTTACCTGTAGGACTAGTGGTTTTATTAATAACCCGTGGCCCTTCTAATTTATGATCAACAAGATCACACCATCCAACGGGATAAATATCAGGACTTTGGCAATCCAGCCATTGATCATATTCATCTTCCCATCCATCAAAGTGCACCCTCAGTAGCCTCCCAATGACTCTAGTGATTGTTGCTACACAAACTAATCTAGGATCCATTAAATCAGCAGCCTCAAGTCTCATGCCCTCAATAAATCCATGTTGTGGTACCTCCTAAAAAATATTTTATTCAGTTATTTTCTTTTCTTTTTTTTTTAATTATCCAAAAGGGATTTAACGGCAGAAACAAATGGGACGCCACATTATGTAGGAATTTTTTTGGCATTGAATTACTAATTATCGAAATTCTATTTTTAGTATTTAGTAGACTTTCATAAAGTGAACTTTAATTTAATTTAAGAATTTTTCGGACTATTGACCATTTACAAGAGAAAAAAAAAGAAAAATTAAATAAATTAATTTATAAATCTAAATAGATACGGAGTTTTAAAAGGTTCTACAAAATGACAATTTGAATAAGTGTGAATTCAATCGAATGGAGTTTCGGTGAAATAGAAATTCTCAAACTTAAAAATTCAGCTAAGTCGAATTTTTTTTAGAATAAAAATTCTCCTTAATATAAATATGGTAAAATAAGAAAATTTGTTAATTAAACAAATTTTTAAATGTAAATTTATGTGAAAATAGGTGTTAAGTGAATATTCAGATAAGTAGAAATTCGATTAAAGAACAATTCTATTAACTTAACATTCTTTTTTTATGAAAATTTTGCTAAATTCAAATTTTATTAAATGAAAATTCGGTGATCTAGAATATTTCTTTTATACAATAGTTTGGCTAAATAGAAATTTTGTTAAATCAGAATTTAGTTAGAATTAAAAATTCTTCGATATAAAAATTTCGTTTAAAATAAAGTCCATTTTATAAAATTCTGCTAAATATAAATTCAATAATTAGTAATTTAACGTTAAAAAAAATGCCACGCGCCTGAAGTTCTGAACGTTCAAATAAATGAAAAAAAACTTCTTTAACTTCAAATTTTACAATAAAAATATTGATTTTTGTATCCAAAATTAAAGTCAGGCACATAAAATTTCTACAAATATAGGGGGGGGGAATATTTATGCGTTCCGAACAAACATTTGTTGGTTTGATTGCGAATTATCAAAAAATATGTTATAATACATTTTTAGAAAAATGTTATTCAGCAAAATTATGTAGCACAATTTTTTACTTTATCAAAATTTTAATTGGGAAATTTTGAAAATTTAATTTCGGGTTTTTGACCTGGAATCAAAAATTTGTCCTACCTGGTTACGGATTAGAAATTTTATTAATTATTTTGGGAAAAATAAATGTTTCAGAAAAATATCAAAGAGGATTTTTACAGCTTTCCTAGTCTGTTTATTTAGAATCCCTATTTTTTTTTTTTTAATCAATCAGTTTTAAAATTTGTTTTTCATTTTTTCAATAAACGTTTCACTTCGAGGTAGACTATAAAAATTTAGGATAAATTCATCACAAGTTTCAATTTAAAAGAAAATCAAAATGCGGAATTTTAAAAAAAATTTCAAGGTCGAATTAAAAATTCAATGCAAATTCACGATTCTTTCAAGTCGAAACTAAATTCACGTCATTTTCCCGATTTTCAAGATTCGGTGGCCAATCTTTGGAGTCTAATTTAAGCAATTTATTCGAATTTAAAATTTTGTACTAGTTTTGATGGTCAACAAAAATTCAGGCAATACTTAATCAAGTTTTACAGATTTTTAAATAAAAATTTAGGAAGATTTAAAGTTGAAATTTTTAGAAATAATTGAATTTCAAAAGATTTTTGTTAATTTTTATACAATAATTAAAAAATTTGCAGAACTAAAAATAATTAATCAAATCATTTTAGATAATATTTTTTCAAAGTAATTGAATTTTCAAAGATTTACAATTTAGGTTTTTGAAATTAATTGAACTTTAAGTGATTTTTAATTAAAATTTTTTTTATGATTACACTAAAAAATTTATTAGAAATTGCAAACAAAAATAAAATAGATTTGAAAACTTTTTAAGTGAATAATGGTTTCAGATAAATTAATTTTCAAAGAATATTATAAAAATCATTAAAAATAATTGAAATTTTTGCAAATAATTAAATTTCAAGTGATTTTGAATTAAAATTTTTTTGGTAATTTTTATTTGTTAATTTTGTTTTAAATTATAAACAATTATTAAATTTCATAAAAATATTAATTGAAAAATAGTTTAAGATAATTGAATTTGTGAAGAATTTCATTCAAATTATTAAAAATATTAAATTTACTGAAGAATTTTAGTTAAAAATTTGTTAAATAATTGAAATAAAGAAGATCTACATTGTATACTAAAAAAACATATTTTATTGAAAAATGTTTTTAAAAAATGTAAAAAAAAAGTCCAAAAATTCGCATCTTATTCAAATAAATCGAAAAAAGTAGTATTTTTGAAAAAAAAAACTCGAAATTCTCAGATGATTTTCGGTGTATTGACCCTAAAGAAGTGTCGCAATCATTAATTTTGTAAAAAATACAAATTTTTGAAATTAAGATTAAAAAATCAATTTTTGCTCTAAAAAAATAAGACTTGCTTTGCTACCTGCAAATCCTAAAAAAAGTCAGGGAATTTTCCTTTGAATACTGGAAAAATATCTGAGACCCGTCACCAACAAATATTTGTTCCTAACATAGAAACCTTTTCTCAAGATAAAAAAAAAATATTATTTCTTTTGGAATACTCACAGGATTAAATAGATGTATCGGTGCAGGTATAGTATTAGTTTCAGTCAAATACGAATCCCAGGTAAAAGTCGTAGGATCATATCCCTTGGGCGGAGTTAGTGGCAAACCATGCTGTGCACAAAATCCAATTGGAAATATACAAGGTGAACATGAATGATAACAAAACCAATCAGCCCCACTGGCATCCTCATCGTAGCTATCAATGCGAATCATAATGAATTCCTTCCTTAATACTCGCATAACAGTCGCTGCGCAAATTGCAGAAAGATTGAGTGGATCTATCGCTTCAAGTTTCATTCCCTCTTGAAATTTAAATCCAGGTATCGTATGATTCTTTGGCACAATGAAAATATCCTCTGTCGCGTCATCCTCCGAATACTGTTTCTTTGACATTCGTTCCAAATAATCTGGATATGCGTCCAATGTTTGACCAATTTTTCTCGACCATCCAACTGGATGAATCAATGGCGAATCTTCGTGACACCAAAATCCATTATCATCAGGTGGCGAATCATAATAACGCACATGCAATCGTTTACCGAGTATTTTTTGTATTGTCGCTACTTTCACTTGTGATATTCGATTTTTATCAACAACTTCCAATTGAAGTCCACATCGAAAACGTGATTTCATACTGTCATTTACTTTATTGTAGAAATCAGTTGGTAATGTTCGTGCACCCGTTAATCGTCTTTTAAGAAAGTCCTTCCAATCTTTATATTTGTTGGCTATTGCTGAAAAGTAAATTAAAAAGACATTTTTAAAACAAAATTATTTCATTTAATTCAATAAAAACTGCAATTATATAAATCAACTTGATTTTTAAAGAAAATATTTTTAATATATTTTTTACATTCAATTTTGTATATTTAAAAATTCATTTTTTAACTTATTGTCGAATTTTCCATTGACATTTTATCCAAAGTTATTTACTTTTTAAGAATACAAAAATTTGAAAAACATAACTTTTTGAAATATTAGTTATTATTATTATTATTTGTAAAATTTAATTATAAATTTTACAAAGTTAAAGGCATTTCAAAAATAAAAACATTTTTAAAAACACACATAATAAAAACATAAATTATTTTGAGAAACATGAATAAACTCTAATTCGGCTAAAAGTAAATTCCAGGTAATAAATTTCATTAAAATGTAAAATTATAACAAATTAATTTTACAGTTTATTCATACGAATAATAAATTTTAAGAATTTTATAAGAATAAAAGAAAAATTTGATAAAAAATATTTAAAAAACACGAAAATTGTATAAAAATGAAAGGAACAATCAAAAATTTAAGAAAATTAATAGAAATTGAAATAAAAAGAAAGAGAATTTTAGTAATTAAAAAAAAAAAGAAAAATGATAATTTGTAGGGAAAATTTAAAAATAATAAAATACATGATAATTTTGGAAAAATTAAAGAAAATTGGAAAAGAAAAAAATCTAAGAATTTTAGAAAATGAAGAGAAAATAAAAAAATTAAGGAAATACAATGTCGAAGATATTTCAATCAAAATTAGACAATTTTATAATTTAAAAACAACGGGAATTTCATTTAAAAAATCGCATTTAAAAATACAAATATTAAAAAATATAAAAGAAAATAAAAAATTTAAGAAAATAGAAAGTGATAAAAAAAAGAATTTCAAAAAAAGAAACGAAAATTCTCAATATTTTAACCAAGTACGCAACTTTTATGATAAACGATTTCTAAAGAAATAATTATTTAAAATATAAAATTCTATAATACCTTGCCTAAAAAATATTTCTTGTAGTTTTCATTAATCAACAAATTATAAAATAGTTATTTTTAGGCAAAAAATTATAGAATTTTTCCTTTTGAAAAAATTATTTCTTTAAAAATCGTTTATCATAAACGTTACGTACTTCAGCTTCGTTATTTTAAAACTAAAGGTAAAAATGTTTCATATTTCTATATATTTTTACACTACACTCTCAACTATCTGTTGACCTATATTCAAACATTTTACGACTTTCACGACATAATATTACGAATTTCATGTCTTTTTAAAAATCAATAGTTTTATTAAAAATCGTGATTTATTGGAAAATTTTAGTTTCTAATTCAAAAAAACATCCCTTGATAAAAATATAAATATTGTTTGATGCTTTCATTATTGAATTTATCGTTTATTTATAAAAAAAAAATAAAACTATTTAGAAATAAACAATTGAAAAATTTTATATAAAAAAAAAAATTTTGATTTAAATAAAAAAATCAAATTTTTTAAATTAAAAAAAATACACATTTTTTTAAATTCTGAAATAAATATAAAATTAAAATTATATTACAAATAATAAAAAAGAATTTCTTCTAATATTAGTTTATAAATCTAAAAGTGTAATTAAATTATTTATTAATAATTTTAAATTATAAAGACGATTTTCAAATTTAAAATTATAAATAACTTTTTTGCAATCTCTATTTTTTTTATGCTAAGTATACCATTTCAGGTACTTGACAAAAAAAAAAAAAATTTAAATTGAAATTGATTCAATCAACTTTATAATTAGCATTGAGATAAATTTACTCACTGTTTGGAGGTATTAGAGGTTTTCCAATTGTGGCACACCAACCGACAGGATGAATATCATTTGAGCAAAGTGAAACCCAAAAATCCTTTTCGGCATTGTGTCCGAAACCTTCGTATCTCAATAGTGCTCTGTATCCAGAAATACGAAGAACAGTTGCAACCCAAAATGAATCGGGAAATGCCTCACAAACCTCATCGCAATCCGTGTTTTCTACCTCCACCTTCATTCCCACTGTTATGTCGTCCCAAATTTCTGATATTGGCGCCTAAAATTTTTTTTTTAATTCAGTAATTCAGTAATTTATCACTTATTTTTAAAATAAAAAAATTATCAAAAAATTATAGTAAATCAAAACAAGTATGTATTAAAAATCAAAGACAAACTAAGGACAAAATTGTGTTAAATGACAATGTCAATATGAATAAAATTAAGAGTTATTAAATTTAAAATTAAATTTATATTAATGTAAATATAATACAATACAATATTAAATTAAATATATTTTTTGTGTCAATAAAATATTTAAAATAATTTACTATAAAATAATATACACTATACTATCAAGTATAGAATAATTGTTTAAGTTTTAGGGTTAATATTTCGACTAAACTGGTCGCTGACTAATTTTTAAAAATTATAATACTTTGCAAGAATGATTTTGAAATTATCGAGATCATGAAATGAAAAGTATTTTATTAAAAATTTAATAATTTATTGTCAAATATGAATTTAAAGTATATGAGGTGCTGAAAACTGTCAATAAAATTCATTTCGTGATCTCGATAACTTAAAAATCATTCCTGCAGAGTATTATAATGGATTGATCCTTTTTGAAATTCTTTTTTTTTATCTTCATATTCAGAAAGAAACACCAAATATAACTTTTAATGATTCAAAGTTGTTAAAAATAAAATTACTCCCAATTTTATTGAAATATTTTTTTAACCCTTGGAGTACTTTAGAAATAGTAGAACTTTGAAAACTGCTTGGGGTCTCAAAGACACGATGTGTGCTTCTTGCTTGAAAAAATAGTTGTGTTCTCCAAGGGTTAATAAAAATTATGAAATTACTAATTTTAGGATCTAAAATTATTGAAATTTAAAGAAAATATATTATTATAAATATATTAATATGAAGAAACATATTTTTTCTTCTAAATCGTTGATCATAAACGTTGTGAAGTTCAACCGACGTATATTATCTTTTTTTTAAAGCCTTTCTTTTAAGAAAACATTTTCAATGAAATTGTACTCACGTGTTTAAAGCAAGACACGGGTGCAGCACAAAATCCATGTTCTATCAATTGTGGTGTCCAATCGTAAGATCCCTCCATTTCAGCAGTTCGTTTTCTCCTCACGGGCAAATCTTCTGGCATTACTGGTTCAGATTTTATTACTTCCTTGTCTTTCTTCTCGGGTTCCTTCTTTTCAACTTCAATTTCTTTAGTTATTACCTTAAAGTATTAGAAAATAAATTTATATTACCTTTCTATGTGTGATTAAATAAATTTCTTAAATTCTTTATTTTCCTTTAAAAAAAGTATAGTAACTATAAAAAATCCTATCCATTAAATTATAGTAAATAATAACAAAGAAGATATCGATCACTCCGTGTCAGGATTAAAAATAATAGAAATTATTCTTTACTTTTATTCTTATTAATTTTAATTCTCACTCGGAGTGATCGATATCTTCTTTGTTATTATTTAAAATACGACCGAGTGATAAATTATTAATTCTTAAATTATATTAAAGTTGTAAGCGACCAAGCGACACAAAAATTTATCTTTTCTTTAAAATTTTAACTTAAGCTAAACTTTTTTTTTGTGAAATAATAAATAATTTTTTTTTGTAAATCGAGAAAAAATTTGAGACTGAATTTTTTTTTAAATTTTTTCTATTTTTAATAGTTTTGAAGTTAGAAAAAAAATTATTGTTTTTTTAATACACAACTATTACCTGCGAACTTCATAAAAATAAAAAAAAAATGCATTAAGATAACCAAAATTAGAAAGATAAGGAAAAATGTCATCAGTTTGTTTATAAATTAATTATTTTATACTATGATTCAGATGTTTATTTTTCTTCTTATTTGTACGCTTTCAGGGTCAATAAAGGGTAGTTTTGTAAAGCCGTATAATAAATAAATAAATAATTTTAAATTATTAATTAAGGACTTTTAAAAAAAATTCATAAATAAGACTTTTAAAATTGCAGAAAAAACGTGATACACTTATTTTCAAATTTAAAAATCTATCAATTTTACGAGATTATAGACAGTTAATCCAAAGCTCTTTCATGAAAGCACGTTTTACATGTAAAAATAAGATTTAACAATTTTCTTTGAAGATAATAAATTTTTCAAATATATGATATAAATGAACATTCTTAATTTTTCACCAACTTTTTTTTTTTTAACTTTAAAATTAGTGAAAAAAATTACTAGAAATGCGAATATTTTTTATAAAAATTATTATTTTTAATTACTTTTTGTAAGAAGTTGTTATAATTTTTTTTTTTTGTTTCTGGTTAATATAATTTTAATTTAAAGAGCCAAGTTACGGTGGCAAAAAACGGTTCATAAAAAAAAATCTATCAATTAAACATTAAAGAGTAGATTTTTTTTTTTATGTACAATTTAAAAAGTCTTCAAAAATTTAAAGGAAACAGATTGAGTGGTTTCATGTTTTTTTTTTCGGGTAATCATGGTCAACAACTTGAGAAAAGTCATTTCGAGAAAAACGTGTTTTTAAAGTTTCAACTTATTTTTACACGATCAAGATCACCGCATTCCAATAAGAAATTCAAGGATTTTTACCTTATCTTGAGTTCTCTGAGAAAATTATTAAGATCAGGTATAAGGGCCTCTACAGCTCTGAAGCGACATGACATGTGTCCTTTTTTAAAAGTTGTGTAATTCATTTAATTTTCACTGAATCAATTTAAAAATTTCTAGACATATTTTTGAAATCATGTATATTTAATTTAAGAAAATGCAAAAAAAAAAGAAAATACGATTTTTTAAAAATTCTAAGTAATGTTTTCTTTTAAAATACTTTTTACTTTTAAATACATTTAATGAATGAAAAAATAGATATTTTACTGTAAATAAAGACATAAATTTAAATTGTAAAAATTAAATCTTAAAAATTTTCCTTCAAATGCTGCAAAATTGCTTAGTTTTGAAGAACAATAAATTTAAAGTTTTCAACTTTTTTTTCATATTGAGCAAAAAAGGTTAATTAAAAATTTTATAAAAACAGGATCTTGAATTCACGAAAATGAGTTTAAAATTTTTAATTCTCTACTTTTATTTAAAAAATAAATATTTTTTTTCTGTTCGTCAAATTTTGGTGTTTTGAAAACAAAATTGTAGCCTCAAAAAAAAAATAATATTCTAAATATTTACCCCTTTAACAAAGTTTTACACTAGAATTTCACAAAATTTATTTTTTGAAAATTTTTTCCAAAACTTTAAACTTTTTTTTCAATTCTAAAGTTAAAATATGATTCATTTACCTCAAAAATCAAAATTATAGCATGAATATGAAAAACAAACTTTTTTTTTGAAAAGTAGAGAGAAATATACCAAAAATGTTAAAATATTTTATTTTTCTAATTTTTTAAAAGAATATCACGTTCAAATTAATAATTTTTGATTCGGTATAGCAGAGATTTTAAGTTATAAACAAGTTTTTAAACATTTCTCCAGACTAAACTGACAACGATTACAGTACCTTTTTTTATATTGAAAGTAAGTAAAGAGGTGAATTATTTACCGAAAGTAAGTGACAAAAAGGTGTTAAAAAACTGATAGTTAAAATCAATTAACGTGCAAAATAACTTCAAATTTTGATTAATTTAAATTTTTTCTCAATGATTAAAGAAATAATAATTTAAAATTTAGGTAAATTAAATTTTTGGAAAAATTAAAATTTGAATCAATGAAAATATGGATAAATTGAAACTTAAAATTTGGTTAATTTGAAACTAAAATCCATCAAAATTTAAAAAAAATGAAATTTGGGAAAATTGAAATTTAAATGAATTAAAAAGTTCGATAAATTCAAATTCAGATAATTTAAAACTCAATTCGATTAATATTTAGATTGAAATTACGTTAATTTTAAGTAATGGATTGAATTTGCATTTAATTATAATTAATAAAAAAATTTTTAAGCAATAAGAACTAGAATTTATATGTGCTTAAAGTTCTGAACGTTTTTAAAAGAAGGAATTCTTTTTTTTCGGTTCATAAATTATTAAAAATTACTAATACAATGAAAAATAAAATAGTCAATCAAATATTTATTTTTTCATATATTTTTTGACACGTGAAGCAATATTTTATAATAAAAATCCAACTCAAAGAAGTAGTAAACAAATTTTATTTCATTGAATCACTTGAAATTTAAATTTAGATTGAATTTAAATTAGAATCAATTAAAATTTTAATTGAATAAAATTTCATCGAATTGAAATTTAAATATTTTTTTTAAAATTTTTTTCGAGTCAATTCAATCATTTATAGAAATGATTTCAAGAAGTTTTCAATTATAAAAAATTAAGACAATAATTTTTAAAAGTAAAAGTTTGAATTGAAAATTTTTAAAATTATAATTTTAGTCGCATTTTTGAAGAAATATAAAAATTATTAAAAATAATTAAATTTTTGAAGAGTTTGTTTGGTAAATTACAGACAATAATTAAATTTTACAGAATTGGAATTTCGAGGACTATTATAAAAATCATTAAAAGTAATTCAATTACGAAAGAGTAATATAGTTTAAATTATTTTTCAGAAAGTTTTAGATGGAAAATTATAGAAATAATAAAAATTTAGAAGGTTTAAAATTTAAATTTTTGAAATTAGTTGAATTTTAATTGATTTTGAATTGAAATTTTTCGTACTTTATTTGCTGATTTGTTTTTTTTTTTAATTTTAGACAATTAATGAATTTCATTAGTTATTAAAAAATAATTAATTTAGAGAAGAATTTTTGTTAAGTAAAAAAAAATAGTGGAAAAAGTCGCATCTTATTAAAATAAGTCGAAAAAAGTTGTATTTACGAAAAAAAGTCGTACAACCCGAGGACTGTATTTAGCTCAAAGGAAAAAAAAACGAATAAAAATCAAGTAATTTGAAAAAAAAACTCACTTCCTCCTCTGGTTTAGATGCTTCAGGCGATGGTGGAGTGACAATTATTTGATTCTCAATAGGATGCGACGGACTGTACGTTGAATCAGCAGCCGGTGCAGTATGCTCTGAAGATCGTGCGCAAGCTCTACTACAAAATCGTCGTTCTTTCGTGTAAAAGGCATGTTTTACTCCAATGGCACCACATTTCTCGCAAACGGCTAAAAAATCAAAATAAAATTTATTACATTCTCATTTAATTAAAAAAAAAAAAAAAAAAAAAAAAAGAAACAATTTTCAAAGAAAAATTCATACCGATTCCATCCTTTCGAATTGGTATAAAATTGAGATCAGTGTGAGGCTGATAGGCAATTGGTGTTTTCAGAACAAGGCCAGGATGCTTTATTGGCTTGATCTTGCGATTTCGATTGTCCTGCGTTTGTGTTGCTGCATTATTTACAACCTGCTCACGATCTTCTTCCGTCATATAATCCTCCAATGTCATGTATTCAGTCATTTCATTACTTTCCGTTTGTGGATCGTATTCCTGAAATAGAGGATAGCACTTAGGAAAAAAAAATATTATTAATTATAAATAATTTTCAAATTTATATCTAATTTATAAATAATTTATATTTAATTTATAAATAATTTATAAATAATTTATATCTAATTTATAAATAATTTATAAATAATTTCATAATAATTCAAAATAATTCTATTCATTATAATAAAAATTTTATTTTGCTTTCTCCTAACTTTTCTCTAGTTTCTAGTAATAATTTAAATTATTTCCCTCACACTAATAAAAATATTTTAAGAGGTTTTCAATTATAAAAAATTAAGACAATTTTTAGAAAGAAAATTTTAAATTGAAAATTTCAAAAATTATAATTTTAGTAGCATTTTTAGAAATTTGATATTTTTTTTACCAGTACTTTATCAAAAAAATTCCCTGACTTTTCCCTGAACAATCTCATTTTCCATGAATTTTTTCCTAATTTCTTTAACCCGTGTCAACACTGTTTTTATATGAGTCTTAAGTTCAAAACGTTCAAATGAACGGAATATTTTTTCAATCTATAAATTATTAAAAATTATGATGACAATGTAAAATAAAACAATTATTAAATTAATAACTTCTTTTTAGATATTTAAAACAATATTTTGTAATAAAATTCGTATTTCAAGAAGTTGCAAAAAAAAAAAAAATTTCGTTCATTTGAACATTCAAAAATTTAGGCTCATATTTTTATTACCATTATTATTATTACATATTATCATTATTATTGCAAGGCGTCTACTAATTTTGTTCAACAAAATTCCCGTTTATTTCCCAGTTTTTCACAATTTATTTTCTCTTTTCAAAATGAGCCAAAAATTTTGAACGTTCAAATGAACGAAATTTATTTTGCAACTTCTTTAAGTACAAATTTTATTACAAAATATTGTTTTGAATATCTAAAAAGAAATTATTTAATTTACTGTTTTATTTTACATTGCCATCATAATTTTTAATAATTTATAGATTAAAAAACAATATTTTGTTCATTTGAACGTTCAGAACTTATGGATCATTTGTCAAAATTTAAATTTATTTTATTCTTAGCCTCAATAAATCTACAAATGTCTATAAAAATTGATAATATTTTATGAAAATCATTGTTTTCAAGTCTATCAAGTCAGTTTAAGGGGAAATTTATTTTTTTTTTAAACACAATGAAAAAAATTTATTTGTTTCAAATATTCGGTTACTTTGACTATTATCAAATAAATATCTATTTGTATTAAATAATTATTATTTGAGTCAATTAAATGGTATTTGATTAAAATACGTCTCGAACACAATTTATTTGATTCAAATAATTCTCAGTTGATTCAAATAAATATTTTTTTGATAACAAATTGTAACTGATTATTTTAACTGAATAAATAAAAATAAAATAATAATAATAATGAAATAAAAATTTTGAATTAAAAATTAGTGTAACTTTATTTAAAATTAAGTATCTCCAGTGAAAACCATATAATATAAATTAAAAAAAACAAAGTAATAACATAAAAAATTAATAGAAATAATAAAATTTGTTTAATATACATTAAAAAAAATTTGTTAACTATTTCCCTGTTATTATAATTATTATTATTGTTATTTTTTTTTTTGTTGTAAACTTACGTGATGCATTTCTTGAACATCAACAGCTTCCATAGCCTCATCAGGTTCAGAACATTCGCCATGATATTGTTGAGGTAAATAGCGAACCATTGTCGTTGGTTGCATTTGATGATGATGATGGTGATGATGATGATGATTTCTTAGTTCATCAAATGAATGTGAACCATGTGGAAAGAATGGACTTTCTGCATGTCGTGGATCTAACATTAATTCATGAGTTGGTTCCCCATGAACCATCATATCTCCCATCCACACCATCCCCAATTCAGGTATGCCAGGGATGGTGGCTGCATAAACTGCAATTATTATAATTAAATTACAATTTTAAAAAATAATTTTCCTCCGAAATTTGTCACTGCTTTGGATAATTTACCATTTATTTTTGTAATATTTATTTATACAATAAATAAAAAAGTAAATTTGTTTTTTTTTAAACTCCAATTTAAAAATTTTTATATTACAGTCATTCATCTTTAAAAAGAAATAAAAAAAATTCATAAATCTATTCGAAGGTTATTATATAATTGTTTACAATATCTAATCAACCGGCATTAAATTTTAATTTCTCTTTAAAAGCAATTCATATTTTAAAAATAATAAATTTGTCAATAAAAAAAAATAGTAAATTTTGTTTTCATTCTATTAAAAACTAAACAATTGCATTTTTTAATATTAAATAATCAGCTTTTATAAGCAAGTCGAAAATTTTTTCATGCAAAATAAGTGAATTAAATTTCAGCTTCGCAAATGTAATTTCAAAACTAATCAAGTTATTGGACTAAAATGTGTATAATCGATTTTTCTTAAATAGAGAAAATTTGTAATTTAAATTTAATCAAAGGCGAGGAAATTGAAATTAAAAATTCAACAATAATCGACTTTGCCATGATTGAGTTATGCACATGAAACCGACGCCAGTCTTCAAAGAACTTGGTTTATTTAACCTTTTTTTCGTTTTATTTTATTTTTACTCATAACCAGTCACAAAAATTGTGCAATATAGTGATGAATATTTTCTTTTTGTGAAAAATTATTTTTCTTTTTGTTGATTAAAAACAATATGAGAAGGAGAATTAGAATGATAATAATAATTGTACGAACCATTGGGAGCCTGCATATCCATGACAAAGAGTCCCTATGTGAGTTTACTGTATAAATGCGTTCTGCAAGTATTACCGTAAACTATATTTTTCACGACTCGGATGTTCCATCTCGACCAATAAAAACAACATCATTTAGTAAAAATAAACACAATTTTCGTTCTTGCTTGCATACATTTTTCACAGAAAAAAAAAAATCACATAAAAAACATAATTTTTCTCGACATCACCGAACAATAGAGCAAAACATCAGCGGCAGGATGTACTTTTTCGCTTTTACCCCCACTATAATTATTTGTTAGTCTGCTCAAACCAAGAATATACTACAGAGATAGTGACATGTAGATGGAAAAATAGTTATGAAATTGAACTATAGAAATAGTCCGGGAACTATAGTTGGTGGGAGTATTGTTGTGATGACGTGAGTTTTTAAGCGAAAGATTGTTTCTAGAAATGGTCACCAGTAAAGGCGCTACGATCAAATATATACGATAGAAAAAGGCACACAATAATATTGTTCTTTTTTATCATATGTATTTCACGTCCATGTCAACGTCAACTTTATCCATTTTAGAAAAACTATTATAAAGGCGCTTGTACACCACATAAATTCTAAGTATACTCGTAATTTGTCAAAAGTTATACTAATTTTGATTGGCCTTGCTCATGGAGAATTTCCAAAAGATAGGAAAATTTCGAAATTCTCTATGAGCAAAGCCAATGTTATGTTCGTTTCAAGACTCTGAATATAGCCGCAAGTCCCCCCTCTCCCCTCCCCGGCCAAAAATGACCTAAATTTTGAGGTTATGTTTGTTTCAAGACTCTGAATAGAGCTGCAAGTCCTTCCCTCTCCCCTTCATCTCTCCGTATTTCCTACCAAAAATGACCTAAATTTTGAGATTATATTCGTTTCAAGACTCTGAATATATCCGCAAGTCCCCCCCTCTCCCCAACCAGTACCCCTGCCCCTGCCCTCGCAAAAAATGACCTGAATTTAGAGGTTATGTTCGTTTCAAGACTCTGAATATAGTCGCAAGCCCCCCTTTCTTACGTTGAGAGGGAGGTGGATTTTCCGCTAAAATTGACCTGAATTTTGAGGTTATGTTATTTTGGCGAGAAACGACCTAGAAACAAACGTAACCTCAAAATTTAGGCCAAAAATTTGTCGCAAAAAGTCCAAGAAACAAAAATAACATTAAAAGTTAGGTTAAACTTTGATGAAAAATTAAAAAAATTAAATAAATTTTGTTTTAAAAATTAAAAATAATAAAAATTATTATTAATAAAAATCATAAATAACATTTAAAAAAACAAATAATAAAATATTAATAATAGTTTTAAATTTCAGAAATTGTCCAAACATAAACTTAAAATAGGTAAGGTAAGGTAAGGTTAGGTAATTTTTGAGGTTATGTTCGTTTCTTGGTTAAGGGGAATTTAAGGTTATGTTTGTCGAACATATTCTTGACATATTTATATTTATAAATAAAATATATTATAATGATATTTTATATTTATGTTAATATTATAATATTATATTTGATTAATTAAAATTTATAATAATAGGATAAAATTTCAGAAAAAATAACATTTTAATTAAAAACAATTGTTGATTTGATACAATATTATTTTTAAAAAATGACAGAAATAAATACAAATATACGATTATTTATTATTTACTGTTAAAAAAAAAATTTCTTATAAAAATCATAAAGGTGGATCTAAATCCAAAATAAGCGTAATAATAATTAATAGTTTTAATAAAAAAAAATTTTTTAAAATCATGGTTTTACGTAATATTACATTAAAAAATGTAAATTACGTAAGTACACCGCGTTTATGTTTTGATACTTTCCCTTCGTTCCTACTCAACCCTGTACTAAATTTGTCGCCATTGATTGGTGCTTACATAAGACATGAATGTTATTCCATTGGTTACCTTCGATTGGATCATTTCTCTTATTGGTCAATTTTTATTAGAATAAAATCTTTAAACTGATTTTAAGAGATGACATTACCAACCTTTCCCTTTGGCCTTTTGGGAAGAGCATATGTCCCCTTGGTGGTGGTAATAATTTTGGGATCCATTTCGTATTGTAAATTTTTTGGGACATTCTTGTTTCGGTTACTCGCTACAAATGTCGAATAAAGTTAAAATTAGTAGCTGGTCCACTATGAAAATTTAATTTGACATCGTTAGCGAATATTTCGAATGTGTCTATCTAGTCATTTTTCGACACTATTTTTGAGGAGCGATTTATCTCTATTTAACTTGTGCAAAAAAGAAGAATCAATTGTCCCATCGTTTTGTCTGGCTGATTTTTGTGATCCAGTCACCGAAAACTTCCATCATTCCGTCAATAACCGAGTGCCAACCCGCAGGGTGGCAATCATTTGATAAGGTATGCAAATTATCACATGTATTTATTAATAAATTAAATTTCTATCACTTTATATGGTTCTTTCTGTTACCATACTCATATTTGTTTTTTTTTCATGTCGTAAATATATTTATCGTTAAAAATTAATAAGTATATCTAATATTTAAAAACAAAAAATTTATTTTATTTTTATTGTGCAAAAATTAATATCACATTTTATATTTGCTAGTTTTATGGAATTCAGGAATAAAATTGCCTGTATATTTAATTTCAATTTGCAAATAGTTTCACATTAAACTAACGATTTTTCAGTCATTGAAAACGTGATTCATGATTCTCATTCTCAAGGTTATTTTTTCAGAAAACTAGATATGTATTTCAAACTCGTTTTCAAAAAAAAAAAAAAAAAAAAAATCTAATTTAAAATTAGTAAAAATTTAGAGGAAGTTAAGTCAATTTAACAAACAGAAAAATGTGATATTAAATTCTTCGGCAAAAAATTCGGTTATAAATTTAGTATAGTGAAAAATTGAATTTAAATATTTAATTCCATTACAAATTCAAATCCATGTTCCTAAAGTTCTGAACGTTCAAATCGGAAATAATTTTTTAAATACTATACATAAATGAAAAATAAAAAAAATACATTAAATATATTTAAAAAATTATTTATTCTTAAATATAAATATATTTTATTATAAAATTTGAAGTTAGAAATATAAACAAATTTTTTAATTATTTTTTTTCAATTTAATTTCAATTGCAACGTCCATGAATTTCATTTCTTGGAAATAAAATTTAAACAATGTCCGATGCCGCACATTAAGACATGTTTTGACTGCATGTTCTCATCATGTCTTGGATTACAATTTCAAAACATTAAACAAAACAAAATCATAACATAATGAGATTAAAGTACATACATTTTAAAATAAATTTAAATCTCATGCGATAAAGAATTTTTTTTTTGATTAAATTAAAAAAATTTTAACAATTAAATATTGCATCATATTTATGTTGGTTGAAGTTTGCAACGTTTATGATCAACGATTGAAAAAAAAAAATATTTTTCACTCAAAAAATAACTAATTTTGTGCCTACAATTTTTTTTTAAATTATTGATCAAGAAACGTTGCAAAAAAAATTTTTCGATAAATAAATAAATAATTTGCATAGAAAAATATTTTCTCTTCTCAATCGTTGATCATAAATGTTGTGAACTTCACCGACGTTCATATTTGTTAGTTTATTAAAATTCTATGAGTCATGAAAAATTAATATATATTACAGTTCCTTTAAATACATATTTAAATAGTTAATCATCAAATAATTTCTATCTGATAAATGTAATATTAAATTCAAACTAAAATGTATTTCATCATCACAATCTTCCCCAATGATTAATATAAATACCGATTTAATAATTAATTAAAAAATTGTAATAATAGTATTTTTTTTTCTAATTAAAAATTGATCAGCACTTGACAAATCTGGAACACTCATCATATAATTATCTTAATAATCATTTCATTCATGTCTTGGAAATGTTTCTTATCATAAAATACACCTTGTGAATATTTCCACTTATCTCATTTCACATAAAGGACAGCATATTTTATATCCTCAAATTAAAAAAACAAAATTTTTTTGATTTTATTACAATTATAGTAAAAAAAAATGTTGAGTTCAATGTACAATGTTAATTGCGGAAGAATCTCATTTTGAGATTATATTGGACTTGATTTTTTTTTTTTTGAAAATTTATGTATTTTCTAACAATATATAAATGTGGGTGTTCGTTTGAACAATGTTTAATTGATAAGGCACATGACCAACGCCTGTCATGTTTTATTATTGAAAGCTGAGATAATAATCTATACTTTGGATCGTATGTGAACAACTTTCACAAAACATAGATCTTTTTTTTTTATTTTTTTATTTTTTTTATCAAACAGATTCCTCCAGAACAGATATCTAAAGAAAAGCAGATGACTGCGATCAGACTTTAATAGAAATTTAATGTTACTGTTATTTTAAGAATTTTTGATAATTAACAATATTTGTAGATGTAAAGAAAATAATTATCAAAATTTTATAAAAGCATTTACAAAGTAAAAGTATTTTCAAGTCGTGGAAAATAGTGTAAAAAGGGAAATTTCCATATAAGAAATACTAATCTTTAATATAAACTTTTATGAAATTTTCTATAGTTATATAATAAAATTCGGTAGAACGTATTTGATATTAAATGATACTAAATTTTTATTATATCTATAGTAAATTTCATAAAAGTTTATTAACGATTTTTTATATGGAAATTTCGCTTTTTACACTATTTTTCACGACTTGAAAATACTTTTACAAAATTTGTAAATACTTTTATAAAATTTGATAATTATTTTCTTTTTGTGTACAAACAAAACAGAGTTTCTCGTTTTTAGTTGTATTAAATTATTTAGTATTCTTTTTTAAATTATTTATTTATTATTAAAATTAATTTTTGGTAAAAAAAAATTTTTAGTAAATAAAAATTAAATAAAGTTACAATAATTTTGTTTGATAATTTTACATTTGGATTTAATTAAACATTTAAAAAGTAGGTAATTAGAAAATTAATAAAATGAATGACAAATTTTACATTTTGATTTCATTTCGATATATACAGCCCAATGAAAAGCTAATTGGTTTCCTATCGAGCTGCGTATATATATATACACACATAAAGCTCGACAATATTAATCGATTTCCATTTGATTGCTACGATATAGGAGTTTTATTTCCGGTTCATATGCATTTGTAGATGGCACTAGATTTTGCATCTAATTTCCTCAGAGTAAATTAAAACTTCATATAAGATAGAGATAGAGATAGAGGAATAAAATATATATTTTTTTAATATAAACCTAAATACCAATGTTGAATATATAATTTTTATAAATTAAAAAAATTTTTTGTTTTTTTTTTTCATAATAAGAATGAGAAAAAAATCGTTTCAAAAACACATAATTAAAAAATGTAATTATTGATAAAAAAAAATAATTCATATACCACTAGAATAATTTACAAAATGCTATTATAAAAAATTTGGTTTCATTAAAATATTACCGAGTTAATTAGATATAAATGAAAAAATTTTCCAAGAATGTGTAAATAACTCTAACTTGTTATAAAAAAAAAAAAAAAAAACAAATAAACCTTTATTCCAAATGAGTTTTTTATTCATAAATTACATTAAAGCAAGGCAAAGTAAAAAATCATATGATGTAAAAATCTTTGTGATTTTCAAAATACAATTAATGAAAAAATTATATGTAATTTATTCTTTTTTTTAGTAAACTGTTATATAAATAAAATTATTATTATTATTGTAAAATAATTTTTTCCGAATATTCTGGATAAATAATTTTATTAAATAACTATCGTACATATTATTTTTTATTATATTATAAAATTATATTATTATTGTACAATTAATTATTTTAAATTATTATATTTTTATATTTTATTTATAATGTTAATAAAATGTTGAATTCTTTAAATTAGAAAAATAAGATCAGATTCTTTATCAATGATAAAATATATAATATTTAAAAAAAAAGTAAATTTTATCACAAGAATTATAAAATAATTGTCAATATCGCAAAATTCTTTAATATTTTTAGGATGTCTATTTATTAACATTTCGTTCTTCAAATTATTCAGTTATTTCCGGTTTAAGGTCATGTGATTGTTGTGATTCTACATGTAAATGATAAATTTAGAATTTTCATTTTATTAGAAAATATAAATTTAGAAGAAAAAAAATTGTCCATTATTTTTTTTTATGTTCAAATTTGCAAATCCATATTTTTTTGAAATTTCATTTCAGTAAAATTTCTATTTTCTCAAAAAATTCATAATTTTTCTATTTTTGCTTCCTCGTGGAGGAAGCTTTGTAGTACTTTCGTTTATAAAACTTTTCAAAGTGGCGGAAACAAATTTTTTTCTTTATAGAAACATGTTATATGAGATCCTGATCAATTTTCCGGATGTATGTATGTGTGTGTGTGTGTGTGGATCCCTTTTTTGTTTAGAAGATAACTTTAACAGGTTTTAATGGATTTAGATAAAATTTGGTAGGCTTATTTATCGTATTAATATCTCAAATCTGACCAAAGGATTTTGAAAAATACCCAAAAAAAAAAATGTTATCGTCTTTTTTCCAAAAATTTTTTTTTAATCGAAAAAATTTTTAAATAGAAAAATTTAAGGTTATATTTAATAAAATCGTATTCCTTACGTCAAGATGAATCGATCGATATATATAAAGTATACATTTGAGGTAAATTAAAAGAATTAATGAAAGTTAAAAAATCAAAAATCCACATTTTAGCAATAAAATTTTGCTTTCTCCACGAGGAAGCAAATTTTTTTGCTGATCGTAAAGAGGAAGCAAAATATTCATGTAATGAACATCTGAATTTATAACTGGTTTTCCTAGTTGACATTCAAATTGTTTGTTACAATTAGTTTTTCATTTTCATAAATATCATTTTAAAATTTATTATAATTTTATTTTTTTCCCGATAAACCAAAAGTTTTACGTACATGCGTGTATTATTTTTTTAAATTTTCTGATAAGCTTAAATATATTTCTGTTCGTATTGAAATATTCATTTGTCAACATATTCATTGCTTTTAAGTTTCGTTTATGCAAAATTATTTTAGACAACCTGCAATGCTAATTTTTTGATAACAAAAAAAAAAAAAAAAAAAAAATGGAACATTTAAGAAATGAAAATTTAAACTTATGAATATTTGAACAAATGGACAGTATATATTTTAAAATTAAAAATTTGTCACTTAGACAAAAAAAATACTATGTTAAAATATGTTTATGAAAAGAGGTATATAGAAAAAAATTTAATATTTCAAAGCACAAAAACATATATATATATTGTAAAGAAATATTTGAAAAATTAAAAATTTAATTAAATAAATAAAAATTTGTTAATAATTTAATTTTTGATTCAAAAATTATATTGGATAAAATTTTAACTTGTACCTATATAATTTTTAGGGATTTTTTTGAGAAAAAAAAGAACTGACAGTCAAAACAGAATTTATAGTTCTTATTTTCGTATTTTAAAGAGGTTCAACATAACCTCAAACTAAAAAGTAGTTTTTAACAGAACTAAAAATATAATTATTACATCCAAATTCGACAGATTCAATTGTACAATTTTGGAAAAAAATTATTTTGAGTTAAAATTTGTTATTAAATAATAATTAATAAATTTTTCTTTATTTTTTCTTAATAGTTAGTTAGCAAATTCTAATTTTTATCCAATTTTTATAAACAATGGCTCATTTTTTTCTTGGAAAGATTCTCTAAAATTCTGATTTTGTATTTTTGTTAAATAATGGTTTGTTTAAAAAAATATTAAAAAAAAAAAATTTTTTTATTTGCTTATTAACTTTTGAACAAAATAATTTTAATAAAATTCAACAAACAGAATTGTAGAAAATCTTTTAAAGAGAAATATGAGCCATTGTTTATAAAAATTGGATAAAAATTACAATTGTTCAATAACTTTTAAGAAAAATTACAAAATGTTTATTTATTATTATTTAACAACAAACTTTAAATCAAAATAATTTTTTTCCAAAATTGTACAATTAGATCTTTCGAATTTGGGTGTAATAGGGTAACTGTGGGTATTACTGTGCGTGATGGTATTACTGTCATTTTAAAAAAATTATTATTATATATAATTTATAAATATATTTTTTTTTCAAAATAATTACAAAATTTATTGTAAATCTTACTTAATGGAATAGTCAATAAAAATGTGCATTTCATCAATTGGTTATTTAATTATTTATATTTAAAATTGATTATGATTGAATTCCATGAAATTATCAAATATGGCTGCCGTGAACACTTATTCGAAAGCGTTAATATTTTCAATATTTTCAATAATATACACAATTCAGTGTTATTACTCAATTAAGTATGCTTCAATGTTTTAAAAAAATACTAATTTATCTTTATATTATTTATTTATAATTAATATTTCTTATAACTGTATTACCAGCAATAATTTCACTGCTTGTTGGCATTACTGTCATTTTTAAATACGTTTACTGCGCAACTCGCCGCAAAGGTAACCTAATCTTTTTGTTGACGTTTCTCTAACCTCCATTCTCATGGACAGCTTAATTAATTAATTAATTAGTTAATTAATTAATTACTTAATTAGTTAATTAATTAGATTAGTTAAGTAAAAAGAAAAATATGGATAGTGAAGAAAAGAAAAAAGAAAAACGAACGAAAAAGAAAAGAATTTCATATTCAAAAGAAACCTTAGCTCTCGCTCTCGAGGAACTTCGACACGGGAAAAAAGTTGCACAAGTTTCTCGGACATATGACATTCCCGGCTCAACACTTAGGGCAAAAAGATTAGGTCTGTATGCCGATAAAAACCCTGGTCCTTCGACTGTATTTACTGCAGATGAAGAAAAAGAGTTAGTGAATTGGATCATTCACTGTTGTGAAAAAGGATTTCCTGTATCTAAAAGTCAGCTGGTGGACAGTGTTCGACGAATTTGTGTTCAAACGAAGAAAAAAAATCCATTTACTGACAATATACCAGGTAGAGCTTGGTATGATGGGTTTTTGAAGCGTAATCCAGAAATTTCGACAAGAGTTACGGAAAAAGTTTGTTTGAATAGAGCAAAAGTTTCAGAGTATAGTTTGCGTCAATGGTTTGAAGAAATCTCGAAATATTTGGTTGAAAATAATCTCTTGTCATTAGAGCCAAATAGAATTTTTAACTGTGATGAAACAGGTAATAATAATAAATTTATAAGTACTTTTTTTTAAATTGTTTTATACTTTAATAAAAAAAATTGAATTTATCACTAGGAAAAGATTTAAATAATTAGTAATTTGCTTTGAGTAATATAAAAACACTTTTTACATTTTGATATTTAAACAATTTAAATACATATTAATTTACAGGACTTGCTTTAAATCCAATATCTTCATCGGTTCTCGCTCCAAAGGGTCAGAAAAACGTGTTCACTGTCGTAAACAATAATGAGAAAGAAAACATTACGACTCTAGTGACAGCCAATGCTGTTGGTAACCTTGCTCCGACATTTATTCTATTTACTGGGAATTCGCTACCAAATAATTGTGTTAAAATGGCGCCTGCCGATTATGCTTTTGGTTATTCAAAAACTGGGTGGATGTTATCTGAAAATTTCTACGAGTACATCGCAAATGTTTACGAACCGTGGTTAACAAAAAATAATATTCAACGTCCAGTAATTATGTTTATTGATGGTCACGCTTCGCATATCACGTTATACTTAAGTAAATTCTGTTCCGAAAAGCAAATAGTGCTAATCGCCTTGCACCCAAATGCCACGCACATAATGCAACCATTGGATGTTTCTCTATTTCGTACCTTGAAGGCCAATTGGAAGAAAAAAGTTGAAACATTTTGTCGAAATTCCTTTGCAGTCGGAATTCAAAAGTCTCAGTTTGCCCCTTTGCTAAAAGAAACTTTAGATTCAATGAATCTAGAAACCGTTTTACGAAACGGGTTCAAAAAAAGTGGATTATGTCCTTTCGATGTTGAGGCAATTGATTTCACTAAGGTCCTTAAACGAATTGGAGACTCAGATTCATTGTCAGAAGACAGTTCTCAGGTTTCGCAATGTAATTCCTCAACAGTTCAAGACTCCTTGGAAGTGTTTGAAAAATTTTTAAAGCAAGATCAAATAGAGGCATTTCGACTAAATGAAAGTCCAACTTGGAGAGGAAACGTAAAAGATGAGGAACTCTTTAACATATGGTACAAATTATCGTACCCATCAGGTGGTTTATCGAACACTCTTAATAATCAAAAGGTATATGGATAATAAATAAGTAATTTAAATGTTAATATTTATTTTCGTTACTTATTGCATATTCTTAAACTATTAAATTATTTTCAGAATGACTCAAGGTTGGACTTGCCCATGGACATTGTTTCTGATATAACTGAAATTATTGACACCACTCGGGGTCACAAGATGCTAAATGGAGTAAATGTTAAATCTACGATAAATTCAGATAATGTAAAAGCATATAATTAAATAATTCATTTCTTGTTTTGAAAACATTTTTATATTTACTTAGATTTTAAAAATTACGATTTCATATATCAATTTATAATATTTATAAGTTGATCAATATTTTTAATTCATATTTTATTAGATTGAAATAACACATTGATAAAATATTGAATTATTAACATTAATTGTTCTTACTAGCTTTTGTCATATAATTTAATATCATTTAAAGATATTTTTGAATTTAATATTTAAATTTACATTGAATTTATTGAATTGTAAAAAAAAATTATTAATAAAAAACCAGCTTTTTTGTATTGAAAATTGTAATGTATTTTTTGTTATAAAAAACGGCTGGTTACAATTAGATAATTGTTTTTAGGTAAAGTCAAGAAGCAATGCTGTCATTGAAAATGGATGTGTAATAATGGAATTAGAAGTAGATGTCAATCAAAATATTCCAAGCGATTCGATTTCTAACGGTACTGTCTTAGCATCTAATGATTTTACAAACAATGATTCGATTTCCGACGGTATTCTCTTAGCATCAAATGATTCTGCAGAGAATAAATCGATTTCCAACGATATTGTCTTATCAAAGGATTCTCCAGAGCTCGATGTACCACTTGATTTGACCAAAAACAAGTTAAAAGTTAATCCGCTTTGCGACATTACAAATTTTCATGAACAAAAACCGGTAATATCAGAAGAATCTGTGCATCAGAAGTTTTTGTTTTGGCCATCTGATAATTTATTAAAAAATGAAAATAAGAAAAGGATAAATAAAGTGCGTCATCCTTCAGTCGTCACCGGAAGTCAATGGCAAGAAATTGTGGACACAAAACAAACTGAGAAGCGAATTAAAATTGAGGCTGTAGAAACAAGAAAGAAAGCGAGAATAGAAAAAAAGGCGAAATCTAAATTAATAAAAGAAGAACTTCAAAAGAAAAGAGAGGAAAAAAAACAGCAAAAAGAAATGGAAAGCTTTGAAAAAGAAAAACAGAAGCTTTTGAAACAACAAGAAAAATTTGCAGCTATAACAGAGAAAAAAAAAGCTTTAGACGAAAAATTAGCCAAAGAGAAAGAAAGACGAGAAATAGAAAAACAGATTCGTGATTTGCAAGAAAGACAAGTAAATTTAAATCAAAATCTGTGATTAAAAGATTAAAGCTTATATATTTTTAATTAATGTCATAATGCTTTGTGATATTTACGATTAAGATTTATATCTAATATGGCATAATACTTTGTGATATCTGCCAAAAGTGTTCGAGACTCAAATTTTATTTATCAAACTTTTTTACTTAAGGATAATTATATGCTCATAAGTGTCATAATACTTTGTGATATCTTCGATTAACGTTTTTATCTATTTATATAATACTTTGTGATATCTACCAAAAGTATTTAAGACTCAAATTTTATTTATTCATTATAATAAAGTTTGTTACTTATTTATGTTTTATGTTTTGTCGTGGACGGTCACATATATGTAATATAAGTTGTCCAATTACTAAAATATATGTGCATATTGACATATTAAAAATATGTTACTTTCAATAAAGTTGTAATAATGGGAAAATTATTTATTTAAAAAATTTTAATTATTTATTCAATTTATTGACGTAGTAAACATAATTTAATAAATAAGATGTAGAATATGATGCTTGTTTAATAGTTAATAAAGCCATTTGGCCACAAAATTCTACATCTTATTTATTAAATAATTTGGCTTTTGAAAGAAGATTTTCTTTATAAATTATAAACATAATTTGACATAATAAAAAATAAATTTGTTTCAAATAAACTTTGAAACAAAATTTAGTTTGAATAAGCCCGCTATATTTCAACCAATGAGGTTAAATTCTTGTGACATGCGCAGCTCGACATGCAGCTCGATTTTAACAGTAATGCCAGCACAGTAATTGCCGTTTTGTTAGTAATTACCGCACAGAAATACCGACATTTTAACAGTAACACACGCATTTGCCATTATTTTTTAAATGGATGTTTTAAATAAAAAAAGTGCCAAACTAATCTCGAGTTTAATGATTAATTAAATTTAATAATTAAACTTTTATCTACAATTGGAATAACAACATTTGATTTATTTTTGAGGTTAAATTGAGCTTTGCAAAGTTAGCATATACAAAAAAAGCACAGTAATACCCACAGTTACCCTAAATTTTAAATATATTTTTAGTTAACTATTAAAAACTACTTTTTAGTTTGAGGTTATGTTAATGGGTTGAACCTCCTTAAGGCCAGGTCTAAGTGAGGCAGCGCCATCTACATTGAAACTAAAATTTTTGGAAAATTTTCAACAGCCTTTTCTTGAAAACAAAAAGGTTAAATTCCTTTTCCTTTATGGATAATTGATTATTCTGCCGTGCGAAATAAAAACTTAGTTAAGTCATATTTTGTTCGAACGGAGAAAATGACGAAAAACTGTTTGTATTTAAAAACCTAATGTAATATAAATAATTCTTTAATCTAACTTCACTTCCTAGGTAATTTGATAGAGTTCTTTTTAATTCTGAAGTCAAAAGTTAATTATTTAAACAAATTATATTAAATAATTGACTTACGTTTTATTTTTTAAAAGCAAAACTTGGTTAACTCGAGTTACGTAGTGCTTTTCGAAAAGGTAGGCGAGCGCGAGCCTTCGTTCAGAAGTAAGAACTTAGTTAACTCAAGCTAAATGCATGGGATTCCGAATTCACCCGACGAAAATCCGAACTTTAACGAAGTTGACTTACGCTTGCTCCCATCGAAATGCAGTGTCCGGCTCATGCCACTTTTCGAAAGAGAAAACACTCAAGTCGAGTTAACTAAGTTTTTATTTCGTATCTTATGCTCGATCTCAACGCTTCCTACGATTTTTGGACTACTCAACTCGAGTTAACTGAGTTTTTATCAAGTATTCTTTCATTTTCTGGGTTTTTGTAGATTTTTAATAACTATTTTTTGCAATAAATAATTAAAATAAAAAATTTTTAATAACGTAATCAGACGCAGTTTTTTCTTACGAATCCATTGATACCAAAAACTCATTTTTTTCAAAAATATGACTTAACTAAGTTTTTACATCGTACGGCAGTATTGGCAAGATATACACCAGCTAAAACTTTTTTTGAGTTAAAATAATAAAAAAAATTTCATGTCAATAAATTAAATATGAGCACTTTTTTCACAAAAACTGTAACAGTACTTTCTCAGAAATTACAATCAAAAATGCAATTTCCATTTGGAAAATTAATAAACTCTAAAAAATACACGACCTGAGATTTACCAATCACGAAAATAACAAAAAAAAAGTATTTTAACATAACATATTTTACTCATTATGACAGCCGTTTGGCAGGTTATATATGTCAACAGACGTTTCGCAGTTTTGCCGAAAGAAGGAGATTGGCGCTGTTGCTAACCACCTGAAATACATAATCTACCAAAGGGCTGTCACAATCAGTAAAGCAGTATCAATATGTTAAATATTAAATGTTTTTTTGTTATTTTCGTGATTGGTAAATCTTAGGTCGTATATTTTTTAGCGTTTATTAATTTTCCAAATGGAAATTGCATTTTTGATTGTAATTTCTGAGAAAGTACTGTTACAGTTCTTGTGAAAAAAGTGCTCATATTTAATTTATTGACATGAAATTTTTTTTATTATTTTAACTCAAAAAAAGTTTTAGCTGGTGTATGTCTTGCCAATAATCAATTATCCATAAAGGAAATAGCATTTTACCTTCTTGTTTTCAAGAAAAGGCTGTTGAAAATTTTCCAAAATTTTAGTTTCAATGTAGATGGCGCTGCCTCACTTGGACCTGGCCTTAAAGTAAAAAAAAAAATTCAAAAAAATTATTTTTTAATAAAAGTGGGGGTTAATTATATTTTAAAAAATTTGAAATCATTAAAAGTTACATTTAGAAAGATTATATTTCTGAATAATCTCCATGAAGTTGGCGTCGACGCTCAGCGCCGAAAATTGTTTTTCACAGGACCAAAAGTATGAAATTATTTTTTTTTAAGATTTTCAATCCAAATAATGCCTTGAGAAATACTTTTCAAGATATTATGTGGTCCCAAAATCTTTTTAAAAATCATTTGATACTTTTTGGTCCCGTGAAAAATAAATTTCGACGCTGAGCGTCGACGCCAACTCAAGCCAACTTCATAGAGGTTCTGAATAGCATAAGAAATGATTGTTAAATTTTAGGTTATGTTACCGGAATTTTTTTAATGATTATTTAATTATTTATTATTACTATTATTATTATTTATTTATTTATTTAATTTAATGATTATTTCCACTTGCAGTGAAATAATTTTCAAATTCAAATTTTTATTTTATTTAAAGATTCGAAAACAGGAAGTTGTATTAAATTTTGTTCTGATTATTTCTTCAATTCTTTTGTAATTGAGAATTACAATAAATTAAAAAATATTCCAAAAAAAAATTTGTTAAAAATAAAATTTAATAAATTTTTTTTATTATGGACGAAGTATAAAAATTGCACTGAAGTGAAATATTCAAACGCCATTTATTTTAATTATCAGAAATATATAATTTTACCAATGTTTTTATATAAGTACAATATGACCTATTTAATATTATAAGAATTACAAAGTATCTTCAAATTAAAAAGAAAGAGATAATCAATAAAAATTCATCGAATCTTTTTTTTTTTTTTTTTTCTTATTTCGAAATAATTTGGAAATTCCTTTTGAATTATATGTGAACAAATGTTTTTACGTTAGGCGTTGTTTCAGTTTTCTTCGCTTTATAATATATACGATATCTCAAGAAAAGACCAGTAATTCCACTTTAAACTGGCAACTGTTGGTTCTTTAATACTTATAAAGAATAAATCTGACGTAAAATTATTTATATTATCACAGAATTTCCACGAATTTTACTTATTTTCACATATGTAATTTCATTTCAAAATTTTAATCTTGCATCATTAGTGGAATTAGAGCGTATGTAAAAGAAAAGATGCGACATTAAGATAATGTGTTCAATTTTTTTTTTTTTTTCTTTTTTTTTCCGAATGCTGTACAGGAAAATGATAATCAAGCGCACGTTTGTTGAATGAATGTGAAAAAAAAATCAAATTTAAATACTGAAATTTGTAATACAAAACAAATCGTTTCTGTTTAAGTTTTTTTTTTTTTCGTTTCAATAAATTATGTTTTTGTGCTTTGTATTATGTAAGAGGAAAAGATAATTTTTTAATTTCATTGAACTCATAATATAAAGTGACAAAATTTTGATAAATTTTAGTATTATAAAAGAAATTTTTTAATTTTGTAGTATTTTTTTTTTTTAAAGTAAAAACAATTTTTCTTTCTGAATAACAATTAAAAAAAATTTTGATAAATAATAAATAAAGAATAAAATAATTTTCATTTTGGACATATATGTTAATTTTTCTATTTGGTATACGGTTTTGACAATGAGGTCAATTATTAATTAACATTTGAATATCTAATAAATTCATTTTGAAAAAAAAAAATTTAATACAGTACATAACATTGTATTAAAGCGTAAGAATAAATTGTTTGATAAGTGAACCAATATTTTAGAATACATTTAAATTTAATGTTGAAAAATTTATATTCGTGTATTAATAATTATTATTAGGAATAATAATTTATGTAGTAGAATAATAGAAAATTATCATTTTCGAAAAGGAAAAAAAAAATTATTTGTAGTGAATATATTTCAATTTTTTTTTCTCTCTATTTACGTCACAATGTACGATTATTTGTCATTAGAAAAACTTGCAGAATTTCAAATAATAATAAAAAAAAAAAAATTAAAAATTTCAAACTGGAATTTAACTTATTGATTTCATGAATAAATTTAATTTACTAATGGAACACTATAAATTAGAAATTTAATGCGATTTACGAATTTAATGAGAGGAAATTAATATTTATAGATTTCATGTCTTTGAACTTGTAAAAGAATTATAAAGATAACATTAGTCTTTTATGTTTTTAGTATTTTACTGAGGAAAAAGAGAAAAATATTTGAAATTTTTTTTTGAAAATTATTACATAATTGCCAATAGTAGTTATCTGTTTGTGATCTCAAAAATAATTATAAATTAAATTCAATTGCAAACAGAGAGAACAATAATTATAAAGCTATATAACAGTGTAAAATGTTGTATCAACATGGAAACTTCCAATGGAAAATGGCATCACTCAAAGAACAAAAGATTGATTCATTGTAATCGATTTTGTAAGGATTTGACAGTTACTTTTCTAACAGGAAATTTCCGATTCGCAAATGGTTGAAATCAATGAGATTTAAAGTGTTTTTTATTTATTAGAAGGGGGAGAAAAAAATTCTTTTTATTTTTTCTTTAAAACATTTAAATTTGGGTTTTTTTTTCTAATTAAAAAATTGTTTTCAAATCAAGCAAATATTTCATTCATTCATTCAAAATAAAAAAAAATTCTGTTGATTCAAAGAAATATTTTTTTATTCAAATAAAAATTTTTTTAATTCAAATAAATAAATATTTTATTAAAAAAAAACTTTTAAGTATATTTTCTATTCTTATTTCGTATAAAAATTTACCTATGAAAAAGTACAGTAAACTTTAAGGAAAATTTAAATTATTTTTTAAATTTAATCTAAAAAAATAATTTATTTGATAGGGAAAAATTGACAATTAATTGAGTTCAACTATATTTTTTTTTATTAAAACCAAATACATAATTTATTTGAATAAAATAAAAAAATATTTGTCTTAGAGTTAAAAAAACAACTATTTATTTGTTTTAAATAAAATTTTTATTTAAAAAAAAAAATTTATTTAAACCAATAATATTTTTTTTGAGAAATAAATTGCTTTTTCATATAATTTATATTAATTATTATTGGACAATAATTGTCAGTACTTTTTGGAAAATAATATTAAAATGCATCAGTAAAAAAAAATAATATAGGAAAGAAATAGATCAACCATAATTTATATAAACGTTAAGTTTCCTCAAGGAACAGTTCCGCTTTCTTAATTCTATTGTTGACATTAAACGTCGTCATTTGTTTTTCATATCATCTCTGTTCTTTTCCAGTAAAATGATGATTTTCCCATTTTTGCGACGAAACTGGTTTCGTCGGATAAGGCTAGAACCGTTGGTTATAGAATGCCTGGATTATCGAACCAATCAGATTCGATGCTTTGTTTAAAAATTGTCAGCTATCACAATCAACAAGTGACGTTCTTGCGAAAAATTTTTTTTTTCTTTTTTTAATTAAATTCAAACATTTTTCCGTTTTAGAAAATTTTTATGAAAAAAATTCATTAGAAAATGCTGCTAATTGTAAAAGTTTATAATAATTTTGTAAACGTGTGTGGATAGAAATATTTTTGTATATTTTTGTATTTAAATAATTTTTATAATTAAAAAAAAATTATTTTGAATTATTAAAAAATTTTTTTTTATTACAATTAATTACAAGATCTTGAGAAATATAAAATGACTAATTTTTTTACAATAAATTTTATCAAATCTGAAAAGTATAAAAAAGAAATAAAAAATATTTGGATTTATACTTCCTTGTTGTTGTTTTTTTTTTGTACTTTTATATAATGAGATTGTTCATTTTTAAAAATTTTTCTGAAAAAGAAAATAACTTTTGTTTACTAGACTTGGGAATTTTTTAATAATTTAATAAAAGTACTTTGTACGAATTGGTCTTTACTTTAGAATTAAATAAATAAATTAATTTTGTATTTGAAAGAACAATTTTAATTTTTCATGAAAATTTAAGTTTTTGTGCCAATTTAAAACGAAACTTATTTTTTATTGTCCGTTTTTTGAAATTAAAATTGTACTGCTAGTTCATTAAAAGTAAAAAGCAAATTTTAAATTTAATGAATAATTTAGCAAACATTTAATATTTTAAAAAGTTGAACTACTTTTTGAAAAATATCTCCATTTTTACAAATAATTATAAAAATGATTTAGTAAAATTTTATCATTGATAATAGAATTTTTATTTATTAATTTTTAAAAAATGTAAGTTTTATTTGTATGTACAAATAAATTTATGTAAATAAATAATTCAAAACATTTTCTTTATATAAATGTCCATTTACACTTAAAAACAAATAAAAAAATAGTAAATTATTAAATTTCCATTAAATTTGTTTTAAAAACGAAAATTTTTTAATTAAAATCATTAAATTTTGATATTTAATACAACAAAAAAATAAATAAAAAAATGATGAAACATTTCATCGAGAGATGTGTGAAAGCAATTTTTTTTTGCGCTTTGTATTGTGGACAAAAATAAACAATAAAATGACAAGAATATTGCTTTTATCATTTGCTGGGGGTAAAGATAATATTGTCATGAGATTGTTAATAGATTTACAAGTAAACAAAATCTGCGTTAGGGGCAAAATATCAGAATATCTCTCTTCGTTTAACTAGATAAGACTCGTTCTGCAAAGTATAGACTTGGGGCGAAAGAAAGTCGACTGATAATACTTATCACTCACATATAAATAGTGCCTTAAATAGTTACTTTTAAAGCAGAAGCGAACAATCTTTGCGAGAATCAAGACCTCTCTTGATTAAAAACGAGTTTTTTCATTTTTCTTCCTATTTTGTGATATTTTTCGTTTTCGTTTCTTTTCTATTTTTTCTTTTTTTTTTCATTTAAAAATTTATAAAGAGAAAAAAAATTAATTTTTTTCGCAAAATCTTCCCAAAGAGGAAAAAGTGTTTTTGTTAGTGTTGAATTTAATGTATGAGTGATAAAGACAGCACGAGAATTCCGTCCATTAATAAGGTACATTTTTTGGTTCTTTTTCTTTTTTCGTGAGTTTTTTTTTTTTTTTTTTAATCCGATGGACCAAAAATTAATTTTTTCGAAAAAAGTGTGTAGAATTTTTTTTTCGAGTTGTGAAATTTTTTAGTTTATAATTTTTTTTGGCCTTCACATTTGAAATTAAAAAAAAATTATAACTATAACTAAATTTTGAAAATTAATTGTTCGTTTAATTATTGAATAATGAATAATTTTATTGCATTTTTCGTTTTTTTCAACATTTTTTAAATTTATATTTTATTTGTAATTTTTGGAATATTTGTAAACAATATATTTCAATAATAATTAATTTTAATGATAATAAAATTTTTATTTATCTTTTTAATTTGGTTTTGTAAAAATAATAAAAAATTAATACAATTGATAAAAGTTTTTTAACATTATATTTATATAACATAAATTTTAAAAATTTAAAAACTTTAATTTATTATTTAATAACAATAATAATTATTATTATTAATTATAAATATTATCATAATATTTTTTTATATTAATTATTTATAATAATAAAATATTTATTAAAATAATAGTTAATTATTGATATATAAAAGTTTTAATATATTTTATGTACTTTATTTCGAACAAATTTTTTTTTTAATGATAATAATAAATTCCTTTTGATTAGTACGGACAAAACCTGATTTATCAAAAACTTATTAAACGTCATTAAAATATAAAACCTGAAAGATAACTAGAAAAAATTGATAATTTTTTTTTTTTTTGATAAAAAAATAAAAAATATTTAATAAATTATAAATTTAAAAAAATTTGTTAAGAATTTTAATATGTAAGAAGGATAATGCATTTTAAATGTTAAAAACTAAATTTTTCTTTAAAATAATAATTTACAATTATTAAGTTTTAAACATATAAGAAATTATAAATTTAAAAATATAAGATAAAGTTTGAAGTGAATTTTAAAAACAAAAATTTAATTTTATATAAAAAAAAATATTTGATTTGAAGTTTCTAAAATTTAATTAAAAATAATAAGAAAAGGTGATATTTGTTATTTTTTTCTATAACTGCAATGAAATTGGCTCACAAAATTGTTTCGGGAAAATTTTATTTTATATATAAATCAAAAAAAAAAAAAATGTAATACTTAAAAATAAAAATTTTAGAACCAACAATGGAATTTTGGTTTTTGAACATCGAATTTTGAAATACTAAATGACGTTGAGATTATTATTAACAAAGTTAGATTATGATTTATTTAGCTCAACTCATAAGAAATGATTTTTAAATATAGTAATTTTGATTTATTACTGCATTGCAACTTAGTTTGTTAGTCAAGAGATTATTAATTAATTTCCATTGGCACCAAACAGTCTGCACTCAACATTATCAGTGCAAATGTAATAAGAATTGATAAGGCATGCCAAAAATGACAACAATTTGTTATAAATTAATGTTAAAATGTGATTTAAAACAAACAAAAAAAAATAGGGAAAATTGTATTTTTTTCCTTAAGGAAATTTTTCAAAGATTTTTTTTGTAAATAAATATTTGATATAATTGTATCTAAATATTGTAATTGGATAAATTTTTTTATTGTAATTTCTTTTTTTTTTGCATTTCAGGGTTCTATCTGCGATAGGCTGGTAGACCAGTCTGTTGTAGGATCTTTGGTTAATAGCGACAACTGGAAGTTGTCTTTGAACGCAGAGCCTCCTTGGCTTTGCTAGCATCCCCAACTGATTCTTTGTTTTAGCTCGCCTCCCCACGACTCTCACAATTCTCACTGACAGCTGCCTCGTAAGTATTGTTTTATAAAAAAAAAATCGCCCTTTTTAAAAATTTTTTTTATTTTCATTTCTGAACTGATGATTTTGTTATAATTCATTAACAATTTAAAATCCAATTATTTAAAAAGTTAAATTAAAAATTCTATTTTTTAAATTTTAATTCTCTACTTTTTTTATGTTTCATACACTAGAGAGATATATTTTTTTTCATAAAGAATTTTAAACTGTTCTCGCATAATCAAAACGGAGATGCATGAATAAGTTCTAAAATTAATTTCTTAAATTTTTCATTTGACAGAATTTCATTTCATTTCTTCAATTTATTATTCAACAGAGATTCCATTTATCCGAATTTCTGTATTACAAAATTGTTACTTAAACGAATTTTCATTTTACAAAATTTTTATTTTTCATCGAATTTGAATTTGACAGAATTATTATTTGCTGAAAAAATTATACAGAATAGTCATTTAAAAGAATTTTTATTTTACAGAAAGAATTTTTTTCTAGACGAATTTTTATTTGTTTGAATTTGACAGAATTTTTTAAAAACCAAATTTTTATTTTACAAAATTTTTTTTCAATTATGTATTTGGCAGAAAAATTAGGGCTTTAATTTAAAAATTAACGAACCAAAAATTATCAATGAAATTATAATTGGTTAGATAATATAAAAATTCGGTTAAATGGAATAATAATTTTTGTTAAACAATAATTTGAAGAAGTAAAAATTCTAGGAAGTGAAATTCTATCAAATGAAAAATCTAACTAATAAATTTTGGAGCTTATTCATACGTCTCTCAAAATCACAATACTGAAATTTTTTCAATTTTTTTTTCAAAATTAAGCAATAAAAATAGGGATTGAATTTATAAAATAATCGATTTTGAAAATGAGTTTACAAAAAAAAAAAAATTGAATTAGAAAATTTTTAATTTTTAAAAATAATTTAAATTGTAAATTAATTGAATTTAGAAAAAATGAATTTTCAAAAAAAAAATAGAATCTGATAAACAATCATAACAAAACTTGGTTTAACTTTATATTTTCGAATTTTAAAATAAAATAATAATTTAGACTTGTAAATTATTACAGTGCAAGTGAAGATAATTTAATTTTTAATATTGTTATACCATTAAAATTTGAATAAAAATTACAATTTTCTTAGAATAGGAAACGATTCAGATAACATAATCTAAAATTTAGCAACTGTTTCCTACTGTCAGAATTTTTCAATCCAAATGAATCTTTTAAATGACTTGAAATATTAAAAATAAAATTGTTCATTCTAAAATCATAATTTTTTTTTTTTTTTTTTTACTTTAAAACACTAAAATTTGATAAACTAATTTTATATTTTTGCTGTTCGTCCGATTCCTCCTTAAATCGAATTTTTTAACACAATCAAATTTTCTATTAATAATTAAATTTTTCAAATAATTTTATTTAGAAAATAACTTAATTTGATAAATAATTGAATGTAAAAATAAATTAATTGCCAAATAATTGTATTTTACAGAAAATGAATTTTTAAATACCTAATTGAATTAAAAATTGAATTTTAAAAAACAATTGTAATTTTTTATATAATATAATTGAATTTTATTGTTAATGAAAAATGAAGTAATAATGAGAACAATTTTTAAAGTTCTTTTGTTTACAAATATTTATTGAATTTCAAATAGAAATGATAATTATTTTAAAAAATATAAAAAACATTTTCAATTCTTTGGAACACAATTTCGAAGCCAATTAATTTTTTTTTTATTTCATTTTATATAAGTAACTTCAATTTAAAAAAAAAATATTTTTTTAATTTATGAGAAAATGGAGTTTTATTTCGATTTACAATGCGTTTAATGCCATTATTTTATAGAATTGATCGCAATATTAATTAAATGCACTATTATATAAATTTTTTCAAAGTATAATTTGTAAATTTAATGAGTACTTGAGGAAGTTAGATATTTTATAAAATTCACTTCTTTTTCTTTTCCTGGTCAATAATTTCATTTTATTGCAATAAAACAATTCCTTTATGAAAACAATTGAACAGTTTTATTTATTTATTTTTTGTACTTTAATTTTTTTTCCTTAAAAATATTTTGTATTTGTATTTGTCATTTAAATTATTATTATTATTATTTATTATTTTTTTTTGTTATATTATTTTTTGATTTAATTTTTTTTTTTATTGAATTTTATGAAATTTGAACATACAAATTTTTCAAAAAACTATAAGACAAACGTTTTGGAAGAAATTTTGATTTTGAAAATTTGTCCAAGAACTTTTTATACTTTTAGAGAATGTATTTGGAAAATTTTGTGTTTCAAATTAAAAAAAAATGTTTACGTTAAAATAATAATAATAATAATAATAATAAATTGTTATTAATTTTAATTTGCAGATTGCTGACTAGCTTCTATAGAGTTTTATTTTAATTATAATCAATCCCCCCAAAAAGCGTTTTATCATCATGAAGGTAACAAATTTGGATGAGCGCATTCATGTGCTGGACAATTCCTCAAATGTATTGAGTGTCATTAAAAAAATCGCCAACAGCGGCGTTCAAGAAGAAGCTTTCTACATTTTTGACGTTGGCGATATTGTTCGCAAACATCAAATTTGGAAAGAAAAATTACCTCGTGTCGAACCCTATTATGCTGTCAAGTGTAACGATAATGTCACTGTTTTGGAAGTTCTTGCTGCCCTTGGTACTGGCTTCGATTGTGCTTCAAAAGTATGTTTTCATTTTTGGTATATATTTTTTTTTGTGACGCATGATTATGTTCTAAACAATCATTAATTAGAATTTTCATTTAATGGAATTTCATTTGTCATAATTATTTTCGAGTTGAATTTTTATTTCTTCGAATTAGTATTTTGCGCAAAATTTTCATCAAAACGATTTTCTATATTACAGAATTTTTTTATAACCGAAAATTCACTTCACAGAATTTTTATTTGTCCGAAATTTCAAATGGTCGAACAAACAATCGACAGAAAGATTTTGGCGCGATTTTTAAAATCAACCAATCACAATTTTATGGATAATTTTTGATTGGTTAATTTTAAAAATCGCACCGAAATCTTTCTGTCGATTGTGAAAATTGTGGAAAATTATAAATTATATCAAATAATAATTCGAACAAATGAAAATTCATCTGAAAGAAAATTCTACCCAATAAAAATTCTTTAAAATGCCTATTATGTTAAATGAAAATTCGAGCAAATAAAAATTCTGTCAAATAAAAATTCTGTGAAGTGAATTTTTGGTTATATACAAATTTTGTAATATAAAAAATTGTTTTGATAAAAATTCTACAAAATACTAATTTGAACAATTAAAAATCCGGCTCGAAAATAATTTTGTCAAATGAAAATTCTAACTAATGATTTTTAGAACATAATTATGCGTCCCTTTTTTTTTTTTTTTTTTCTTTCCTACAGATTCTTTTTTTTAAAGTACAGTAGAACCCACATTTATCGGATTTGAAGGGATCAAAAAAAAATCCGATATAAGCGAAATAATTATAATAGTAATATAATAATTATAATTATAAAATTAATACATTAAAAATAATAATAATTATTATTATTATTAATTATCCGAAATATATTGATATATCCGAATAGGTTTATATTTTTTTAAATCCAAGGGACCGGAATAAATATCCGTTGTAGGCGGAAATCTGATTTTTGCTGGTTTTACTGTACTAAATAATTATGGGAAGTTGTTTTTTTTTTCTTTAACTAAAAATTTCTAAATTTTGTATTTTTTTCAGGCTGAAATAAACAAAGTTCTTAATATGGGTGTAAATCCCTCTAAAATTATTTTCGCTAATCCGGCTAAACCAGCTTCTCACCTACGTTATTCTTCGTCAGTTGGTGTTGATATTATGACTGTTGATAATGAAAGTGAATTGTACAAGATCAAATCTCTTCATCCTACAGCTAAGGTAAATTAATTATCTCATTATTATATAATAAACGATCGTAAATTGAATTAATATTAGTGAATTTACTATATGGCTGAAAAATGGGTTAAAATTTCATGTTATTTGAAGAAAATTGACAAAAGGGGAGATTTTTGGTATCACTAAAATTGAATTTGACAGTAGATTAAAATTTGTTTTCAAAATTCTTTGGTTTAAAGAAAAGAAAAAATGACAAAATTAAATTAAATTTTCGATTTTTCTTTCTCTTTAATTATTGTATTTTTTTAAATTTTTTAAAATTCTCGTGTTTTTCATTTTTTTACTTCAAATTCTCATTTTTTTTTGGAAATTCTTAAAATTTTTTACTTTTTTAATTTCTTTGAACATTTGTTTTTTAAAATTTTTAATTTCATTTTAATCCTCTAAAAATGAAACTTATTTTTTTTTCTTTATCAATTTTTTCCTTAAATTCTCTTTTTATTTTTGGAATTCTTAAAATTTATTTATCAAGATATTGATACTAAACCAGAAAACAAAAAAGCTAAACTACTCGCAGAGATATTTATAAAACAATTATTGTTTTATATTTTTTTTTTGAGATGCATTATTTAAAGATCACACCATTATATTTCGAACAAAGTCGTTGCAAACTAATTTAAAAAAGAATCTGATACTTTCAGAAATTATTTTGTATAATATCTATATATGAAACGAAATAAAAACAATTATGTTACAATTTTTATCATTTCTCTTAAAATATTAGTTTCGTTTTTTAGATAGCAAAAAGAATTATTTCGGAAATAATCAATTTTTTTTAATCAAAACCCAACGACTTTATTCGAAATATAACTGTCCGATTCTAATGTTGCAATATATCAACTACACTGAAAAAAAAAAATTATATGGTCCTCAAGTTTTGAACGTTCAGATAAACGAAAAATTTATTTACTAGATTTTAAATTTCAAATTTTCATAAAATATTGCTTTCTGTTTTCAAAAATAAAATAATAATTTATTAAATATTTAATAATGTACTTTTTCTATTATCCATTGCTGTGGTAATTTTTTTAAAAATTATAGACCAAAAAACTTGATTTTGTTCATTTGAACGTTCAGAATTTAAGGCAAATAAAATTTATTTGATTCAAGTAATTGGTTACTTGACTGTTAAGAAATAAATAATTATTTCTATTAAATAATTTTTATTTGAGTCAAGTAAATGATATTTGTTTTAAATACAGAAATTATTGATTCAAATAAATTTTCTTTTCAGTGTACAAAAAAAGATTTTATATTTATAATATTTTGGTTTTTTTTAAAAAAGTTTAATGGAAATTTTCTTTATAAATAATAATAATAATAATAATAATAATTCGTTTAAACAAGTTCAAAAACAGAATTTTCAATAGTAATTAATTTTTAGATTATTAATGACAATTAAAGTGAAGTACAATTATAATTATCATAGTTCGAATGAACTTAATTGATGATATATTTCAAAAATTGATGGTATCTCTTCAATACTACGTAATAATCACTAAAATTTATAGCCATAATTTGAAAACATTTAGACAATAATATTTACATTCAAAACAATGATAATTTTAATTCTTTTAGATCGTTCATTTTGATGGATATTTTTTTATTATCATTCTATATTTTATAAATTAAAAAAAAAATTGTTTTTTTTTTTTTTTTGGTAGGCAGTCAAAGTTTAGAAAAAAAAGCCAAAGAAGAAGAAAATTTAACGAATAAGATAACTAACGATTGTATTAATTATAAATGACTGTTTTTTCAAAAAAAAAAAAAATGTTTTCTTTTTAGCTCGTGATTCGCATTCGTTGCGATGCGGAGGTTGCTCTATGTCCTTTGGGTATTAAATTTGGTTGCGATGCAGTTACTGAAGCGCCAAATTTAATTCGTTTATCGCGCACATTGGATTTAGATGTTGTGGGCATTAGTTTTCACGTTGGCTCAGGTTGTCAGGATCCACCGGTTTATTTGCGTGCAATTCGATTGGCTCGTGAACTTTTTGATTTTGCCAAGGATATGGGTTTCAAGCCATATTTACTTGATATTGGCGGTGGATATCCAGGTGACAGGAATAGTAGCATTGATAAAATGGCTGATACCATTAATCAAGGAATAGACGAATGTTTCGATAGTAAGTATTTTCTTTTTCTTTACAATTTATGGGACGCATGATTATGTTTTAAAAATTATTAATTAGAATTTTTATTTCATGGAATTTCATTTGTCATAATTATTTTTGAGCCGAATTTTTATTTGTTCAAATTAGTATTTTGCGGAATTTTTATATACCCGAAAATTCACTTCACAGAATTTTTATAAATGAAAATTCTAACTAATGATTTTTAGAACATAATCATTTAATTACTATTTTATTATCTCTTTGTTTTAACGATGCTGAAATCCACCAACGATTAGAAAAAACAAAATTTTTTTTTTCAGACGGAAAATTATGAAAATTTTTATCTAAAAATATTGTTTTCAAATTTTTTGATCAATAAAACAAGAAAAATATCTTTGAGACGAAAATTCATAAAATATATATATTATTCTTTAAAAATTGTTGATTTTTAACTTCAGCATTGTTTTAATTAATTATCTTCTTTTTCTGAAAATCATCACTAAAAATCTCTTTTTGATCTTCAAAAAAATTAATTAAATTGCAGCGGATGACGTGAAAATTATCGCTGAACCAGGACGATTTTTTGTGGCATCTGCATTTACACTCGCAGCAAGCATTCACAGTAAACGATCAGTTCGAGGAGACAAAACAAGCCCACATACAACTACGCATAATATGTATTACATTAATGATGGTGTTTATGGATCTTTCAATTGTTTGCTCTATGATCATCAAACTGTGACGCCTTTGCCACTGAAGGTATTTTTTCATTCTTTATTATCTAATTTAATTTAATTTGAAATTATTTTCTAGAAAATATACGTATTTTGTAAACAAATAACAATTATATTTTTTATTTTAGAATGGATCGGGAAAAATGATACCGTCTAGCATTTGGGGACCGACTTGCGATGGATTAGATCAAGTTGTCGAACATGTACTTCTACATGAAATGGAACTTGGTGATTGGTTTATTTTTGAAAATATGGGTGCTTACACTTTGCCAGTGGCTTCAACTTTCAATGGATTTCCCGTTCCGAAAGTTCATATAATTGCTGAAAATCATATCTGGTAAGTTGAAAAATTATTGAAATTTATTATATAAAAAAAAAAAAAAAAACAGTTTTATGCAAATTTTCAAACAAAAAAATGATTCATTTGGCAAATTTTGGCTTTGATCAAATTTTCATTTCATCGAATCATTATTCAAAATAATTTCTTTCAGGACAAATTTTTCATTTATGAGAATTTTTATTTATTATTCTTAAATAATTATTTGACAAAAAAAAATCTTTTTTTGAACATTATTTTTATTGAACCAAATTCAAATTTTATTCATATTTTCATTAACCGAATTTTCACATGACGAAATTTTCTTTTGAAAGAATTATTATTTCTTTAATCAAAATTGCATTTCACAAAAACAGACATTTAAACGAATTTTAAATTGACAACATTTTATTTTACTAAGTTTTTATTGAGACAAATTTACATTTAAACTAATTTCAATTTAACAAAATTTTCATTTTATCCAATTTTTATTTGATAGAATTTTCTTTTACATTTTCTTTTAGATTTTTCATGAACGAATATTTATTGAATGAAATTTTTAATCATAGACAAATTTTTATTTAATTGAATTTAATTTTCTTTGGAAAAAACTTTTCATTTAAATGAATTGTTGTTCGATGAAATTTTTCATTTGAACGAATTTTTATTTGATAAATTTTGCCTTTGAATAAATTTTAATTCCATGAAATTTTCAGTTGATCGAATTATTATTTTACAAAAGTTTTTTCTTTAGAACGAAATTTAATTTGACAAATTTTGCATTTACGTGAATTTTTATTTATTATTTCTTAAATAGTTAGTTGACAAAAAAAATTTTTTGATCTATTTCTTATTGAACCAAATTTAACTGTTATATATATTTCACTGTCCGACAATGATTTTGCCCCTCGGATAATTCCGGTCACTTTCGATAGATTTTTACACGCTGATTACGAATCTGCAAATAAAAATGCTCTAGTACGTCCAGTTTCTGAGAAAATTAGTGTTAAAAAGTCGAAAATGCGTGTTTTTGGCCATATTTGAATTTGAATAAAATAAAAACAAGAGGTGCTAGAATCTTGTTCTTGGGTTCAAATGAAAGCTTGAAACTTAAACAACAATTCCATGAAGGGAAAAATTAAAGGCATAATGATAAGGCTGTTAAAACTTATTTTTTCATTTGCGATTAATTTTGTCATTTTTCATAATCAACGAACACCGTGTATAACCTTAATAGTTTAAAACAAGTGACAAACAAGTGAATGAAACATCATTCGAATTTGAAAATTTTTCACGTGACTTTCAGGTTACTTATTATCTATTAATTTTTAAACTTACCTTCTTTAAACCATATTTAAATAAGATAATGTTCACTATACAGTTTTTTGAAGACTTCTGCAGAACGCTGGGCCGAATTGTTTTTATTAACAAAATACAGTAATAAATAATTAACTTTCAATTATTACATATAGGTTAAATTAATATTTAAATAAAAATTTAAAAATTTTATAAAAAATGTTTTTGTTAATCAAAAATTTTAATTAATTTTATTTTTCGGATATATTTTTATTTTAATTTCATTTATTTGAAAATTCAGATATATAAATGAAGATTACAAAGAGCAATAAATAAATGGAAATATGGCTAAATGAGGTTTATTTAGCAATCCAAATGTAGACAAACTTTTCTCGTCTTTCTAAATTTTATAAATGTTTTTTCAGACAATAATAATTTTAATTGTAAATTTACAATTGTAAATAACGAATAAATTAAAAATTTAAATACACAAACTTTGAAAATTAAAACCAGAAAAAAATTGCAAAATTAACAAAATTAAACTGATTTTAAATAATAATATCTTTAAAGTGTGAATTTTAAAAATATGAATATTAAAAATTCAAAGACATCTTTTGAAAATTTTTTAAGATATATTTTGAAATTTTTTATCTATCGTATAGAATTTTAAATATTGTATTTGTGTATTTTATGTTAAATGAAACTTATGTTAACTTTATGTTAATTATATAAACTTTTTTAGGTGTATTGTGAAATTTTGTTATTTGTGATAATTATTTATTATTTATTAAAGTTTGTGTGTTTATACTCGTCACGATTGACGAAAATAGTTAATAGAAAATTAATTAGATAATAAGTAACCTGAAAGTCAACTGAAAAATTTTCAAATTCGAATGATGTTTCATTCACTTGCTTGTCACTTGTTTCAAAATGTTAGGGTTATATACAGTGTTCGTTGAATATGAAAAATGACAAAATTAATCGCAAATGAAAAAATAAGTTTTAACAGCCTTATCATTATGCCTTTAATTTTTCCCTTCATGGAATTGTTGTTTAAGTTTCAAGCTTTCATTTGAACCCAAGAACAAGATTCTAGCACCTCTTGTTTTTATTTTATTCAAATTCAAATATGGCCAAAAACACGCATTTTCGACTTTTTAACACTAATTTTCTCAGAAACTGGACGTGCTAGAGCATTTTTATTTGCAGATTCGTAATCAGCGTGTAAAAATCTATCGAAAGTGACCGGAATTATCCGAGGGGCAGAAAAAAAAATCATTTTTGTCGGACAGTGTTTTCATTAACCAAATTTTTATATGACGAAACTTTCTTTTGAAAAATTATTTATTAACCAAAATTGCATTTCATAAAAACAGTCATTTAACCGATTTTTAATTTAACGAAAAATTTTTTCAAACCAGCTTTAATTGAACCAAATTTCCATTTAAATAAATTTTAGTTTAACCAAATTTACATTTAACTAAATTGTTATTTGATAAAAATTTTCTTTACATTTTCTTTGAAAAGAATTTACATTGAATCAAATTTTAATCCTCGACAAATTTTCTTTTGTTCAAATTATTATTTGATAGATTTTTTCTTTTACATTTGTCCAAACTTTAATTTACAGAAAATTTGCATTTAAAGGAATTATTTCTTGAAATTTTCTTGTGAACAAATTTTGCCTTTGAACAAATTTTAATTCGACAAATTTTACGAGAATTTTTATTTATTATTCTTGAATTATTATTTGACAAAACATTTTTTTTTTTTTTGACGATTTTTTATTGAACTAAATTTGAAATTGAACCAAATCGTCAAATCAATTTTTATAATGAAAGAATTTTTATTTTAATGAAATTAAAAATTCCTTTCATTTGAAATGCAATGTTTAATGCAAAAATTCAATTTTATTTTTCAGGCGTGGTTTAAAGAATAATTTACCAATAACTGAGGAACATTTTGTGATGGGTAATGTACCGGAAAATTTGAATTATGGCCTCGATATTGGAGGAAGTGACATGGTAACATGGGCAAATGCTAAAGTTGACATTTCATCAAATAATATTCTAATTGATTCTTCAAATACTTCGTCTTTCATTTATGATTACGTTGAAGTTGATCCATTGCAATAGCAATTTGACAATATTTTTAATTTGACAAATAATTTTTTTCTTTTTTTCTCTCTCAATCTCTCTCTTTATTGACTATGTGAAACAAAAATTATGATTGATAGAAATTTAGAAAGATTTTTCTTTTAAAAAATGATGAAATGTGAAAAATTCTACATTCAAAAAGAAAAACTTTTTTTAATTTTGTCTCGAAAGTAGTGAGTCTCGAATTAATTTTATTTCAGATCAAATTTTATTTAAAAAAAAATGATTATAAAGATTCCATATTGATGACATGAATTTATCGCTTAAATAATGTTGAAAAGAAAATAGTTTTTTTGTAGTTGAATTTTTTTTTTGTTTTAATATTTAAAATGTTGAATTGCTTATTTTAAAATCAATAGCAGGCCTTTTATTATGTAATTTTTTGTTTATTATAAATTATTTTATATTGTCGCTAATGATTTTTGGTAAAATATTTTGGGGGAGGAGAAGAATTTTCTTTTTGTTCGATTAATTTATTTTTATAGGGATCATATTACAAGTTTATTATTGTATTTTAAAATAATAGTTGATTTTAAAGTAATTGTAGAAGGAAAAATTTCAAGTATTCGCTTGAAAAACAAAAAAGAAATGCACAAATAGTAAATGTTTCTAAATTCTATACATATAGTATAAATGGTTCGACTCTGTAGAAATACTAGGAAACCCTTAAGGCATTGAGGCAGCTGTCATATATAAACAAAAAAGATAATTAGATTTTTAGTCGTTAATTTTAAATTATTACCTTGATTGTATTATAAATAAATAAATATATATATATATATATGTCTGCTATAACTGTTAATTAATAATTGTAACATTTGTGTAATGAATTGCATTAAATCAATAAATTTGATCTCCAAATGTACAAACAAAAAATTTTCTTCTAAAATTATTTATTTTCCCAAAATATTTTTAGTAAACATTTTTTTATTTACTTAAAATAATTTAAATTTCTACCAGTGCAATGATAAATAAGTAAAATTATGAATTTTGTAAATTATTTTTTCAGTTATTTTAAAATTATCTTTTTTCTTTTCTCTCTTTATAAAATTAAATAAATAGGGACTTTTTAAAAATATATATATAATATATCGATGCAATTATAATGATATAAGTCGCGATTGTGATGATTCAGTGATTATACTGATTGTGCAAATTATTTCAGCTTTCCAAGTTTTCAAGTCTATTTAACATTTTATTTATGTAATACAATCGGAAATTTTGATATCAGAGAAAATTGTCATCATCAATGATTACAATCAAGAAGCAGAACTGATAAATTTATTTTTTTAGCGTTTGTGCAACAACTGGTGTTCTAAATTTGAAAGGCGCAATCATGCGTCTCAGCGACAAGAAAGTGCAAATACTTAAATGGAAAAGAGTGAAATGATATATTTTTTTTTTTCCCTAGATGATGTTAATTCACGCATGACTTTTTTTAAAATTTAGAAATTTTTCAAACATTAAAATTACACGTACAATTTTATTTTTATACTTTCAATGTACATACATTTTTAAATAATTTATTTTTAAAATTGTTTTTCTTTATTAGTGAAAAAAATAAATAAATTTATTCTTGAAACAAGTTGACAAAAAATACATATTTTATACATAATTTTATATTTTAATATTAGAAAACTATACAAAAATAAAATATTCAAATATTTTCAATTTGGCTTAATATATGCGTTTTTTAAATCAATTACTGAAATATTAAATCTAATGCATAATTTATAAATATTTCTTTAAAATTTTAATGTTGAATATTTTTGAAAAAATGTATATAGGTAAAATTATTTTTAAAAATAAAATTATATTTTGTAAAAAAAAATGTTTTGTTAAGTAAATTTTGTATCTTTAAAAAAATTCGAATTTAAAAAAATTATTTTTTTTTTGTTTTTTTGTTACTCGGGAGTTTTTGGAGTATCAGATTTTCAAAATTCAAAATGTCCCCAAAAGACCCTATAGAAATATAATTTCATGTTAATTTATCAATTTAAAAAAAAAAAAAAATTCCTCTACTACATATAAAATTTTGTCATATTTTTAGAAAGATTAGAAGAAAAAAATTATGACGCGTGAAGAACTAAATTCTGCTTTCAGATTCGTGTTCAGCGCATAAAAAAATTTAAATTTTCTACGAATAATGACGCAATTCAAAATTTCCGCGCGTGCAAATTAAAGATATTGAATTTATAAAATCATACTGATAATATTTGCAAATTATTTCAATTTTTTTTAATTATTAGATTAGTTCTAATGAGTCGTCATTTTCTGAGAGAAAGATAACGACAGGGAAGTAATATTTTATTATCAGAAACGTTATTGTGATAAGATATGACAAAAATTTACACGTATTTAATGTACTCCATTTTCGTATTTGCATTGAGTATATCGAAGATCTTAAGTAAATCTCACACTGATTGATATAATTTATAATCAATGTGTATATTTATTTTATAATAATTGATTGTACATACCTATATAAATGAGGAACATGGAATAAAAAAATTATGTGAGATGAGAAAATCACTTTTTTTAATATATTAAAAAAAGAAAAAAAGGAAAAAGTTTGCATTATCATTTGAGAAAAGTGAATTTTGTTTTTCTTCAATTATTTTATACAATTTTTAATTGATTCCAATTTATATTAAGGGGAGTGCTGAAATTTTAACTTTTCGAAATTAAGACTGTTTAGGGTTGACAATTTTTTTTTCTGACAATATTGAGTATTTACAAGTGTAATATACTATAGGAAATTGAAAAACAATTCATTCATTAATAATTTTTTAAATAAAACTCGAAATTTTCAAAAACTAAAAATTTAAACTTCTGTCGCAATTTTTATTATTTTTTATTGCTAATTTTTTTTTGCTCCGAGTTTCTTGAAACTTTTTATTTTTTTTTCTTTTAGTACTAATTGAGACTAGCTTTCATAATTTTTTTTTACAAAAAAAAAATCAAAATTAAATTTGACAATTTTGTTTGTGGTGATAGATACGATTGTTTTTATTTTTAATTTTTTTTTTTAAACGAAAGCTGACATTTTTTAGATAGAAATAGATTGATAAAAATAGATTTATGATAAAAAATTTTAGATAAATAGAAAGATGGATCTAGAATGTATAAAAATTAGTGATATATAATATTGTCCAAATGGAAATATTTTTTTACGAAGAATTACCATCCCAATTATCCAAGTTTGAGCATGATTGGAGAAAAATTTGATATTTTATTATATTTGTTTTTATATTAATTTTTTTATTTTAATTTTTATTTTATTACCTCCATGAAGTTGGCGTCGATGCTCAGCGCCGAAAATTGTTTTTCACAGGACCAAAAGTATGAAATTATTTTTTTTTAAGATTTTCAATCCAAATAATGCCTTGAGAAATACTTTTCAAGATATTATGTGGTCCCAAAATCTTATTAAAAATCATTTGATACTAGCAAATTAAACGCGCCAAATTGAGTATTTAATTGTTTGTTATAAAGAAATTAAAGATTAATATTATCAATAATAATTTAATTTATTAGAATATTATTACATATTAAATGATAATAATGAAAATTATATATGTTTACAGGCCTCGGATTATACGACTTTTTCCGAATTTTTTCAAAAATACGACTTTTATCGACTTATTTTAATAAAATGCGACATTTTTTTTACATTTGAAAAAAAATGTAAATAAAATACATTTTTTTTTAGTATAAAAGGTAGATCTTCTTCAGATCTTCTTCAATTCAATTATTTAACAAATTTTGAACTAAAATGATTCTTCAATAAATTAATTATTTTTAATAATTTTAATGAAATACATCACAAATTCAAAAAATATCAAAATTATTTTTCAATTAAAATTTTTATGAAATTTAACAATTGTTTATAATTAAAAAAAAATATATCACAATAAAATTGAATTATTTTTTAAAAATTTCAATTCAATATAAACTAAAATTCAATTATTACCCGAAATTTTAATTCAAAATCAATTAAAAATCCAATAATTATCAAAAATTTTCAATTTAAAATTTTATTATTTACCAAGTTTTTAATTTAAAATTAAATAAAATTCAATTATTTTCTAAAATTTCTATTCAAAATTAATTATCCAAATTTTCAATCAAAAATAAAATTAAATTAAATTATTATCCAAAATTGCAATTAAAATTCAATTATTTCCCAAAATTTTCAATTCAAAATGAACTGAAATTCAATTATTTTCCAAATTTAAAATCAAATAAAATTTCATTATTCTCAAAAATTTGAATTCAAAATTAATTGAATTTTCAATAAATTGAATTTAAAAGCATCTAAAATTTAATTATTTCTAAAATTTTCCATCGAAAATTTTTTTTTTGAAATTTAATAATTTCAATTATAACTCTAAGGAAATTCAATTATTTTTAACTATTTTAATAATATTCTTTGAAAATTCAACTATCAAAAACCATTTTTCAATTAAAAATGATTTTCAAATTATTGTATTTTGTCCGCATTTTCTAATAAATTTTTAGTGAAATCATCTAAAATTTTAATTACAAAACACTTAAAGTTTCAATTAATTTCAAAAATCTCAATTTGAAATCTTTGAAAAATTAATTAAATTTAAAAAATGTTTTCCAAAAATTGTTTAATGAATTATTTTTAGTTCTGTAAAATTTAATAAATTGTTTGAAAATTAACAATATCTTTTGAAATTTAATTATTTCTAAAAATTTCAACTTTAACCCTTCGAAAAGGATTATTATTAAAAAAAAAATTTTTATTTAAAAATCTGTAAAATATTTTTGTTAAAATAAAAAACAAAATTCACTTTTTTTTTTAATATAAATCGACTAAAAAGACTTTTTGTGTCTTTAAGGCCAGGTCCAAGTGAGGCAGCGCCATCTACATTGAAACTAAAATTTTGGAAAATTTTCAACAGCCTTTTCTTGAAAACAAGAAGGTAAAATGCTTTTTCCTTTATGGATAATTGATTATTGGCAAGATATACACCAGCTAAAACTTTTTTTGAGTTAAAATAATAAAAAAAATTTCATGTCAATAAATTAAATATGAGCACTTTTTTTACAAAAACTATAACAGTACTTTCTCAGAAATTACAATCAAAAATGCAATTTCCATTTGGAAAATTAATAAACGCTAAAAAATACACGACCTAAGATTTACCAATCACGAAAATAACAAAAAAAAATTTTATTAAATATTTAACATATGGACACTGTTTTACTGATTGTGACAGCCCTTTGGTAGATTATGTATTTCAGGTGGTTAGCAACAGCGCCAATCTCCTCCTTTCGGCAAAACTGCGAAACGTCTGTTGACATATATAACCTGCCAAACGGCTGTCACAATGAGTAAAATATGTTATGTTAAAATACTTTTTTTTTTGTTATTTTCGTGATTGGTAAATCTCAGGTCGTGTATTTTTTAGCGTTTATTAATTTTCCAAATGGAAATTGCATTTTTGATTGTAATTTCTGAGAAAGTACTGTTACAGTTTTTGTGAAAAAAGTGCTGATATTTAATTTATTGACATGAAATTTTTTTTATTATTTTAACTCAAAAAAAGTTTTAGCTGGTGTATATCTTGCCAATAATCAATTATCCATAAAGGAAAAAGCATTTTACCTTCTTGTTTTCAAGAAAAGGCTGTTGAAAATTTTCCAAAATTTTAGTTTCAATGTAGATGGCGCTGCCTCACTTGGACCTGGCCTTAAGTTGATTCGAGGCCTGTGTTTTTATAATTAATATTTAATAGGTATTCGTTGGCCCCTGGTACCTTAAAAATAAATTTTTTTCAAATTACTATCTTGTACGAAATTTCCTGGCGCATCTTTTTTCTCATCATAAATTTTTTATATTTCTATACAATTTTTGAATCAATATACAACTTTAAAAAAAATTTCGTTGGTAAACGTTATGTACTTCTGCTTCGTGAATTGAATTTTCGAATTTGGAATTTTAAAGAAACTTATTCCGAAATTTGGAAACACAATTTCTACAACTTTGGCAAAAATGAGAAAAAGAATTGTCAAAATTTGACACGTCATAAGATTACTATTCCAAAAAAAAAAACACGTGAAATCAGAAAAGGTCAACTTCAAGTTAGGACAGAAGGACAGACCAAGCATTTTATTATTATATAATTTTTGGTCCCGTGAAAAATAAATTTCGACTCTGAGCGTCGACGCCACCTTCATGGAGGTATTTTATTTCATTGATAAAATTCTTCATCAAATTATTTTTTTTGCACCTTGATCAATTCACGTGAAATTTCCTATTGTGAATTTCCATACACTTGAAAGTACTTCTGATTTTTCAAGAAAATTCCACAAAATAGAGAAAGAGGAAAAAAAAAGAAATATATGACCTTTTAAAATTTTTAATTTTGTGGAACAAACTGGTAATATATAATAATTAATTTAACTAACGCCATTTTATTTTAATGATATATATGACCGTTCTCGCATATATATGTATATAGTAATTATAAACACTTTGTCTGTCCCCTTGTGGTAAAAAATGAATTGAATAATAAAAAATTAAAACCTGTGTGTAGCAGTTGCTGTTTGAAAATTGGACGTGAAGTGAATCAAGCATGAAAGGTCATTGAGAAGTAAATAGTAATTTTATACTAAATTCGAATATTACTGTAATCCATGAAAACGTCAATTATGCCTCTACTACTACTACTTCTACTGCTTTTCTTTGATTTGTCTTGATTCTTAGTCCTTGGCATGCGACGAATTGATTTCTAATATATTTTATATACATATATAGATATAGTTGCGCATGGTAATTCAGGTATTATTTATTTTTATTCTTATATATATAGTTGCGATTTAACTTTCAACTTCAGATTCGTGCGGCCGCACGACTAAAGAGAATGTAGGAAATTGTTGAACTCGTGCAAGGCACCTATGGATTGTCGACACAAATACTATTATCACAAGTTGTGTATATGTGTTATAAACTATAAAACACTATAAGATTTGAAAATGTATTCTTTATATATATATATATATATAAACTTGCAAAAGCACGATCAAACGATTATCCTTGCGTTTCATGAATTGTGTTTATTGTTCTGTCCTCAAGATCAGGACTAAAAGAACTCGTTTAAAAAAAATTTGTATTTTTAAATTAATTTATAAAAGTAGGGTCAGCCGGGGTAAATCCGAACGCTAATTATTTCAGCTTAATTAAAATTTTTAAAAATAAGTTCGATATGAGAATTTTTACCTCAGATCCTCTTCAAGAGATTCTAAGTATTATTCCATTTTTCGTTTGTTAATTAGCAACAGCATAAACAAAGATAACGAGTATTGCAAAAAAGATTGAAAATCAAAGATGACACTCTTTCAGTATTTTGTCTCGTATTTCAAGAAAAAGAAGCTAAAAATTTATTTTATTATTTATAATTGTTTGTTATGAATACTAGAACAGAAACTATTTTTCATTTTTGCCTTCTGTAAAATTTTATTAATAATATCAGACCGCTCGTATTTACCCCGGAAAATTGGAAAACCGGGGTAAATCCGAACGGTATTTTCAATCATTTTTTCTTATATCAGAGCCACACAAAATTGTTTTTATTTCATTACACTATTATTTTAACATTATAAAAGTACATAGAAAAAAGTTTTTCTTTCTATACGTATCCTCGTTAGTAATTAATAAGCAGAAACTTAATCTCTGTTCTCTCGAAGGAGTGTTTCAATTTTTTTGCCAAATGGTTTGTTGAAAAAAGTTTTTCAGGATCTTAATAAAATTTGGTATTCTACGGTTTTTGGGGTCGCTAATTACCAATTTGAAGTCAGTTTTTCAAAATTCAAAATGGCGGACGAGAATTAAAAAATTCATTGGATTCGCTTGAAAATTGTTACTCGGGGGGTTTCAGGGTTACGAATTTTTGATCATTTTTAAAAATAAGTTTTAGGAAAGTCCGCCATTTTGAATTTAAAAAATTTGACTTTTATTTTTGTATTTACATTCAATCACTCCAAAATACTTTCTGTACCAAGTTTTGCAAAAATCCGTTATGATTTGATAAAGTTGTTGAAGGTTTTAATTGTGTAATGCATTTTAATTTTTAACCTGTTTGATTTTTGTATTTATATATGATGCATTATTACATAATAGGTTTATTATCGTATTTTTTTTTAGTTTTTATATAAGTTTAACAATTGCAATACTTTAAATTTATTTTCCCTAAGATTTTTCTGAAATACAGTGGTGTTCGTATTTACCCCAATATTTTAGGAAAGTTGCAAAGTATCGAGGTAAATACGAACGCTAAGTTTCCTGCGATTGTAATTTATCAAAAATTTTTGCTATCCCATAAAATTGTTCTATGGAAGTAAAGTAACAACTTCATGCACCAGAATACCGGAAGTATTTTTTTTTAAAGAAAAAACTTATGTTATTGTTGAAACTTACTAAAAGCGTTCGGATTTACCCCGGTTGACCCTAACCCGATTAATTTTCAAAAAATTATGCAAAAACATGTTAAAACAAGTAGGGGGTCCTTTATGTTTATTTCATAAACATTATGCTTCCTCATTGTGTGAAGCAAAAAATTCGCTTCCTCGTGAAGGAATCAATGAATTTGTCCAATTCAATTGATTGATTTAAAAACTTTCGAATTAAAAATGTTTTAAATTAATTAATTTTTTGAAAAATAAAGAAAATTTTAATTAATTTTGAGTGTAACATAAACTTTATATATACGAATCGATTCGTTTTAATGCAAGGAATACAATTATTTTATTCATCAACTTGAATTAAAAAAAAACACAAAATTTTTTAGCTAAAATATGAATTTTTGATTTTTCAATTTTTATTAATTCTCAAATTTTAAATCAAATCTATACTTTATATATACCAACCAATTCGTTTCAATGCAGGGAATAAAATTATTTCATATAGAAACATGAATTTAAATAAACACATCATTTTTTAGCTAAAATGAGAATTTTTGATTTTTTAACTTTCTTTAATTCTTTAAATTTCAATCAAATCTATACTTTATATATATCAATCGATTCATCTTGACATAAAGAAGACGATTATATTATATATTACCTTAAATTTTTCGATTTAAAAATTTTTTCAATTAAAAAAAAATTTTTGGAAAAAAGACGATAAAATTTTTTTTTTGGGGTATTTTTAAAAATCCTCTCGTCATTTTTGAGAGATTAATGTGTTAAATAAGCCTACCAAATTTTATCCAAATCCATTAAAACCTGTTAAAGATATCGTGTTCACAAAAACGATCCACACACACATACACACACACACACACACACACACACACACACACACACACACACACACACACACACACACACACATACATACATCCGGACAATTGATCAGGATCTCATATAACATGTTTCTATATAGAGGAAAATTTGTTTTCACCATTTTTAAAAAGTTTATAAACGAAAGGACTACATAGCTTCCTCCACGAGGAAGCAAAAGGAGTAATTGAATATAATTTGCTCTTTAATTGAGAATTAATGAATGTAAATTTGTTTAAAAAATTAATAAAAATCTTAAACTGATGGCAATGTATATTCCTATATTATTAGTAATTGCAACTTGTGAAATTTTTTTTCTTCTTAACCGACTGATGATAAGGTAGACCGCTGTATTATTATCAGTCGACAAAACATTGAGTTTTTGTGCTTTCTTTGTCAGCTGCTGGCAAGGCATACTTCTACATTATCAACAGTCGGTAAAACAGTTAGTAAATCGTAAATTTTCTTTCCTATTTTCCTGACTGATAAGGCAGATTTTTAAATTAACAGAAGTAGGCAAATAGAGAATGTTTTTTTTCTCTTTTTTGACAGACAATAAAGTAGAGTTCTACATTTGCCAAGAGTACGAAAATCGTAAATTTTGTTTTCTTCTTTACTGACTGATAGAAATGCAGAATTTTAAATTATCATGAGTCGATTGTTTTCATTGTCGACCGATGATAAGATAGATTCCAATACTATCGGCAGTCGGTAAATTGTTATTTTTATTTTTTCTCTTTACGAACTTTGAGTTTATTTTAAAATCTAATAATTACTTTAAAGTTTTGTTGCGTAATCGTTATTTATAATTCTAAAATTTTAAAGGAAATAATAGGAAATGTATGTGAAAATAAGAATCTTTATTAATTTTTATTTTCACATACATTTCCTATTATTTCCTTTAAAATTTTAGGACTATAGTACAAAAAGTTCAAAATAAAAAGTCCAAGAAAAAATGTCCAAGCCTAATTAGGCCCAAAGGAAAAAAATCAAAATGTGAAAATATTCAAAGTCTGAAAAGTCCAAAAATAAAAATAAAATACTTGTTTCTTGCTTGAATTAACTTATTAATATTAATTATTTTTTAAAAAATTATTTTGGACTTTCTCATTTTGGACCTTTTGAACCTTAACTTTTGAACCATTTTTTATTAACTTTTGTTAGTTAGTTAATTAATATCTCGAAAACAAAAAATAATGCCATCTCAAAAATTTAACCATCAATACAAATTTTATTTTTAAACAAATTGTTTAAAAATTAATATTTTTTTTTTTTAAATAATTTTTTCTAAAAGTTTAAGGTCTTCTGCGTAAAAAACATTTACAACATTTTTCTCTATTTTTAGTAGGAAAAAAGTTGTAAGTGAATTAAAAAAATATTGCTCAAATTTGTTATTGTAAATATCTCGAAAAATATTAAAAATTTCAAATTCAAAATTTGTACACTTATTTAGCACCATTATTACTACAATTTACCGAATTTTGAGAAAAATCCGAGACATGACCCCGTCTTCTCATATGAAATGCCTCACATATAAGAAAAGTGTAATTTGATTTCTGATTCAAATAACTTTATTTTTTTTTCGTCTGTGACCATGTAATTTTATCGAATTAAAAATTTTATTTTTGATACCATGATGAGTAAAAGAAGAGGAATCCGTTAGAATGAATATATTTTTTTTCTCGATGCAGAAAAATCGACGATGTTAATTTCAGAACAGAATTATGATACATTATGATGACATCGATAAGTTATTCAAGAATTTTTTTTTTTTTTGATTAAGACATAAAAATTGAAATTTTTTGTTAATGTCTTTAAATAGAATATCTATAAATATAAATAATTTTTAATATATAGGGAAATAAAGAAATAATTATTTAAATATTAGACATACAAATGTACCTAATATTTTTCCTAAATGCGTCATTTCATCGTTTAAAAAAATTGTATATGATAATTACTATTTTTTTAGTGTACATCAAATGAGCAATGATTTATTGTTTAACTTTAAATTACATTATAATATAATTATACGTTGATTAAGCCATTTAATAATATTATGTGTATTTAAATTATAAAATTGAGATTTAAATTCAATACAATTATTTAATCTACAAAAACAAATATAATTATATAACGTATTCTTTACTATATTTTCCAAATAAAAAATTTCATTATACAATGACTAATATTCTATTTAAAAAATTTGAAATTAATATATACAGGGTGTTCCAAAAGTATAGAGACTTGCAAATACACAGAAAATTAAAAGGCATTAAAATAAGCTGCAACGCTTATTATTTTAATCCAATTTTGCTTATTTTAGTACCAAAATGGATTAAAATAAGCAAAATTGGATTAAAATAATAAGCGTTGCAGCTTATTTTAATGCCTTTTAATTTTCTGTGTATCTCGAAAAGTACGAATTTTCGTAGAAAATACACAAAAGTTGTTCCAAACAAAAAGATCTACATTTTTGAAACCAAAAAATTGGACCCTACAATGAAAAAAGTGATTTTCTTAAATGAGACCACCAATTTTCAGTATCAAATTCGTATTCCTCATGAAATTCTGCGTTCAGACATGTGGTATAAGTGCCCAAAATATTGGGCCCAAAATTTTTCTACAAATCAATAAATCTTGAAAAATCGAACCTTGAGGGGTTTTTGGAGTCACAGAATTATAAATTCGAAGCTAATTTTTAAGTTGGGCACAGAGCCCAATGTCAGATTTCGCGGCCCAATGTTTTCTTAAATAAAACCATCTAATTTTTAGTATCCATTTCGTAATTTTTGTCTCATCCTCACTTTCTTACACCCCCCCCCCCCTCCTTTCTTCATCAGATTTACAAACTTGATACTAATTTTAGTGATGTCATTTAAAAAAAATTTTTTTTTTACTGTGGGCCTCAAATTGGGCCGAAATATTTTAAATTTGGCATTAGGACTAATTTGAAAATTAGCTTCGAATTTCTAATCCTGTAATCCCAAAAACCCCCGAAGATGCGTTTGTTTGAAATTTATTTGTAGAAAAATGTTGGGCCCAATGTCTCGGATTGAGCCTAATATTTTTGACATTTGTACAACAAGCCTAAACCCAAAATTTTATAACGATTACAAAATGGATACTGAAAATTAGTGGGTTTTATTTAAGAAAATCTCTTTTTTCATTGTAGGGCCCAATTTTTTGGTTTCAAAAATACGGAGAGAATTAGATGGTACTAAATTGCTACTAAATAGATGCTAAACCAAATTTTTATTAAGCCAAATTAGTATCACGAGAGAAAATTTTACATTGGAATGTAAAATTTTCTCTAGTGATATTAATTCTGTTACTTGCAAAATAATTCAATGAATATTCGTTTTTTGAAAAAATTCTCAGCAACCAGTTGTAATGAAAAGTTATATGATTGTTAAATAATAATAAAAAAAAAAAAAATTTGATATTCAAGAATTCTAGTCAATAATTCGATAACAGAGAATAGGCTTCGACGCGTAGTAGCGCGCGCCGCGCGGCAGTGGTGACTGTTCCAGCGCTTGCACGTCGCACAGTGGTACGAATTGCGAATCTAGCTGGACAAAATTCAAAATTTTTGTGTCTTCAAAAAATATAAATACTATAGGAATAGTATGTTTAGTTGTTCTACATTAACGTATGAATGTTAGTTTCCGGGAAAAAATTATATTTTTTATTTAAAAGCAATTTAAACATTGACATTCACGGCATCTTAGTTTTCGTGAAAAATTACAGTTAACAGATATCAAAAAAATTATGTAATTATGCAATTCCTTTGAAATTAATGAAGTAAAATGCTTTTGCAGAGTAAACTAGATGTATTATTCTGTATATAAAAAATATTTTAAACATTTTTACTTAATATTTTCTGTATCTATGATCGTTATATATATAGGACTATAAATTATATAATTTAAAATTCATTTTTATTCACTTCGAAGGACCAGAACTTTTCGGGCCTGTGCTGGCCCGTTGTAAAACTTTTTTTGACGTATAGAGTACTTATTATTGTGTTAGATTATGCTTTATATGTAACTTCCTTTTACTTCCTTTTTTTAAATTTTCATTTTGAAATTCCGGGTGACAAATATGGCTGAAATATTAAATATCGTTCTAGCATATCTACTGACTAAAATTTTCTGATACTTAGTACTTATGGGTATATTTAGTCGCTGATTATGAATCTGATGTCAATTTTTAAAAATTCAAAATGGCGGATCCAAAATGGCGGACAACTTTTTTAAAAAATTCGTTCGATTTTCATAAAACTCGTTATCTAGGGGTTTAAAATTTAAATAAAATTTGTTTGCTCAATTAGATCCGCCATTTAAAATTTTTAAAAACCAACATAAAATTCGTAATCAGCGACCCCAAAAACCCCTAGATAACGAGTTTTATGAAAATCGAACGAATTTTTTAAAAATAGTCCGCCATATTGGATTCGCCATTTTGAATTTTTAAAAACTGACATCAAATTCGTAATCAGCGACCCAGAAAACCCCTAGATACCAAGTTTCATAAAAATCCATTCAATACATTTTGAGCTATGATAAACATAACATAACATAACCTAAAATGCATGAGAAAAAATTTGTCGATAAAATCAATATAGCCGAGATTTTTAGAAGGTAGATGGCAGTTTTGCTTTTTATAAAAACGATTCAGAAAAAATTTAAAGAAAGAAAATAGATGAGTGCTGCCATCTACCTTCTAAAAAGCTCGGCTATATTGATTTTATCGACAAATTTTTTCTCATGCATTTTAGGTTATGTTTATAAGCTGTCACTGTTTAATTATCGAATTGTACATTGTCTTTGATTTTCTGTTATTTTCATTTTCAAATTAAATAGTGAAATGGTCTCCGCAATTGTACTATTACCAAAATATCTGAAAAAAATTCCTTTAATTTTGAGTCGATTCAATTCGGCCATGATTGATATAAATTGATTAAATTTTGTGCATCAAAAAATGAGACCGTTTCGTGTATAATTTCTAAAAATGATACACAAAACGATCTCTTTTCGATATAACTTATGTGCATCAAAACGTTGCAAAGATTTGATGCAATTTTTGGTCTCAATTTGATACTTTTAGGAAAACTGTGTAATTAAACAAAATCGTTCAAACAAATTTTTTTGGAGAATCGCTCACACGGAAAGAAATAGATGGTACGGGATACTATATCTAGATAGTACCAGGTACCATATTTAATCTTACATACGGAGAGCTATCTAGATTCTATCTGTTACTATCTAGATTGTAGTGGGTAACATAAACATACTTTTTGTAACATCTTTAATAGTACCTAGTAGCATAATGATGGTACCGGATAACATCTACTTTTTACCATCTTAAGATCATAAGTTCTTACCATCTATTTCTCTCCGTGCATATATGTACAATGCATTATATAATAATATACGTGTATTGATTCTTAATAAATATCAATATAGTTAAAATATGAGTATCACATAACGTGAATCAGAACAAAGGTGTTAAAAAATAATATTTTAATAGACAATCGAATCTGTTATGTCTTTAGGAAGAAATATTATTATCAGATGTTTGGTTGCACAATTCGCATGAAATGAAATGCGAGCGACGTGAAAATTCTAACGGGAGTTTTGATACTGAAAGTATATATATATATATATATATATATAAATGACTGTGTACATAGACCTTACCAACTATGCTGTGCATTATTGTGAAAGGTGTGGCTTTGTAAAGTGGTGCACTATCTGGCTATAAGCGATTACACAACAATTAGTATCGTACACTAATACGATTTAATTTGTGTTATATTCTCTCAAGCACTTTCCATCTAAATTATTATATTGTGACACATCAATATTATATTAATTCATTCATTTCAGATCATTCATATTGTCTAGAAAAATTATCGTAGGCTAATTATTATTATAAATCATTCACTATATATGTATATAAATAAAGAACATGATTTCCAGTCTCTGACCCACAACTTACAGCTGGTTACATTTCTTCGATACACTATTTCGTTACTATTGTTTTTCTTACAGGAAAAAAAATCGAATATTAATATAATTATCTGCGGGGATTAAAAAAATATGAAAAAAGTACAGGAAAATATAGTTTTAATTTGGAAAAATGAAATAAATTACGTAGGTACAATTAAGAATGAAATATAAAAAATTGTCATGATGAGATAAAATTTCATTTGGGCGCAAAAATGAGTTAGAAATATTTGTCCCATTTTTTTCTGGTATTAATATTTTAATTCATTTTAAATTACGATTTAATTAATATATCACTTTCTCCATTATAATAAAAATTTTTTCGATTCCTTTCATTCTTAATCCTGAATGATAGAATATATGTTTAAAAGAAATTACTAAAAAAAAATTGTAATTTAGAATTCTTTTAAGGGCATCCGGGAGAAAATAATGGTTTTGTAGATTTCTTCTCATTTGAAAAAAATAGAATATTTTAGGTTGTAATTTTTTGGAAATAATAGAGGAAGGTACCCTGCCAGGGGCTCTTCTCGGAATTTTGCATAATCTTGATAAATAATTATTGAAAAAAATGTTTAAACATTGGCAAAAAGAAGTTTCGTAAATTACTTCTCATCTTTAAAGGATAAAGTATTTCGAGTTGGCATTTGGAGGGATAATAGAGGAAGGGTCACTGAGTGGGGCTCTTCTCCATTTTTGCAATAATATTGTAATTTGGGGTAAGTTAGTTCAGCAGCGGCTACTAGCTAGAATTGGCGCCACATAGATTAAATGTCTGTCCCCACTTCTGTCAAAAATCCAACTTTTATAACCACAAAATTACTTGTAAAAATGGAGATGATTCTTAATCAGCTCGCTCTCATCTAATTAATCCGAACAAAATATTTCAAGTTATTTACGAGTAATATCTCGCAAGGGAAAACACTTTTAGGTTAGGGATTTTTCCCGGATGGCCTTAATCAAAAATTTAAAAAAATTATTTAAATTAAGTCTCTGCTTATACTAGTGACCGTTATAGTCAAAAAGCGTCAATCTGGACGCCTGGTGGGGATTATGGGGATTAGGGCGCACTCACACCTCTGGCTGCCTGCACAGGAAGCCAGTGAGAGCCAATCAGAGAGTCAGTAGATTTAAATTTGAATTTTCTGTCTCTCTTACTCTTGTACGTTTTCTGCGTGGTGGGAGGCTGTCTGTAGTGTTTTAAAATTCTCGGTAAAATTGAAACCTGAGAATGTAAGAAAGAAAATTGCGGTAAATTACCGAAAAAAAGAGAATTTATGAGAATATTCATTTAAGTGATTGATAATTGCCTTTTTTAAATTTAAATATGTATTTTTATAGTATGTAAGTTATAAATAAACGACCGACATGTTATTAAATGAATAATTTGAACAATGAATATAATAGACTGTAAGGGTGCAGTCCCATGGAGCAGATTAGCAGAATAGATTTCAGCCAATCAAAAGTTAGTCTCTCGCGGCAAATTTTACATTTCCGTTAGAGACTGTTTTTTTATTGGTCAACGTCTAATCTGCTAATCTGCTCCATGGGACTGCACCCTAATTTTCTCTGTGTTCTTACTGACAAGATGACAGTCGGGTCTGCACTTTTATCATTGTCTAACACGTGCGTCGTCATGGCAACATGTGTGTTAGACAAGGATAAAAGTACAAGTAAAAATTCTCATAAATTCTCAGAGAAAAAACGATCCGGTAATTTACCGGTAAATTACCGTAATCTTCTTTCTCTTCTTGACGTAATTTACTGTCTTTAGAACACTAGCTGTCTGTGCAGGCAACCGAAGGTGTGCGAGCGCCTTTACGTTCAGTGGCGCTAGAGTGGGGATAAGTTAGTTAATAATTTGAATTTGAAAACTAGAATCCTATTTTTTCAATGTAATTTGATTTTTAAACATTAAATACCTATACTTTTTTATATGTGACGCTATAAAGAAAAAGTTGAAAGAAGCAAACAATTATATAGGTTATGTTTATGAGAGTTTTAGTTTTTTTTTTTTTATTTTTTAAATCGAAATAATTTATTATTGAATATTTTTAATGTAATGAAGACTTTTTTATATTGAGAGTTGATCCTCTTTGTGCATTTTCAGACTATCATAAACATAACCTAAAATTCACACCATATATTTCTCTCAATATTTTACCAAGTGATAAATTCTAATATATGATAACCTAAAATTGTTTGCTAGATCCCTTTCTTCACACTCGTTTTATACATCGTTATTCTAAAAAAAAAATCAGTAATTTTTTTTGAACATATACGTCTACTATAAATTCATGAAAATTTTACTAAGAAAGCTATACTGTTAAATTTAGTGTTTAATTAAGAAACATAATAGAGAAAGTTATAAATGGAAACATGATAAGAGATTCGTCACATCGTTGCAAAGATTACATAATGATTGACAAGAGTTAATCGAAAACGCTCTATTTTCAAGTATAATATATACTTTATTATTAAGTCATGCATAACATGACGAATAATGCTATGGCTCTCTATTGCCATAAACTAATTTCCAATTAATTGAACGACATTGAAGATTGAACAAATGTCCGTTTTTTTTCAATGTCTTGAAATATTTCATAGAAAAACTCACTTTTGCCAATGTTCGTATAATTAAATAATGCATATGGGACGTTCCACGTCAAACGGAACAGAGCTCTAGCCAAAAATTGGCTTGATAAAAAAAATCGTTTAAGGGCTGAAAAAACTTGTACACTCTTTTACTTTCGAAAGTAGATGGGCGATTTCAGAAATTCAATACGGCGGCGCCTGTAGATGTGATATAAGTCATCAATGTCACGATTCGACAAATACAAACATGAATAAAATTTCCAAAATTAATTAAATTGAATCAAAAAATACACTTTTAAGCATTTTTGGGGTCGCTGAATACGAATCTGAAGTCAGATTTTAAAAATTCAAAATGGCGGATCCAAAATGGTGGTCGATTTTTAAAAATTTAATATTTTACATTGAAACATGCTACTTGGGGGTTTTCGGGGTCGTAGAATACGAATATAAAGTCAGATTTTAAAAATTCAAAATGGCGGATCCAAACTGGTGGTCGATTTTTGTTAAAACTCAATTTTTTTCTCAAAACTAATTACTCGGGGGTTTTTGGGGTCGCTGAATTCGAATCTGAAGTCAGACTTAAAAAATTCAAAATGGCGGATCCCAAATGGTGGTCCATTTTTGTTAAAACTCCATTTTTTTCAAAACTGGTTACTACCACCATTTTGGATCCGCCATTTTGAATTTTTTAAGTCTGACTTCAGATTCGAATTCAGCGACCGCAAAAACCCCCGAGTAACCAATTTTGAGAAAAAAATTGAGTTTTAACAAAAATCGACCACCATTTTGGATCTGCCATTTTGAATTTTTAAAATCTGACTTCAGATTCGTATTCTACGACCCCGAAAACCCCCAAGTAGCAAGTTTCGAGGTAAAATATTAAATTTTTAAAAATCGACCACCATTTTGGATCCGCCATTTTGAATTTTTAAAATCTGACTTCAGATTCGTATTCAGCGACCCCAAAAATGCTTAAAAGTGTATTTTTTGATTCAATTTAATTAATTTTGGAAATTTTATTCATGTTTGTATTTGTCGAATCGTGACATTGATGACTTATATCACATCTACAGGCGCCGCCATATTAAATTTCTGAAATCGCCCATCTGCTTTCGAAAGTACAAGAGTGTACAAGTTTTTTCAGCCCTTAAACGATTTTTTTTATCAAACCAATTTTTGGCTAGAGCTCTGTTCCGTTTGACGTGGAACGTCCCATATATATATACTTAAACGACATGAAACTCGATTATAATTCCGAAGTGTAAAAAAATTTTAAGTTACTAATTAGTAACTGATTACTTAAATTAGAAAGATTAACGTTTTCTTATTAATAATATTTAGTTAAAAATTTTGTTTTTTCTTTACCAGCTGATGGTAAGGTAAATTCCTACAATGTTAACAGTCGACAATTCACGAATTTTGTTTTCCTTCTTTACCAACTGATGTTAAAGAAGATTTCTACATAGCCAGCAGTCGGTAAATCGTAATTTTCGTTTCCTATTTTCCTGACTGATAATAAGGCAGATTTCTACATTGCCAAAAGAAGAATAGAAAAGAATATACAAAAAATGGTGTCAATTAATATTAGTTTTAGAAAATTGTTCGATTTTAATAACAAATATAATAAATTAATTAATAATTTAAAAATAAAATTTAACTAACTATTTTTTACAAAAGATAATGTTAAAAACTTACGTTTATTAAATTTTTTTTTCGAAACAGGGAAAACTGTCGAGGTCCTGACCACAGCCCCATTTTAAATAGAACAAAGTGGGGAAATTTTCTGCACGAAATGGAAATCAATACTATTTATATTTAGTCGACCGTTACAATTGAATGCTAATTATTGCATTTCATGTATATAACAGAGAGAGAATGGGATTATCCAATGTCAATTGATGCTTTTCGAAAGTGTTTTAACTATACTGGCAAATCCCCGCATTTATTGTACATTTTGGGGCAGAAGGTGAATTAATTTTCGACCGAAAAAAAAGTTTGGTAATTTATGTTTCGTTTCGATATAATATAATACTATTCAAAGAAACTACGCTAAAATATCGTGGATTTTACGTCAAATTTTCAAAAAAACAATTTGATCCAATCCATCTCCAATTTTTTTTACCGATGAAAAAATTGTTAAAATTATAACTTAAAATTTTTTTTTATCATTATCTTTATTATCTTCCCATTTTGCTAATTTTTTGTAAAATCCAAAAATAGGAAGTGGTTTGGTCAAATTTTTTATTGTGTCAACTAATAATTACCGAACGCTAATAACATGCTAGTCTTAATTAATAATTTTTACTTAAAAAAAATATTCCCACAGGTAAAGAAAATATTTCACAAATATTAGAAAAAAATAATTGTAATTCAAAATAATTCTGCCAATGATGTTAACCTAGAAATTTGAAATTCCGGCCAGGATAATTTTTTTGAGTAACATGAAGTTTGACGCTCACTCAATTCGCGATATCCATAACTCGAAAATGAGTTCAAGTTTTTTTTTCTATGTAATTACAATAAATTAAAAATTTGTAGCGCGTACAAAATTTTTTATTTGTGCAATTGTTACAAAAATGTAAACAGCTACTATTTTGCAATATAATGCTCTAATAATTTTTTTTATACACGATTACCAAAAAACTGGTTGGGATATTTATATTTTTATACATAATAGTTCATTTTGTTAGATTCTCATTGTCTTTTATAAAGACTTTTGAAAGATATCATTAAAAAACAGAACAAGTTCGGCATTGGTTCACGTATCAGCAATAGATTTTTATCTTTCATTTTTATTCTTTGGACATGACTGAAATTTACCTTCACTTTTCAAGTAGTATGAAGATAAAAAAAAAAGAAAGAAAGAAAGAGGGCATATACCTAAGATCATGAGCCGACGATTGTTTCGATCAATCCTATATTATAATGGGATCAATTATTATATTCAATAAAATTCCATTACAAACATTCATTCTTTTCTTGTAAGCTGTTTTATAGAAAGGGATTTATATTTTAATCATTCTAAATTAGAATTAGTATAAAATATTTAAAAATAAATAATGTAAAATACTAAATTTTAGTATAAACTACCACTAATTGAAAAAAAGTCTTCTACTAAGATATAGTATAGAAAACTACTAATTCAATAAATTTTTTTCATTATTAAATAATTTGTAGAATGTTAAATGCAAATACGACTGCGTGGGTTATGCTCCTTTTTTTGTACTATTAATCATCATTTCTAGATATAGTTCTAGATAAATCTATATCATGAGATTTTTACGCCTTTATTATATAGATTCAAACATTTTACAAATTTAATCATTGAATAATTAAAAAGAAAAATTAATTTGTAAAAAGTCTCAAAAAATTAAATTAAATTAAATTTATTTTCAAAACATTTTAGTTAATATATTTTTTAAAACAAAAATTATTATAATTTGCGTTTCATTTGTAAGTAAAAAATATCTTATAAATAACACTTGGAAAAATATTCCATGAGAAGCAGAAATCGCATTTGACGCTGTAAGACGTTTACTATTACCGATAATGAACACTAGGAGCGCTACCTTCGGCTCACGTGACTATTTCATTAATTGAATTAGTAAAAACTATTCCATTAAAAGTGTAAAAATTCTTACGAATTTTAATTAGTTATATTTCTGTATAATCATTCTACTAATTTATTACTATCAAATTTTTACCCTATTTGCTATTTTAAAAGTTGAAAATTATAAAATAAAGTAGAAACGTAAAAAATAAAAAGTGGCGTAAAAACCGGTTATATTCTCTTCCCCTCCCCCCAAAAAAATAAATTTTTACGCCCCTGAAAATAAAATTACAATTTCAATAATTTCTTCTCATATACAACGTTTTCCATTAGCAATATAATATATTCGAGAGTCTCTCGCATATAATGGAACTTAACTCATCTTATTCGCAATAAAATTATAGGTACACATATTATTATTATTTTCGAAGAATTCACCGTCTAAAGAAGAAAAATTTTATTCATTAATCAATATATAAAGATATTATATTCATGTGAAAGCTTGAAAGTTGGCGCGTACAAAATATAAATATAAATGAACAATGATATGTAGGAAAGATAATAATAGTTGAAAATACACACATACATATGTGTGCGATTGAAGATGACTTGAAAAATATTGTGAATATTATTGTCTGGGGAAAAACATAGAAGATTACTATACTTATAGTGTATATTGACATCAGGTGAATTTGAAAATATTCCATTAATGATTTTCTATTAGGTAAACAAATAAAAAAAGTATTATTGATAATAGCAATGATGATGACTTATTGACATATATGAAAACATTTATCAAAGATACACAGGTTCGTGAGTTATAAAGTTTTGAACTCAATTCAAAGAACATAAAACACGCATCACATATATATAACTGTACTGACGGTTAGAAAAAGGAATTCTTAATTTTAATATATACAATGAGAAAACGATATTTTCAGTTCAACAGTAAATACAATACAATACAATACAATACAATACAATACAATACAATACAATATAATACAATAAAATTTAATATACACAGAATAAACTTTAACTTAAAATAATCTTCGAACGATACACGAAAATAATTTTTTAGGTTAAGAATCATTTCAAAATCTTATTGACAATAAACATGAAATAATAAATGGAACATCTGAATTGTGACACTTTGCAGGGAATGGTAGCTTTTTTTCGATACATGGCGGGGAACTAGAATAAATTGGTTTCCATTGTCCCCAGGGTTAGGATCGTATATTATTGCATATACGTGATTTTCTACGCGTATATTACCTCACAAATTTTATACGTATTTGAAGTATATTACATTTTGTGTACTGCGCATGCGTTATTCTAAATTCTCGTTTGCTTTCATAACCTATACATTCTTGCCCGTATATGCCTACACTTTTTTGTCCTTTTCTAACTCACATGTTGTCATGACAACACATGCATTAGAATAGGACAAAAAAATGTCCACGAGTATACATTTTCTTGGAAATTTAAATATTTTAATATATTTGAACTTTTTTATTATGGTTTAAAAATGAATAAAGTCAGAAGACCTATAGAAGCAAATTGTGGAAAGAATTAGGTTATCTTGTAAAAAAAATTATAAATGGAAGAATGTAGCGTTATGTGTTAAGTGCAATCACTTCACATTTATTTTTTTTGTATTGAAAGAATCTAAATATTATGACTAAAACGGCAAAATTATTTGCAATTATTTTTTTGAAAAATATTAATGAAATAATTTTGTTGGATACCTATGACTTTCAAGACGTTCTACAATTGTATTTTTAATAATTTTATTAAAAATTAAGCATTTTGCACAATTTTTATTGCCTACCCAAGCAGCACGGTATATTTCCTGAATATCCGTTGAATACCACAGTGGAATATTCTCATGATTTTCTAGGAAAATCAAAATGTCCGCATCATGGGAATATTCCATAGTGACATTCAGGATATATTCCAGTGACATTGAGGGAATATTCAGATGATATTGTGGAAATATTCCAGTGATATTGAGGGAATATTCCACGGTTACATTGAATTTTTTTTTAAAATGTGTTTTTAATCTTCCTGCTTATTCAAATAACAATTTATAACACATTTCTATTATTTCAACACTTAAAAAAAAATTCAATATAACCGTGGAATATTCCCTCAATATCACTGGAATATTTCCACAATATCATCTGAATATTCCCTCAATGTCACTGAAATATACCCTAAATGTCACTGTGGAATATTCCCATGATGCGGACATTTTGATTTTCCTGGATGATCATGGGAATATTCCACGGTGGTATTCAAGGGATATTCAGGGGATATACCGTGCTGCTTGGGTATCTTTTTTTCTCAAAACTCAAACCATCCCACGAAATTTTAGTATGTTTTTGTAAATATTTTCGTTTTCCTTTCATTTTTAAACGTTTAAAAAATCTTCTTTTATAACGGAAACAAATTATAACCTCCAAATCTCTTACAGAAATGGACAAAATGTAATATACTTGAGTTTTATACGGTTTTTGACGTATATTACGTAGAAAACGTATTATACGTCGAAAACCTCAAGATACGAGTAACTTCACTAATCTTTTACATCGGCTTTTTTCTATTTTAGTTCCGCGCCATGTATCAAAAAAAGCTATCATTCCTTGCTCACTGTCACAAATCAGACGTTCCACTGATTATTTCATATTTATTGTCAATAAAGGCCTGAGCAGAATAGGAACGTATACAGTAAAAACCTGGGCTCATTTTGATTCGCAGCAAAAATGAACCAATGCTAAAAGACATAGAACGTGGCGCCACCTACTTGACTCATTTTTGCTGCGGATCAAAATGATCCTGCTGGCTGGATCATTTTGAGCCCGGGTTTTTACTGTGTAACCGAAATTGTAATCGTAAATGCAACTGGAAGAATGAGTTAGAGAAGGATAGACATATTCACGGAAAAAAATTTTCTGGTAATTCTTTAACATCGATTTAGATATTTTACATGTTCCTAAATCTGTTAATTCTACAGATATTTTCTGTAAGGATTTAACGCATGCGCGAAAACAATGCAGTGATTCGACTAAGGCTGAGTACGATTGAGTGCGAGAGGTTAAGGCGAATTTAGTGTTTTTATTATTATCATAGTGTCGTCAAGAAAGTTTAATTAAAAAGGAAACGTCTTAAGTATATAAACATTATTATAGAAATAAATTATTAGAAATTTTTTATTTTAAAATTAACTGTAGTGATTAAGTGAGAAAAGTCGTTTGTTTCAATTTCTCGACATAAGAAAAAGTGGATTTATCATAAGTTTTGAAAACTTGCTCCTCATTTTTTTTTGTTAGAAAATTATTGAAGGATGAATTTATTTACATAGAAGTTATACTAATTTTATACAATAATGTTCCGCGAATTTAATGTATTCGGAGGAGAATATAACCTATAAGAAATACTCTACCAAATATATATTATCCCCATATAGTATACATAATTTGGTCACTCAACAGTTTTTAAGAACTGTAGCTCAAACTTGTAGAATTAACAGATTTTAATGCCAATGATTCAACATATTTCTCTATTTGGAGAAACATCAGTAGATGGCGCAGGAGTTTCTGTAAATTCTACAGAAAATTTTTTTCCGTGTTGTTTGTATACTTCTCCAACTAATTATTCCGGTTGCGTTTGCGATTACGATTCTGGTTACGTTTCTATTCTGCTCAGGCCTTAAGATTTTAACATGATTCTTAACCTAAAAAATTATTTTTCCTGTATTATTAGGAGATTATTTTAAGTTAAAATTTATTCTGTCTGTATTAAATTTACGGTATTTTTATCCAAAGTGCGCAATATAATACAAATAAAATAATGTATTAGATCAACCAGAGAATTATTTTCCATTAATATTTATATTTAACTGCATTTCAAGAATATACTAACATGGAATTAAACAAAATTTGTGTTTACATGAAATATATTCTATCAACAAAAATTTTTTTACATATATAGTGTGTGGCTGTATAAATATTCTTTCGATTTCACTTTCAAAACTGCGCTTACATTACTGCATCTTCCTTCTATTCGATAACAATCGAAATCCACTTATTCGCTTGTTTATAACCGCTATTGTGAAAAGTGCGCACACACAATCGTGTAACAAGCGTATTAAATATTTTCGTCTTTGCGTGCACAATTATTAAATCTAATATAATATATACATCAATCAGTAACCGCCTCACGATTCTTTAACGTTCATTATAATTGGCTATTTAATTAATATGCGATCAATCGGCGTTTATTGTCATCTATGAAAATGTATATATTCAGAAGTTTTTGTAGGTATTAATCGAAAATCTGATGTTATTTTATAGAATTTGTTTAAAACAGATTATCTTTGATTCAAAAAAAATTATCCTCGTTTCAAAGAAATTTTTTATTTAATTCAAAAAAATGTTTCTTTGATCCTATATCAATGTTAGAATTCCTTTGATTTAATGTACAAATTTATGTCATTCATAAAGAAAATTTAATTTTGAATAAAAGAAAACAAGTGAAAGAAATTGCTTTCTTTAAATTAAAGAAATCTTTTTTCTAGGTGTAACCCAATGGAGGGCATTACCAATTGTTTGACTTGTCCCACCCATCCTGACTTTTACTACTTAAAAGAGTTTTGAAATTATTTGAAGAGTTCATTTTCGTGAAATAATTAAGAAATTTGTCATTTTTGTAAATAATTACAGTAATTTGTAAAATAGTAATTGATGTTTTGTAAATGAGGGACTTTTTTACTATTATATTTTTCTATATAATATTTAATGCAAAGAAATATATTATAAAATTCAATGATGATAGAATGTTGCAAGAGAAGACCCCTGGAGAAGAGCTTTTATTATACACTGATGCACATTGAAAAAACTCATTTCCGAACTAAAATGTGCAGTGAATAAAAAGTATTTAATTTTTTAAATTCATATATTTTATTATTATTATTATTATTATTATTATTATTTATTAATATTATAATTTTTATTCATTTATTTTATTAATATTAAATATTGTATTTTTTTAAATAATAATTTTAATATTATGAAAAATATATTTTGACTTTTCCATATTTTCAATACAAGATTACACAAAATTAAATGCAGTGGAACCTTGATTATCCGAACCCCTGTTATACGAACCGTAAAACATTTTATCCCAACTTCTGTTATCCGAACTTTTTTTTTGTCTCTCCGAATCATAAAATTTATTTTTATATTTTTTTTTCATTTTTAAAATTTCATCATTTAAATTTCGCTAAAAAAACGAATGGATTCAATTTTCCAAAGCAAAATAACAAAATTTATCTTAAAGAAATCTTAAAAAAAAATCGTTTATTATTTTATTAATATATTTATATCTAAATTATTATTTAATATATATTTAATTCAATATAAATATTTATGTACATTTAAAATATTATATTAAATTAAATATATAGGGTCAGTTGGGGTAAATGGGGACAAGAGGTTTTGGAGCTTAATTTACAGTTTTAAAATGAAGTTCAACGTCAATATTTTAACCTCAGATCACCTGCAAGAGGTTTTGAGTATTGCCAAACTTTTATCTTGACAATTGGCAGCAAGATAAAAAATGTTATCGCTCAATGCATAAAAACTTGAAAAACAAAGTCAAACTGTTTCAGTATTTTGTCGAGCATTTCAAAGAAAACAGACTTAAAAATCATACCAAATTTTTTTCTTATTTCTTATGACTCCCGTAATAGAAATTCACTTGAATTTTTGATTTTTGTTAATTTGGTTAAGCTGTCCCCATTTACCCTGAGTTTTCAAATTTTTGGGGTAAATGGGGACATCTTGTAATTATTAACCAAATTAACAAAAATCAAAAATTCAAGTGAATTTCTGTTATGGGAGTCATAAGGAATAAGAAAAAAATTTGGTATGATTTTTAAGTCTATTTTTTTTCAAATGCGAGACAAAATACTGAAATAGAAAAAAAAATAAAAAAATTTCAATTTGTTCAACTATTATATATCTACTACAAATTTTTTTCAAGTTTTTTCATCCCTTAATACAGTAATATACTTAAGGTAACTTTTTTCTTAAAACTTTCTTAGAAACTATGCTGTCCCCATTTACCCCAAATTTGATGAAATTTTCTAAATTTTGGGGTAAATGGGGACAGTCAGTTTCATGCGTTTAAAGCTTTTTTTTCTGCTGCATAAAATTAATCCTGGGAATGTAAATAACAACTTAAAAAAAAATAAACCCATAAATATTACCTTTTAAAGGAAGAAACTTACGTAATTTGTGAAAAATAGCGATTTTGTCCCCATTTACCCCCAACTGACCCTATGTATAGTTTAACTGAGACATTGTTTTACTTTAATTATATAAAAACATTTGAAATTTCGATTTTCCGAACCCAGTTCTGTCTACGTTAGTTCGGATAATCAAGGTCCCACTGTATAAAGCATCAAAAATAGTCAACATATTTATAGAAAAATGATTTTTTCAAAAAATTAAGACCCATAACTTGAAATACTATATAAAAACATTTTTAAAAAAAATACAAAATTTTTTCTAAATTTTTAGAATTTAGAAATTTGTTATTTTTACTTTCATCCGACAAATATGTGTATATAATAAGGCAATACCTTTATAGGCAAAATACACTTTAAGACTGTATCGGTGTAAGTCGAGGCGAGGATTCGAGGTATAACACTCACGGGATAAACTCTCCAAGTTAAAACTGAAATTAGGAGCAAACCGTGTCCCCTTTCTCTTGCCAAGCCGAGCGTGGTATAAAATACTTTCCCTCTCGTAGACACGAAAGAGAGAGAGGAGAGAGAACCTGAGTCAGTCAGAGTTAGAGTCGAGTACAGCACAATATATATATATATATATATACAATTCGCAAACGGAAAACCGGAAAACAATTGCCCCGCGCCTTTTCTCCTGCACTTGCTTCGTTACCCCTTGATGAATCTATTTCCCCTCAAATTGTCTTATATACTTTTGTCTCCTTTTCTTTTAGCTCCTATTGTATATATATATACATATATAGTATATTGTACTGCTGCAGTTTTTCAAAGTCTCACTGTATACAATTTTCCCGCGGCGGTCTTAGAGCATCGCAGTCTCACAAAGTGCTCATCGCAAGACTGAACTTTAATGCTATATAGATTCGATAACGATGATCACGCGAACTCTCATTCGCAAGAACTTCCGGACATAACTTACAATTCTTTCTTCTTTATATACTTTATTTCTTTTTTCTATAAATTATATCTTCGATCCAAAATCTAGGGCAAATGAATTTCTCATAAAAATCATCTTTTTTATTTATTATCAATTTAACGTTTAATTTATATTTATCCATTAGAAATATTTGTGGTTGTCGTAACCAAATTTTGGTTAGGACAACAAACGATCATTTGGTTTTTTAGACCAAACTACACATTCTGTTGGGTTAATGAAATTATTTTGTTGTAACTAAATTTTAGATCGAATTTAAAAATGTTCAACCAAATAATTTTGTTAGCCTAACCAAAATGTTTTGGTTGTAATAACTCTATGACTTTGTTTCAGACAACCAAAATTTGTTTACAAGAACCAAAATTACCTAACCAAACGATTTTGTTGCAAACACAAAATCTTTTTCTTCAGTGTAAGTATAGAATCTTATTCTGTAGAATATTAATTTTGTAAAATTGCAATTTAAAAGAATCTTAATTTTTACAGAAAGAGGATTAGAAAGAATATTAATTTTGCAGAATATTCATTTGCTCGCGAATATTAATGTGCCAGAAAATTAAAATGGTCGAATATCAATTTGCCAGAAATAATTCGTCGGAAACTTCAAATTTGACAAATCAAAAATTATCAAGAAAATTGTGATTGGTCAAATTTGAAGTTTCCGACGAATTATTTCTGGCAAATTGATATTCGACCATTTTAATTTTCTGACACATTAATATTCGAGCAAATGAATATTCTTTCTAATCCTCTTTCTGCAAAATTAATATCACCGGTTTACAGTGAAATTGCCAATCGAACGAAATATTTTTTTTCAATTAAGGCCAGGTCCAAGTGAGGCAGCGCCATCTACATTGATACTAAAATTTTGGAAAATTTTCAACAGCCTTTTCTTGGAAAAAAGATGTTAAAAATAATAAAAAAAATTTCATGTCAATAAATTAAATATGAGCACTTTTTTCACAAAAACTGTAACAGTACTTTCTCAGAAATTACAATCAAAAATGCAATTTCCATTTGGAAAATTAATAAACGCTAAAAAATACACGACCTAAGATTTACCAATCACGAAAATAACAAAAAAAATTTTTATTAAATATTTAATATATTGATACTGCTTTACTGATTGTGACAGCTGATTGTGACATATATGTCTGTTGACATATATAACCTGCCAAACGGCTGTCATAATGAGTAAAATATGTTATGTTAAAATACTTTTTTTTGTTATTTTCGTGATTGGTAAATCTTAGGTCGTGTATTTTTTAGCGTTTATTAATTTTCCAAATGGAAATTGCATTTTTGATTGTAATTTCTGAGAAAGTACTGTTACAGTTTTTGTGAAAAAAGTGCTCATATTTAATTTATTGACATGAAATTTTTTTTATTATTTTAACTCAAAAAAAGTTTTAGCTGGTGTATATCTTGCCAATAATCAATTATCCATAAAGGAAAAAGCATTTTACTTTCTTGTTTTCAAGAAAAGGCTGTTGAAAATTTTCCAAAATTTTAGTTTCAATGTAGATGGCGCTGCCTCACTTGGACCTAGTCTTAAAGATTTTACTAAACGTGTTTAGTCGTTTGGACTGAAACCTTTCTCTTCATGTAAATTTGGTTTTAGAAATCAGAAAAAATTTTATAAAGACAAAAAAATTTTGTTGGATATTGAGAAGTTCTGTGAAAATCTAAATCAATAATAAAATTCACGAAAGTTAGTGTCAAAAATATTTAAGATACATGTTCAAAATTTAGTTATGACAATATTATATACTCAATGGGGGGCGCATAAATTTCCCATATAAATAATTAATTAAAATTTTTATTTCAAAGTATTTTCTTCGAAATAATTATAATTATTTCTAACAAAATACTTTCTAATAAAAATTATAAGCTACAGAATTTTTGTATATGGCACAATTTTTATTTTACAGTCATTTTCTTTACATGACTTTATTTAAGGGCAGGTCAAAGTCGATGCGATTTTTCCATTGAAGTTCTATGTAAAAATTGCTTCGACTTTGACCTGTCCTTAAAAGAATTTCTATAATTTCATCGAATTTTAATTTGACAAATCATTCAATCGAATTTTATGTCATTCGAATTTTTAAATAACAGAAATTCCAATATTGACCGAATTTTAATTTATCCAAATTTTTATATTTACCAATTTTTAATTGATTGAATTTTTAAGACGCCGCCGAATTTTCATTTATCCGAAATTACAAATGTCCGAACAAATAATCGACAGATAGATTTCGGCGCAATTTTTGAAATCTTGTTTGTTTTTGTTCGGCTCTTTGTAATTACAGGACAAATGAAAATTCGGTGTCTTAAAAATTCTATCAATTGAATATTCGCATAAATAAAAATTGGGACAAATTAAAATTCGGTGAATTGGAATTTCTGTCATTTAAAATTTTTAATGACATAAAATTCGATTGAATGAGAATTCTGTTGAATGAAAGAATGTAAAATGATAATTTTGCCAAAAAATTTGAATTTGAAAGAATTATTATTTGCTCGAATTTTCATGACCTAAAATTTACTTTTAACTGAATTTTTTTTACAGATAGAAAATTAGAAAGACTGCTTTTTTAACCCAATTTTATTTCTTCTAATTTGTATTTGACAAAATTCTTGAAATATGTCGAATTTTTATTTTACCCAAAGAAATGAAAATTCGGCTAGAAAAGAATATAAAAAAAAATATCACAAATTAAATATTATTTTTTTATATATCCTATAATTATTAAAAACATGAAAGGTCATTCATCGCGTTGAGACAATATTGAGTTCAAGTTGTTAAGTATTTCATCAATCATCAAGAGGATATTTCGCAAAATATGCGCAAATTACACTGTTTTATTTATTCCCTTACTTTGGAAATGTCCAATGTTTTTCTTTCTTTCTTTTCATTTTTTTGACACCCTTGAACTCAATTTAAAATCAAAATAATATATGTTTAAAAAAAATTGAAGAAGCTACAATCATAAAAACAGATTTAAAAAATTACATACTCAACGCAATAATTAGTCAATAAAGAAAATCTAAATGTGAAATTATTACACAATATATCTTTAAATAAAAATAAAATTTCTTTAAAATCTAATAATAGAAAAGCAGCCAAAGATTCGCAAATAAATACGGAATTTAATTTACCTAGATAAAAATTAAAAACCAAAAATTATATTGAGTTACAAAAATTAAGTTATAAAAAAACAGATCAAATTTTTCAATGTAAAAAATACGAAATTTTTTTTTTCGGAAAAAATCTTCACGCTTGTAAAACATAATTAATATTTATTGATTTAATGTTTTCTTATAATGATAATATCAAAAAATTGAATATATACTTTGAATTGACGTAAATGAATAATATATACCTAAAAAAAAAAAAAAAAAAATGTTGCAAGAATTTTAAATATGTAAATGGTTTTTTTCGATTTTTATACTACAATTTATGACAGATTTGTATGTTACTGGAATTTATCCATCTTTATCTTTTGACTGTACACAATGAACTACAAAAAATTATTAAATTAAAATAAAAATATGATAAATAATATACCGAATTTTTGACAACCAATTAGAAAAATGTCGAAATTACAATGTCTTTATTTTTCATACAATTTAAATTTAATATTTTTGTTTTTCTTTTTTAATTTCATTTATATTTTTAAAATTGACGCATTTTTACTTATTTAATAACCAAATATATGCGATGATTATATATTATATACTTCAATTTACGTATTATTTTTCTTTACTTCTTTGAATGCAGTTTTCCTCAATTTTTTTTTTTTGAATTTATCAAATTTTCTATCAGAAGATGGTAAAAAAAAATTCTTTTTCAATATATAAAAATTCATTACCTCGACTTTATAGTATTTATGAATTAAACTGGTTTCATATAAACTAGTGAATGAATAAAAGTAAGAATTTTAAAGCGATAAGAAAATGAGCGATTAACAATTTTTTTTTGTATTTATTACATTGTCGACTTAAATTTAAGCACATTTTTGGATTAATAATTTACATGCTAATGGATTTTAGACGTCATTATAATTTATGGGCAGAAATCTTTTTTTACTATAGAATAAAAAGGTGGTAACAAAAATAGAATTATTTTTTAACATACAAAACAAGAAAATAATGTATCGATATTAGCAACGATAATTATTGATAAATAATAATAATAGTAATAATAAAAATACTATTAACAATAATAATATTTAGTGTACATGGAAAAAAATCTTTATCTGAAACAGCGAAAACTTTCGCTGTTTTAGTAAAAACATATCGCTATTCCAGTGAAACATATTGCTGTTCCAAATAAAAATTTTTTTATTATGTAAATAATGAAATTTTGTACAATTTGAATAATTTAAAAAATGAAAGATTTAAAATAATAAATATACTGATTATAAGAAAATGAGATTTTCACAATCTGTTTAATTGACAGTAAATTTTTAATTAATATATTACTGGTTTAAAAGTAAGTGAAAAAGCCTTGGTATTAAAAGGTGAGACGTTGCTTTCTTCATATAGAACCACGTAACATTACCTTATAACTATATATTTAATGGTATTTTATTCCCACCGCAAATATGAATCGCATCCTTTTTCTATTTCTTTCAATATAAACACAAAATGGTCTTCATTAAAATTATTGTTTTAGTATAAAGTTAGCTCATTTTAACATATTGCTATTTAACTTTTTAGCTCATCCACTGGAATAAAAAAATTCAAATAATATATATATATATATATAAATTATTACATAATTAGAAACTGAATATATATGTACATTATTGAAGGAATAATATATACACAATGAAATGGTAATTTATATATAGAAAATACAATTTAATTTTCAGTACTGCTATAATAATTTCTTTTGTAAATTGCGAAACTCCGATTTTTTTTTTTTTTTTTTTTTTTTTTTGAAACCGATTTTGAAATTATTTTTTCTATTTTGCTTAACGATGTAATTTTATGAATTAAAATTTGCAAAAATTCCAATTTTTATTTCATTGAAAAGCCAAAAGGTAGAATATCTATTTTATAGAATTTTAAAAAGTTCAAACCATCAAAAGATTGAAAATTTGCAAAATTCAATCAAATAAAAATTAGAACTTTAAAAATTCGTTTGAATGATAATTCGAACTTTTAAAATTTTGATCAAATATATATTCAACCGATGAAATAAAAATTCGAATTTTTGGAAATTCTATCATTTGATAATTCGAACTTTCGAAAATTCGATCAAAATAAACAATTGAATTTTTAACCATTCAATTATTTGATAATTCTAATTTTTCAAAAATCGATAAAATAAGCATTCGAACATTTTAAAATTCGATCTTTAAATAATTTAAATTTTTTGAATTTTAATCTTTTAATAATTCGAATTTTTTTAGAAATTCGAACTTTTGAAAATTCTTTCAAATAAACATTTAAATTTTTAGTAATTCGATTTTTTTTTATTTGCAAAATTTTACAGACATTTAATTTTTTGATAGGTATACTTTTAACTCTTGAAAATTCGTTAAAATAAGACGAAGCTGAAGTACCCAACGTTTATGACAAACGATTTTTAAAGAAATAATTTTTTAAAATGAAAAATTCTGTAATTTTTTGCCTAAAAAATATTTCTTGTAGTTTTTATTAATCAACAAATTATAAAAATATTTTTTAGGTCTTTGGATAATTCAAATTTTTAGAAATTCGAACTTTTTAAAATTCGATCAAAAAAAATTTAAACATTTTAAAATTTGTTTTTTTTTGATAATTCAAATTTTTTTAAAATTTGAACTTTTGAAAATTTCATCATTTAAAAATTCGGTCTTTGGATAATTCAAATTTTAGGAATATACGAACCTTTGAAAGGAAAAATTTTAAATTCGAATTCGAATTTTGAGAAATTCGATCCTTTTATAATTCCAATTTTTGAATTTTTCACCATTCGATTTTTTGATAATTCGGATCAAATAAACATTCGAATATTTTAAAAATAAATATTTTTCCAATTCGAACTTTTTAAAAATTAATTAAAATGATTTATAGCTGAATAAAATTCAATATAAAAGTATAAAAACTTTTAGGTTATATATTCTCTAGCCGATAAAAGTTAAATAAAATAAAATTTGCACGAAGTATTTAATTTTTTAATTACTAAAAAAATTTTGTTAATATTGATAAATAGAATAAGAAAGCAATTTCCAATTTTCTCGGACTGAACGAAGAATAGAGAGTAGAGGTCAAAAATGTGTTAATATATTTTATAATAATATATTTTAAAAAAAGTGCTGCTGATTTTTATACTGATAAATATATACTTTATAATGGCATAGTAATTCAAAGAATTATTTTAATTCATTATTATGTACATAGAAATGCTTTCTTACGAAATATATTTTCTAACATTGTCTACCGTATATTCTTGTTGCAGAAATTTATACCAGCTATATATGAAAATACCTATATATACATATATTTTGATCGTACCTGACAGATTAAACGTAAATTCAAAAATATTTTTCTCCTATCTTTTAATTTTAATAAAAAATTTTGTTTTTTAATTATCTTAAATATTTATATATTTCTTATATTAAAATTATTTCTTATTTTAAATTATTTTAAAAATAATTTATATAAAATTTTTACAAAATCGTTTAATAAATTTTCCCTCTATATCGTTCCACTTTAATAGATTATTATTCCTTCTACACTATATTTCCATATTTGGGGAATCGTGTTGAAATTATAAAATTTTTCAAGAAAATTAAATTATCAAACGAAAATCTAATTAAAATTCGTATAATTGAAACAATTTCATGTGTATGAAAAAGTGTGTAAAATTGATTTAGAAATTTTTCAACGCTGTTTAAGATTGGTGCGGGAATGGCATTGAATTTTTTTTTTTTAAACTTTTGATAATGACCAAAATGTGAAATTCCTAATATGGATCAGGGAGAGTGAGAATAAGTTAATCGAAAATAGAATTATATCCTTTCCATCCGCGGCTCTGTGAAACGTGCTCGAATGGTATATATATATGTATACCTTTATCTTGCGCGAAGGTCTTCGAGCGACTGTTAGCCGACATTTCCAGAGAGAAGGTGAGAGGAAAAAGGCCCAAGCATATATAAAATATATAAGACACACTGGCCACTTTTTATATAGATCATTTTTATTAATATTATTATTTTTTTTTTCTAATATCTTTCGAATCAAATATAGAATTTCTGTGAACAAGCGCGAAGATCATGTCGCAGTTTAAAGTTCATTTTCATCGTAATGTATATATATAAAACAGATATGGTGCGCGCCTTTGGCCGTAAAATCATTTTCAAGATTTATATCCATGTTCCTGTCTACTAGAAGGAGAGATATGTAAGGCAGTCAAACGGGATACTGGAATTGTTTAACATTTAACATTTATTGATTCTCAGCGGCAAAAATCGAATAGCTCTATTTATATACACTTTCAGATAACTAATATATTATTTTATAATACTAAAAGCGCAATGATGATCATGTATGTATGGTAGTACTAATGATAATATGCTAATTATTATAAATAACTACCCCATGTAAGGATTGCACTTTTTATATAATTCTTTAAGAAGAGGCAACACGTTTATTTTGACCCCTTTAAATTTTAATGGTCGTACGATGTTATATTTTTTTTTATTGCATCATTTGGGTCCTAAAAACATACAAGGTGGTCAAAAAAAGAAATTCTTAATTTTTCACCAGTTTGGAATCACAGTTTTCTTGTGTGTATCAAATTGATACAAGAATTAACATCAACTCATGCAACGTTTTGATTCGATATAAGGTATCAAATTGATCCAAATATTTGAATCATTTTCAAGAAATGATCCAGAATATGCGATCATTTTTTGCTACCTGAATTGGTATCAAAGTATAACTGTCATGGCTGGCATGCTCTTATTGACAAGTTTATTAATTAATTTATTCACTGCACTGAATATTCAGATATTGAAAATACTTTTATTATGAATTTTAAGAAAGAGAGAAGCGAAAACTTATAAATTGCGAGCAATTAAATAAGATTTATTAAATAATTTCCTATTACACAATATCATAATCGACATATATGACATTTGTAAACAAACAGAGTTGGGAAACAAGAGCCCAAAATATGTTCGTCCAAAGCGAATTTCAATCCTACCCAACTCTGCTTTGGACGAACATATTTTGGGCTCTTGTTTCCCAACCCTGTTTGTTTACAAATGTCATATATGTCGATTATGATATTGTGTAATAGGAAATTATTTAATAAATCTTATTTAATTGCTCGCAATTTATAAGTTTTCGCTTCTCTCTTTCTTAAAATTCATAATAAAAGTATTTTTAATATCCGAATCTTCAGTGCAGTGAATAAATTAATTAATAAACTTGTCAATAAGAGCATGCCAGCCATGACAGTTATACTTTGATACCAATTCAGGTAGCAAAAAATGATCCCATATTCTGGATCATTTCTTGAAAATGATTCAAATATGTGGATCAATTTGATACCTTATATCGAATCAAAACGTTGCATTCCAAAATAATACCATCAAGTTTACAGTGATTGTATTTTATAAAACAAATAAAAATTTACTAAAATCCTTACAAAAGATTTAAAAAAATCATTTCAAAAATACAAATTCTAAAATGGTCAAAAATTAAGATTTTCTTTTTTTTTATCACCTTGTAAGTATTTAGGACTCAAACGATGCAATAAAAAAATATAACATCGTGCGATTATTAAAATTTAAAGAAGTGAAGATAAAGTGATGCTTCCCCTAAATACACACGGAGAAAAATGGAAAACCGAATAAAGTAACTTTTACTAATTTAAAAGTAAAATCGAAACTGTCTGGAAATTTTTACTCCAGAAATAGTAAAAATTATTCTGGAAATAGTAAATTTTACTATTTCTTGAGTAAAAATTGCCAGAAATGCGCAGAAACAGCGGACAGTTCCGGTTTTACTTTTAAAGTAGTAAAATTTACTTTATTATTTATATTTACATATAAGGCAATCATATCGATAATTTAAAAAACTATTTTTTTTTGTTTGTTTTAGATAATTACGAACGTTGTTGTTTATAATCGTACAAACAAATTTTTAACTATATTAAAAAATTATTTTAAAAATTCAACAAAATTATTTTTGAAAATTTTTTGAAATGACTTACCGATCGCTGATTCCATTGAAAAAGCAATGGCATCCTCTGTATCCCTTTTCCTATATAATTAAGTCTGAAACATTTAAAGAAAAGTAATTTTTAATAATTGTTACAAGATTACATAAAAGGCCAGATGAGAATTAAAATTACTACTATACAACTGTAAAACTAATCTAATTAAAAACTTATTGTAGGGTTTTTAAGACGATTTTTTTAAATATTTTAAAATAAAGGGGTTTTACTATAAATTTAAATAAAAATCAAATTTCTCGAATTAATTACGAATTTTCTTACCGACTGATGGTAAGAAAGATTTCTATATTATCAACAGTAGGTAAATCGTACGTTTTGGTTTCCTTCATTACCGACTCACGGTAAGGTACATTTCTACTGTCAGCAAAGCCGGTAACACACATTTTGTTTTTTATTTCCTGTAACGAACTGTAACATTTCTATTTTCTTATCTCTCTCATAGGGAAAAAATTGTTATTTTATAATAATTTAAAAAAAAGGTAGAAACAAATTTAGTCATCATGATGCATGAACAGAATGTCTGCTTTTTCAAGCAAATGCCCTTATTTTATTTACTAATTGTAAGGCAGATTTCTATCTTGTTAAAGCTGACAATTTGTAATTTCTTTCTTTTACCAACTGATGATAAGATAGACCTCTACATTACCGGCAACCGATAATTTTTTTTATCCTCATTGTCACTGACAACGAGGTAGATGCCTAAATTATCAAAAGTCGGTAAATCGAGCCTTTTCTATTTCTTCTTTATCGACCGATGGTAATGTAGACTTCTCCATTATCAGCCGTAGGTAACTTATACAATTTTTTTTACCTGCTGCTCGTAGAGTAGATTTCTACATTATCAGCAGTCAGTTAATTGTGAATTTTAATTTTTCTTTTTTACTAGCCTTTGGTTATTTTTAAACTAATAGTTACTTTAAAGTTCTGTTATATTCATTAACTGTAAATCTTAAATTTCGCAAGGAAAATGTACAGTTAGTGAATATAACAGAACTTTGGAGTAAATATTAGTTAAAAAAACTAAAGGTTAATAAGGATGAAAAATCAAAATTCACAATTAACCGACTGCTGATAATGTAGAAATCTACTCTACGAGCAGTAGGTAAAAAAAATTGTGTAAGTTACCTACGGCTTATAATAGAAAAGTCTACATTACCATCGGTCGCTAAAGAAGAAATAGAAAAAGCTCGATTTACCGACTTTTGATAATTTCGAAAGGAAAATGATTTTATTTTACATAATGAATAATTTTTAAATGTAACAGCTTTCAGTTTGGTGTACATGGTTTTGTATACGCTATATATAATGTAATGTGAGACAACTAACACTAGTTTGTTAATAATAAATTAGAGTTGATGACATAACATATGGTACATTATTTTAAGTATCAAATAAAATTAATTTAACCTTTAAATGAATTGCGTAATTAAATTATACAGCAAAACCATTGTTTGACGATGCACATTTTGCCCAAATATCAATAATATTTTAATTGTTTTTAATAACAATTGACCTGCATTCGAAATTATATTTTTCGAAATAATCTGTGTACCTAACGTTTAATAAATAGTGCTACAAGAGTTGCTAAATTTTTTTTTTTTTTTTGAATGAATGAATTTACAACATTATGAGTCTAAATTCAATGGTAGATAGAACTCCTATAATGATTTTTGAACGTCTATATTTCAATACACATATGTATATATAAATGTGACAAAAACCGGTTGTCTGAGTCATGCAGAATTTTCCAACTATACATTAAAGTTTAACGCCCCTTATCTCTAACAATTTCGTTGATGGGTTAAACCTGAATTTTTGAACATCTCCATGTCAAAAAAAAGGTGAGTTTATAAATTTAAGTGAAGTTTATTTTCTTCTCGGAAGAAGGAATTTAGTGAAATAATAATATACTTTGTTTTCTCATCTATTTGCTATGTAGAATTAGGGTACAATTTTATTGACATGTATATTAATAAAATTATATGATTTTTTTTCTAAATATATTTTATAAAGTACGAAAATAATAATTATTATTCGTTATTTATTGAATTATAATAATTAAATAATAATATTTAATTAAATAAAATATTTTATGGGATTTTTAAGTATAAATATGACGAAATTCAAACAAAATTTTATGTTTTGAAAATGATTTTTTTCCTCCTAATATATTATTATGTGTGCGTTATGTGCCATATATATAAAAATGGTGAAATCAAGCAAATTATGAATGGCAAACAAAATTATTCATTCATAGTAAATAATTAATCGTATCCTTGGGTTAAATGGTTATCACATGGCAGAATCATATACAAAATCGGGGAATTACCCAATCATTAGCAAAAAACTTCTTTCTAGTATTTTGAGGAGACAAATTTCTTTTTTTTCATTATTTTGATTATGATAATATATTTAAAAGAAAATCAACTTTTCTAAACCCTTCGAAAAATAAATATCTGTAGTTAATACATGATATAGATAATAATAATAATAATAATAATAATAAAAATAATACAATAAAAAAATATTCAGATCGGCTGAAACTTGCACATAGTTTTTTCTGCTTTTTTTGGAAAATTAAAATTAATTAAAAAATTAAAAATTAAAAAATGTTCAAAAATAACAAACTGGCGGTTATTTTAATAAAAAAAATTTAATTGAAATTACTCAAAAACCCCACTTTTTGCTCAAAATTTTGAGCAAAAAAAGTGGAGTAATTTCATTTTAAATCTTTTTATTAAAATATCCGCCAGTTTGTTTTTTTAAACATTTTTTAATTTATCCAACAGATTTTGAAAGAAAAATGAAAGCTTTTTTAAATGCAAAAAGAAAAATTGAGATATCAAAATTATTTTAAAAGTTATAACACTTTAAAGTTTTTTTTTCCTAAAATATTAAATAAACAACGTTTCAGCCTGCCTAATTTGAAATGAATTTGTTTTATAAAAAATTTTTTTAAATTAAAAAACAGACAATTTTGAGAAAGTAAAAAAAATTTTTTGAATTTTATATTTTTATATATTTTTCGAGATTTGAATTAATTCATTATTATTTTTTTTTTAAATTGTTAAGTTTTTGGATTTTGAAATTATATTAATATCATTTTATTTCTGACCAAAAATTAAATGATATTAAATTAATTATTATCTCGAAAAAAAGGACATTTTCATATTTTTTGTACTAAAGGTACACATTTTAAATAAAAATTTTTTTTTTTAAATACATTCTGTTACATCAAATAACTTTGTTATTCAATTAAAAATGAAAAACCAAAAAAATAATCTCCCATCTCTAATAAGAAAAGACATTTACATTTTACATGTTCAATATATATGAGGTATTCCATGCCAAATCGGAGACCATTTGGCTTTTGCACCTCAGATCTTTTTGAAAATTTTTTTCCTTTTAGTACTCATGAAGACTAGCTTTAATGATTTTTTTCAAATTTTTTCATCAAGCCCTTTAGGAGATATCAATTTTTGAAAAATTATGTCACTTTTTTTTGAAATGCTTGTAATTTCGCTAAAAATTGACCAAATTGGATCAATCTTATATCAAAATTTTTGGTTTTAAACGTACTTTCCAAAAAAAATATTGAAAGGTATTTTCGAAAAAAATTTCTATTAGATTTTTGAGATTTAAGACTAAAAATTCATTTTTGAACCTGTGTGTATCGATCGATTTTTTTCAAAATTTTTTTACAAAAACTGCTCTAAATTTGACGAATTTTGAGCCTAGTCCGATAATGGGAAAACGATGGGAACTATTTTTTTCGAATTTTCAAATTTTACGTTTTTAATTATTCACGTTAAAAAGTATTTAAAATTATTCTTAGAACTATTTTACTATATATATATATACATATATATATATATAATTAATAATGTGTAATTATTTGATGCCTAGAGATTAATTATTTTAGATTGATTAAAGGAAAAAGATATAAACAAAAAAAGTATTAAACATGCATAAACATTTTCAAAATAATACCAGATAACTCGATAATTAATAAATATGAATGAAATCTTTAATCACAAATTAAGAATTAAAAAATAAATTTGCAGACTAGGAAGATAAAAACCTGAAAAAAACGATAGATTCCTATTTTAAAACCGAAATTATTTTCAAAATGGCGGAGTAATAGCGTGCGCAGAAAAATACGAAAACGCGACTTGCGCACTGTTACTCCTGATTAATATTCACCATGGGAACAAGTGCGAAAATATCGCAATCAAATTTAACCTAAAAACATATTTTATTAGTCTTTATAGCGTATCATGTAAAAAAACAATTCTACGTTCTTATGCCATGTCAAATTTAGGAGCATTTAATTTCTGCTGCAACCCTTTTAAACTACAGAATCATAGAGTAAAGAATAGTCTCGATGAAAAAACTTCATTGAGCATGTTTAATACTTTTTTTGTTTATATCTTTTTCCTTTAATCAATCTAAAATAATTATTCTCTAGGCATCAAATAATTACACATTATTAATTATATATATATATATATATATAGTAAAATAGTTCTAAGAATAATTTTAAATACTTTTTAACGTGAATAATTAAAAACGTAAAATTTGAAAATTCGAAAAAAATAGTTCCCATCGTTTTCCCATTATCGGACTAGGCTCAAAATTCGTCAAATTTAGAGCAGTTTTTGTAAAAAAATTTTGAAAAAAATCGATCGATACACACAGGTTCAAAAATGAATTTTTAGTCTTAAATCTCAAAAATCTAATAGAAATTTTTTTCGAAAATACCTTTCAATATTTTTTTTGGAAAGTACGTTTAAAACCAAAAATTTTGATATAAGATTGATCCAATTTGGTCAATTTTTAGCGAAATTACAAGCATTTCAAAAAAAAGTGACGTAATTTTTCAAAAATTGATATCTCCTAAAGGGCTTGATGAAAAAATTTGAAAAAAATCATTAAAGCTAGTCTTCATGAGTACTAAAAGGAAAAAAATTTTCAAAAAGATCTGAGGTGCAAAAGCCAAATGGTCTCCGATTTGGCATGGAATACCTCATATACAAGGGGGTATTTTTAAAATAGACTTTTTTTCTCTCTCGAAGCATGCTATATAGATTAATTCATCAGGATTCTTGAAGTAAAAGAAAAAATGTAAAAATAAAGGAGAATCTTTTTATTAAAAATTGAGTGGAGAAAATTTTCCATAAAAAAAAATTCTCTTCTAGTTATAACGTTCAATATAACCCAGATTTGATTCTGTATTGCGTAATAAACTCAAACCTTAGGCAGATTATAAATATAAAATGAAGGATCTTTTCTAGCTTGTTATTCAAGTTTATATTGGGTTTTAAGCTTATTTTTCAAAATATATTTCAAATGTCTTCTTTAATATTTATGTACCTGTTTGTATTAATTTCGGGCAAGTTTTTATTCATATCAAAAACTAGTTTTGATTTTCTCTTGAAATTTTATCAACTGTATTTATTTTCTATAAGCGGCCTAATTTCAGACAAGTTTCAAATCATTTATTTTTGCTCGCACACGCTGCTGGAAGTATATGTAATATGGATATCTATGGAATTATTTTTTTCAATACAAGAGATTTCAATCGTTACCATTGTTCATTTCAATTCTCATAATTCCTCTTCCTATCCACTAAAATTCCTATCTGATTTTAGATTTAAAAATTCAAAATAAAGGATCCAATAAAGTTGGAAATGAATCAGCTAAAATTTTTAAAAACCCTAGTGAAAAAAATTTGTGCCTCGATTTTCAATTTTGAACTACCTTTTCCTTAGGTTTCTTTAAATTTTGAACCATTTTAAAAGAATCTTGATCTAAAATCAAGATTCTCAATTTTTTTGGTTTTTAAAATTAACTTCTTGTACAGCATTCAAAATCTTTTCTCTACTCTTGTATATATGTATATAGTCGACATTTGAAATTAAAATTTTTATACACCAATGTATTTGAATTTCCTTCTTCTAATTCTTATAAAATTTCAATTTAATCACAAATGGATAAAAACTTGTTCAAATCTTCGGGATTTCCATTTAGTAATAACAGGTTATATGTCAACATGAGGAAGAATTGAAACAGACCGGTTAATAAACAAAATAAATCTGATAAGTTCGTTAAAACCGACTTTATTTGAAATATGATTAACTTTAAAACTGACCAAAATTTAGTTCCATGATAAAATTTAATCCGAAATCAGTCCGGAATTTGTATATAGACAATCTGCAAACAATACTCAATAATTCAGATTTAGATTCATAAAAAGAAACTTAATTCAAAATTTGTCTGAAATAATTCAAAATCTGTACCGAAGAAATCTGTATTTAGTGACAATTTAGCTTGATATTCAAATCCTGGATTATTGTGGACTATAATACCGAATTTGTACATACAGATTTTTGATTCTTTCTGATTTGAAAAATTTGCACTTAAAAACTATACGGACTTATTTTTGATTCAAATATTTAACCGGACTTAATCCGCATTAATTTTTTGTTGCTTAAAATTCCCGACTGCTTCCGGACTAATTTGTCATTAGTCCGAAACAATCTGGTTTATGATCAGGTTTTTGTCATCCAGAATTAATCCGGTTAAAATTCATTTCGGATTCAGATTTTTAAGAGGACTGAATTTATTTAGATTGTTGTACATAAAAGGTCTGAAGATTAGTAACAATCTGATTTTAGGTCGTTCAAAAAACTTCATCTGAAATGAGCCCGGAATTTGTATGTGAAAAATCCGTTACAAATCAGCAACAATCAGGTCTTAATCTGATCTAACATTCTAATACAAAATAAGTCCTAAATTTATGTGTACAAAATCATCATTGTTGCGAATTAATTACCAAATGGGTCAGTATATGTGACACGCTCTGAAGAAAGGGACCTTCCCACATAGCACCGAAGATTTAATAAATATTTATTAAATATTTATTCTCAATGTTCGCAGTATTTGGAATAAAGGTTAAGTAAAGCTTCTGTAAATATTTAAATGTTCGCACTTGAGCAAATGTTTAGCGCGAACCTTGAGTGAAGCTTGAAATTAAATATTCGTTAAAGGTTCGGCTCGAAACTTGAGTGAAGCTTTAAATTAAATATTCGTTAAAGGTTCAGCTCGAACCTTGATTGAATCTTGAAAAAAATATTCGTTAAATGTTCGCCCAGATAGCTGGATTTTAAAATTATCTGAGACGCATGATTATGTTCTAAAAATCATTCGTCATAATTTAAATTTTATCGAATTTTATTTGTCCTAATTAGTTTTGAGCCGAATTTTTATTTGTTCGAATTAGTATTTTGCATAATTTTCATCAATCCGATTTTCTATATTGCAGAATTTTTATATAACTGAAAATTCACTCCACAGAATTTTTATTTCTTCGAATTTTTATTTGTCAGAATTTTTATTTGCTCGAATTTTCATTTAACATAATAGGAATTTTAAAGAATTTTTATTGGGTAGAATTTCATTGAATAGAATTTTCATTCAGATGAATTTTTATTTGTTCGAATTATTATTTGATATAATTTCCATATAATCGATTTTTCATACTACAGAATCTTTACTTAACCGAAAAATCATTTAATAGAATTTCTAATTGTCCGAATTTTTAAATGGCCGAACAAACAATCGACAAAAAGATTTCGGCGCGATTTTTAAAATCAACCAATCAAAAATTATCCATAAATTGTTATTGGTTAAACATTGAACATTGAAAATAAATATTTAATAAATATTTATTAAATCTTGGGTGCTATGTGGGTTAGAAGCAAAAGTATAGACTTTGAAATTAAAAATACACTAAGAAGATCAACTCTCAATACACTGAGAAAAATATGCTATTGAATCAACAGCATTTCTGCCAAAGGTATAAAAATTATTGATTCAATAGCAAATGCTATAACATTTGTAAAATATTTTATATATTCTATAGCATATGCTTTTGAATCAATAATTTTTATATCTTTGGCAGAAATGCTTTTGATTCAATATAGCATATTTTTCTCTGTGTAGAAATAATTCATATTTAAGTCTTCATTACATCCAAAATATTTCATAAAAACTGATTTTAATTTTACAAAAGTAAAAAGAAACTTTTAATTAAGGTAAAATTACCGTAAACATAACCTATAATTCATTTGCTTCTAAGGTCCCTTTCTTCAGAGCGCGTCTCATTTCCGGAGTTTCTGCGCAATTCTGGCAAATTTTACTATACAAAAATAGTCAAATTTACTCTCGAAATAGTAAAAATTATTCCGAAAATGGTAAATTTTACTATTTTTGTAGTAAAATTTGTCATAAATGCACAGAAATTCCAGACAGTTCAGGTTTTACTTTTAAAGTAGTAAAAGTTACTTTATTCGTTTTTCCATTTTTCTCCATGTAAGAATAGTACTTTCAGATGCTATAACAATCTTTCTGAAAAAAATGATCTCTTTTTGGTTGAAATATCTCGAAAACCTGAAGTGCTGTGTGAATTCTGAGATCAGATTCGGATTCAGCACGTCAAAATTTTTCGAAAAAATTTAGTCCGAATTTTGGTTCTAAAGTATAGGCCAACATTTTTTTCGGTCTATATTATATGTGCGGCACACAAATTTTAAATTAAGTACTGATTAAGTTTTGAGATCAGAATAATTTCTGATTACGGATTTTGTACATAAAAATTATGAATTATTTCAGATACTTTTTTTGGGGGGAAATTTTTTATCTGACTAAATCCAAATTGTTGCGGACTAGTTTAAATTCAGATACCGGACTATTTCAAAATTGGTATTTTCTGATCGGACTAACTTTAAACGGTTGAGCACTGTATGCGAATTTCTAACGTATACATATTTTTGGATTTTATTTTGTGTGTATTGACTGCTGATTTTGTACGTATACAAAATCTACATTGTTTCCTGACTCATTTCGGATTATAGGATATTTAAACAACCAAAATTCGGATTGTTGGAAATTAATTTCGTCTTTTTTTACATAAAGATTTTGAGATTATTTCTGATTAAATTTTTAGATCAAACTTAATTGCCGACTACGGATTTTAAACATGACAATTACAAATTATTCCAAAGAACTTTATGGTAAAAATTTTTGTTACCAAACTAAATCCGGATTGTTGCGGACTATTTGGGAATAGTTTTTCTATTCAAATACTGGACTAATTTCAAAATTGACCATTTCTGATCGGACTAACTTTAGACTGTGGATCTCTTACGGATGCGGATTTTGAATTATGTTTTTGTGCGGACTGACTGCTAATTTTGTACGTATACAAAATCTGTATTGTTTTCTGACTCATTTAGGATTATAGGATATTTAAGGGTAGGTCCTAGTAAGGCAGCACCACCTATATCGAAACTAAAATTTGTGTATTTTTTTATATAAAAAAAATAAATTAATAATAAAATAATTAATAACATAAATTAATTAGTGTTTATTAATTCTCCAAATGAAAATTGCATTTTTTTTTGTTATTTCCGAGAAAATATCTTAAAAGTTTTCGTAAAACAATATGCTTTTATTTAATTTATCGTCATTAATTTTTTTTCATTGTTTTAACTCAAAAAAAGTTTTAGCTGGTATATTTCTTGACAATAATCAATTATCCTAAAGGAAAAAGTATTTTATTGTCTTGCTTTCAAATATTAATACTGTAAATAATTTTCCAAAATTTTAGTTTCGATATAGGTGGTGCTGCCTTATTAGGAACTACCCTTAAAAATCAGTCAAAATTCGAATTGTTGCAGATTAATTCTGATTTTTTTTACATAAAAATTTTGAGATAATTTCTAATTAATTGCCAATAAAATTTTTAGATCAGACTATAATTGATGATTATACAGATTTTGAACACAACAATTACAAATTATTACAGTTACCTTTTTGGCAACAATTTTTGTTACCAGACTAAATCCGGATTGTTGCGAATTACTTAGGAATTTATAAATTCAAATACTAGGCTAATTTCAAAATTAATATTTTCTGATCGGACTAACTTTTGAAATGCGGAATTCTTACAGATACAGATTTCGGATTCTGATTTTTGCACGGACTGACTAATTTTGTATCTACTTATATACGAAGTCTAAATTTTTTCCGGACTTATTTAGAATTATAGAATATTTAACAAGGCAAAATATGGATTGTTGCAGATTAATTCCAGATTTTTTTTACGATATTAAGATTATTTCTAATTAATTTTTTTGATCACACTAAAAATTGTTGCGCCTTTTTTGTAGATTGTTTCCATACGTTTTACACTCAAAGTAAATTCCAATTGTTGCAAACTAATTGCAGAGAGATTTCATGTAAATTTCGAACAATTATCAAATTTATTTTTTCGTCCAAACTAATACGCATCATTTTCGGATTAATCAGATCGTATTTGATCCGCAATCAGTTGTAAATTTTAAACCAAGGAAAACACATAAAGAATAGAATAAAATTATCGTGTAAATACTATAAATGAGAATTCATTGAAATAAAAATTGGACAACATAGAAATTCAAATAAAAATTCATCTAAAAGAAAAATCTAATGAAATTTTACATCAATGAAAAATTCTATTAAGAAAATTCTAATACTAATGAATTTTAGTGCTTATTCATGCTACAAGACTGATGCCCGAAAAAAAAACCGTGACAAACAAAAGACGATTTAGAAGAAGAAATGGAATGAAAATTGATATTTGGAAAAAGAAAATTAAAATGCGGGGGGGTGGGGGATTTGAAGATAATTTTTATATCGAAAGGTAACACGAAAATCCCAACCGATTTACACACAGCCTTCTCTTTGGTACACACCATATAACGATTACAATCACTTGAGTCCCCAGTTCTCTCTCTGGATGGTTTCCCCACCTTTTCGTGAGCTACGAGGACGAGAAGTATCGTAGTCCCGCAGTTAGACCGAGTCCGTTCGCGCATTCGCATTAATTTTCATCCGCGGTTTTTCTGCCACCGATTCGAAAACCAAACGATTTTCGTTAGCGTGGAGGAACAACTAATTCTCCCCCGTTTTTTTTGTTTAAAAAAAATCATTTTTTTTTTACATTTCTAATCATTTTTAAATAGTGTTTCACGCGCGCTTACCAAAAATGGTCATTGCTCTTCTGATCGTGCCGCGGATACGTCGAAATTAAAGCGAATATACGGATTTTTATAATTAAAAAAAAAAAAAGTAGGAAATTATAAAAAGAGGCGCTAGTTTTATTGCAAGAAGAAGAATAAGAAGAAGTGGAGGAATCAAACCTCTGTTGGTATCGCTTCTTCTACTTAATACGTTCAGCGTTCTCTTGTTCTTTTTTTTTTTAAAAGGAAGTCGATCTAATTTTTCTCGCTTATTTTTTTTTTTTGCGAAACGTAAGTAATCGAGTGTTTTAACAAAACACTTTAGTATTTTTTTTTTATTGGTGAAGTTTTATAAATTAAAATGTTTTTATTTTTTTAATGGTGTTATAGAATTTGTTAAGTTTCAGTGATTTAGTGAAAAAATTAGTTTTGAAAAATTCAATTGTTATTTTTTTTTATGGTGATATTCTTTTGGAAAAGTTTTCAAGTGTTTTGGATCATTTCGAGAAATTAATATACAAATATTTGCAGGTATTTTTTATCTTTATTAATTTTAAAAATTATTTAGTAAAAATTTACATTTAGGTACTTTTTTACCTAAGGCCCATTTATGTATAAAAATAAATTATATTATAAAAATTTAAAAAAACATTTCAATTAAAATTGGAAAAATTTACTAAATAAAATTATAAAGTAAAATATTTCATAAATATTTTAAAAGTATATATTTTTCTGTGAAATTATCCAAGCATTTGTAGAACACAGTTTTGGAATTATTTTCCCTAAGTTCACTGAAGTATAAAAATGTCACCTAAAAAAAAAAAAATACTGAAGTGTTTCTATTTTTTTCAAAACTTGTTACTTTTTAAATAATTTTAATTTTTTAAAATTAATAACTAAAAAGTATGAATTTTGCTTGAATTTAAAAATTTTTGAAACTTTAAAATAAAATTTTTTTTTTTTTTATTATCAAATGGGTGATATAATAAGAAAATATTTCGATATAAATAATAATAGAAAAAAAAAAATCAAAAGTCCGCGTGTCTTGTAATGTTACCATCGGAAAGGGAAACGTGTTTCCTTCTAAAAGAGAGGAAACTGTATACTGGTCTATGAACGCACACGGGTCTTGAGCGTTCACTATATACAAGTGAAATAGAAAGGGTTTAAAGAGAGACAGAAAATACAAATCGCTTTTGTTGTATATATTATAAAAAAAATATATATAAATAAAAGTTGTGAAATTTTCAAGCAAGTGATATAAAAATGATAATTAAAATTAATTCAAAAACGTTTTATTATAAGAAAATAAATATCAAAATTATGTCATTTAGTAAAAAAGAATTATTTATTATTTAACAAAAAATTATAATATTGCAGTTATAATATAAAATATCGGGAAAATAATAAAATAATTAATTAACTACTTAATAATTTAATAATTATATTATATTTAAAAATTAGTAATTAAAAAAAATTATATTTTATTTAATAATTAATAGTAAAAAAATAATATTATATTAAATAATTAATTAAATAATAAATAATAATAAAATTAATTTCAATTTTATTTTTTATTAAAATTTGGATTATCTAAATTATATCAATTACTATAATTAATATTAATTTATATATAAAGTAATATTGACATTATTTTACTATAAAATATTATTTATTTACAATTTAAGTAAATATTTCTTACATAAGAATAATCAATTTTCATTTGGTTCAGTACTAGAATAATTTATTTAATTTAAAGGATATGAAGAAATATTAAGATTTCCAGTTCATTTATTATTTTAACATCATCATAATTATTATAATGAGATTGTTATATAAAATAATAAAATAATTACTGCTTTTTTTCTTTATTTTTTTTTCTTTTTTACAAAAAAAAAAAAAGCAAAAGTATTATAGTAAATACAAGTGTAAGTTTCTGTTTTTTTTTTAATACTTTCTGGTGTTGCATTATCAATATATATATATAACTAGATTGAGAAATTGAAATATTTCACAATATGACAAATGTTTTATTCAATTTAATCGATATATGCATACCACGTGCATTACGATGACAATAACGTCTTTTTTTTTTTGGAGTCTTGATATAATTTTATGAAAAGATAAGTTCTTTCACTCAAAGTACTTGTCATACTTTTTAAAAACATTCTTTGTTCGCGTAAATGCAAAACAATTCTTCTTTTATTATTCCAATTGCTTTTTTTAAAATGTTTTTTAAATAACAAAAAAAGTTAAATATAAAAATAATTTTACCGAAAAAAAAAATTTTATTCTACGTTTTTTTTTCTCGTTTTGTGTGTTGAAAAAAGAAAAAAATTGGCAATATTGAAAAATTAAAAAATATCTAATTTGCTTATAGTTTAAAGTCACACGGAGTTTTGTAACTGTTTTTGGTTTGCGTAACTGAGAAGACGAGTCTTTGTGGATATCGATCTGAACCGAAACGGGGCTTTCGATAAAAAATAAAAAAAAAAACTCGTTTTTCTCGTTAAAGCGGTAAATTAAAATTTTTTGTCACGCTTCCTCAATTTTACGAAAATGCCAACCGATTTTTGGTCACCGAGGATAGTAATATATATACCTAGGTCGATACAGTGTATTATTTCGTCAGTGAAGTGAAATTCTTTATGTATATTATATAGAATTGAAGAAAATTATATCCGATAAAACGTGAACATTCCAGAAAATTAGATTCGGAAATACTTGTCAGAAAAAATTTTTTTTTTTGAATGAAGAATTAAAACAAGAATTTAAAAAATAGAATTAAAAATTAATCTTCAATTTTAGATATAGAAAGATATAATTATTACATTTTAAAATAAATTTATTATTACAAGAATTAACAAAAAACAATATTAGCAAAAAAAGAATTAAAAATATATAATTGTTTCAAAAAATTAATAGAAAATAGAAAAAAAGTAACAAAATAATAAAAAAATAATTATAAACATAAGAAAATAATAATAATAAATAAACAAATAATTGTAAAAAATATTAAATAATAAAAAAAAAAGAAAAAAAAATTATGTATAAACGGAGGAGGAAATAATAAATTAAAAAAAAAAAATTTGAGATTGGAATCAAAATCGTCTTTTTGGGGATATCTACAAGAAAAAATTAACAATCGTTTGATTTCGTTTTTCAGTGAAATTTTGAGTAAAATTCAATACGGTATCAAATTTTTTGGATTTAAAAAAAAAAAAATCGTGTGAACCATTCAATTTATATAAATTCGATATTGTGAAGGTGCAAAGGATCACGGTTATTGTTTACAATGGAATCATGAAGATCTTTGTGGATTTTAAGTCCGATCGACATCGTTCTACCTTCATCAGCCATAAATGACGTGAGTACATAAAAAAAAAAAATTTTTTTTTATTTATTATTCACTGAAAAGTGTAACCAAAATTTATGCTAAATTGTTTTTTTTTTCTTAAATTATTCCATATGATTCGAAAATATGTGTGATAAATTTTTTTTTCTCCTAATTATTGGAAGATATGAAGCAATAAATAATAAAATTCAGCTTTTACATTCAGAAAAAAATGTTGTTAAAACAAGCAAATAATTCTTTTAAAACAATAAACTATTTTAATTCAATGAAATAATTTGTTTAAATTAAAAAATTTAATTAATTAAATTATTTGAAATAAAATAAATTTATATACATTATGAAAACCAAATTGTTTATAACTAAAAATTATTTTTAATTTTTATAACTGAAAAACCCGGTTTATTGTATTTATAAAATTAAGTGGAAAAAAAAATTAGCGGCGCTACTGTCTAAAAGCTATGGCGCTAAATTTAAAAAGCGTGAAAATATAAAATATTTTTTAAAATTGACATTAAAAAAATTAACGGCGCTACTGTCTGAAGACTAATAGGATCTTGGCGCCAAATTTAAATGGGCATAAAAATATTAAATAAAATATTTCGTATACAAAATATTTTTCTAAATTAATATAAAAACAAAAAATTAACAGGATTTTGGCGCCAAATTTCAAAGGCGTAAAAAATAAATAAGAATTGAAATAACCAAATTTTTATTTGAATTAACAAAAAAAAACTATTATTGTATCAAAGTAGTTTAATTAAAATTTAAATCAATTTTTTTCTGAGTGACATAATTATTTATCATATTCATATACTAATAATTAAATTTTTTTCTGTTTTTTTTTTTTTGCTTTAATTTTTGATTGATTTTCTCGTTTTTCTATTGGAGAGAAAGATAATAATTGCTTCCGGGCTTGTGTGTGTATATTATATCCTCCAGCAACCACCTGTGTGCGACGTGATGCCAAACCACGTGACATAAGGAAGAAGCGAGTATTTAGAAAATACTTTATAATACTATAAGTCATAATTCTCTTACTCAGAGATTCTTACACTTCCTGCTTTCAAAATTTAAACACTCTTTATTGATGCGTGTACAAAAAAAAACAAATATTCTGAAAAATGAAGCTTAAGTTTTTTTTTATGAATGAACCATTTTTATTAATAGAATAAAATCTAGTTTTCCGTATTTTTTTTTGGGGGTTTGCACTGAGAAAGTTTTTGACAAAAAAAAACAAACTTTTTCTTCCCTTTTTTAAAGATATTTTTGATTTAAAAAAAAAATTTTTTTATAATAAGAATTATTTTATTTTTTATTTAAATTACAAAATTCTAATTAATTTTTGCAAAATGACAATAATTATTTATTTGCGATATGTTTTTAAAGTGAAAATAAAAACTAAAATACTAATCGTAAATATCGAGACATTAGAATTTTTTACAGTAATAAAAATAATCGACAAATTAAGTTTTTTCAGGAAAAGAACACTCAATCTAAACATTTCTCAAATTGCTGTTAATTAATTTAAAATTAAATTTTATTTACATACACACATCTCTTTGATGTGAGAAAAAAAAAAAATTCAGAAATTTGTCCTTTTAATCAAAGAAATAAAATTTATTAATTGAAATTAATTGTAATTTGCTTACTGGGAAAACTTTCAAAACTTTTAAATGCATTCAAATAACAGGTTGGACCAGTTTTTGTCTTGTTAAAAATATATTCAACTGAGATTCGAAAACAGTAGTTTTATTCTCTTTTAGAAAGTAAATTTCATTTAATATATACTATCGGAACTAAGATTTATTCAAAACATCGATATTGCAGTTAAGAAATTTTTTTTTTTTCTTTACTTTCAGAAGAAGTAATACCACATAGTCATACTAATTAATTTTTAATTCAAGTTTGAAAAAGAAAAAAAAATACAAATTTATATAGAAATTCTCAAATGATGAAAATTGTCTGAGAATTTTTTTTCTTTTTTAATGTAAATATAGAAATATTATCAGCATATTTTGTAATTAAAATTTTTTACGAGTTTTATGATGGATTTTAAATTAATTAATATCTTATTTTCCACGTGTATTAATTGATTTAAAGAAAATTTGAATTTCCTGAAGAAATAATTTTCTATTTTGAATTATGACTCTTCCTGATGTATGCGAGCGCCTTTGAAGGAAATAATATTCATTTAATATTTAATTTGGAATAGAGAGAATACTTTGCTCTAATTAAGGATGTAGTTCAACTCTCGTGAAATGCGAAACAACTTTCACGTAAAAATCGTCGAGCCAATCATTATCAAATCTTATGTAATACGAACTTTCGGCCTTCTTTGTTCACTATTGCTTCATCTGATAAGGATATATTTTACAGTTGACCAATTAAATTCATTGTTTCATTAAAAAAAAAAAAAAAAACTGACCGAATGAAAGTGGAAAGAACAATAATCAGTATAGATTAACAAATTTATAATTAACAATTATTGGAAAATAAATAATACATTTTTTTTATTACAAAATAAAATAATTAATATAATTAATAATAATAATAATACAAATAATAATATTAAAATAATAATAATAATAATAATAATATTAAAATAATAATAATAATAATAAGAATAATAATAAAGATAATAAAATTCACACAATTTAAAATAATTAATGAAATAAATAATATAATAAAATTGTACACTATCAAAATTTAAATTGAAAATCCGTTCACTAATTTAAATTAGTAATTTTCACTAATTTTTAGTAAAATATTAGGTACTATTTTATTCAGTAATATTTTTTTACTATAAACTTTTTATGAAAAATAACTAAAAATTACACACTGAGAAAAAAAATTTAGTGTTTGCAACAAAATTGTTTGATTAGGCAATTTTGGTTCTTGTAACGAAATTTTGGTTGGCTGAAACAAACTCGTAGAGTTATCTCAACCAAACATTTGGTTAGGCCAACAAAATTATTTGGTTGAACATTTTTAAATTCCAACCAAAATTTGGTTACGACAACAAAATAATTTGGTTAACACAACAAAATTGTTTGGTCTAAAAAACCAAATGATCGTTTGTTGTTCTAAACAAAATTTCAAAAAATGGACAGATTTTTTAAAAATTAAGGTTTAAGTTTAAAAAATAGTGTTAAAAGCGAAAAAAAAATTCAAAAATTAGTTAAATCAAAAGAACTAAATAAATTTTCTTAAAACTCGTTACTCGGGGGTTTATGGGGTCGCTGATTACGAATTCGATGTGAATTTTTGAAAATCTAAAATGGCGGATTCAAAATGTCCGACCAATTTTTTTTTAAAATACATCGAATTCATTTGAATCTCGTTTTCAAAAATTGACATCGAATTCGTAATCAACGACCCCATAAACCCCCGAGTAACGAGTTTTAAGAAAGTTTATTTAGTTTTTTTGGTTTTAACTCATTTTTGAATTTTTTTTTCGCTTTTAACACTATTTTTTAAACTTAAATCTCAATTTTTAAAAAATCTGTCAATTTTTTGGAATTTTGCCATTTACATTTTTTTTGTTAAGAAGGTCAAAAACTACAAAATTACAAAGTTGCAGAAAATTTCACCGCACCCCAAATTCCCATGTAAATTGTGCGGGGTTTTTTCCACTTATTTAAATTAATGAACGAATTCTCACTAATTCAAATTTAGAGAGCACAAATTCATACAAAAAAAAATCATTAAAAAAATTTTGATTATAAAATTTGTTAAACAAAATTAATTAAAAATTTGTTTTCAAAATACGAATATTGATTTAAAAATATCGATATTTACGTTCTAGTTCCTCTTGTCATAATATCAATAACAATAAGAATAATAATTTCTATTACTCGTTTTCAAATAATAATAGTATTTGTACTCAGTGAATCATCAAGATGAAAAGAAAAAAAAAAAAAAATTCTCTCTTATAATGTTAAACTCCGTAACGCTTGAGCGATATTTCCTGTTACTGCAATGTAGAATTTTTTACTTTTATACTTTTCGCACTTGCTTACCTTAAAGTTTAACGATTGCGATTAATTTATAACGACTCATTTATTTAAGTTCCTATTTTTTTTCCTCCTCCTCTCAAAAATGAATGTCTGTTATTTAATATGACATTTTATGTATTTTAATAATTAATTCAATTATATTCTAATTAATTGATTTAATATAGAGAAAAATAACTCTCAAGAAATTCCGAGCGGCAAAATTAAGTAAAAATAATTTATAAATTTATACACTGGAAAAAAAATTTTATTTTATGCAAATAATTCCGTTACTTGAATATTACTAGATAAATATTTATACTTGAACCAAATTATTTTTATTTGAATTAAATAAATTGTATTTGAATCAATAATTATTTCTGTATTTGAAACAAATACCATTTTTAATTGTTGATTAAAATAAATTTTTTTCAGTGTCGATAGAATAAAATCAGTGGTTCATAATATTCACATAATTAATTAATAATTAAAAAATTAATTAATAATTAAAAATTAACTAATAATTAAAAATTAACTAATAATTAAAAAATTAATTAATAATTAAAAATTAATTAATAATTAAAAATTAATTAATAACTGATTAATAATTAATACAGTCATTGTTAAAATTTTCTTACAAGATTATCTGTCATTCAGTTCTTGAGAAAAAAAATAGAAAAAAAAAATGATATCATAAAAGGGTGCTTATTTCCATAAATTTGCCCCGGGCGCCATTTCGTCTAAAGACAATCCTGATTTAATAGGATAAAAAATTAAATTTAAAAATAAAAAGGTGAAATAGATGATAAATAGAAATTCTTAGAAAAAAAAAAAAAAACGAAACCTAACATGTTCGTTAAAAATTCAAATTATTGCCAGGTATATGTCAACTGAGAATTCTAATAGAAATCATTGCAAACGATTGGTATAAATGGAAATTACGTCAGATTGATAATTAGCATAAATAAAAATTGTGACAAATTGCAAACCACATTTATAAATATGTATATATTATATTATTTATATTATTTATATTTTTATTTTTATACTTATTTATTTATAAAAATTTTTATACTCGAAACTTAACCTTCACTTGTCACTGTGGGGTCCAATGGACCCCAGATATGTTTTTCTTTCATTTCTCAAAATAAATACGTTTTTAAACAAAACGAATAAAAATTTTTTTCTTAGTAGTTTATTAATAGAAAACAAAACTAAAATTTATTAAAAAAAAAAAAAATTCAAATATGAATTTTTTTTTAGTATTTGTAATTTTTTAGGTGTGGCAAATAAGGATTAAAATACTCTCTAAATTTGAATTAGTATAAATTAGTAAAATTTTACTAAAAATTAGTGAAGATTTCAACTAATTTTAATTAGTGAATATCAAAAGAAATTTTCCAGAAATTATTTAAGGTTATGTGATTTTTGTGATTCGAGTAAAATGAGTAAAATAATATGGATATTAAAGAAAAAAAGAATTTTCTTTATGGAACCTCTCCGCGATGTCGACAGTCTCGAGTCACGCTGGTAATTCCTATATGTGTGCCCCTCTCCCTCATTTCTCTAAAACCATTACGCAAATAAAGAAATATACGTACATTGCCATAGGTACCTGAATCGCGAAATACTCCCGATATATATCGTTAGGGTATATTCAGAATGTCACTTGTCACAGAAACGATTTATGTTTGCACTTTTATATGCACGTATATATGTATGTATTTTATCGCAAATGAGAGTGCGTTTCTGTCGAAATCATTGCGTTCGATTAATTAGACCCGCACATATTTCAGTGAAGAGAAAATTTTACAGTGTGGTCATTTTACATACCATTTTATTTAAAAAAAAAAAAACGAAAAAAAACTCTGATCGAACAATATAAATACAGAAAGAAAGAAAGAATTTAATTACTATCAATTAAATATTTACACATAAAATGGAGATTTTGGAATTTTATTACAAAAGAAACACAGTATCATTTATATACAATGTATATGAAACATTCTCTGTATATTGTTGATATGCAGTTAAATATAAATGATAAATAATTTTTTGGTTGATCTCAAAGTACATTATTTTATTTGTATTATATTGCGTATTTTGGATAAAAATACAGTAAATTTAATATACACAGAAAATGCAGAAAATAAACTTTGACTTAAAATCATCTCCGAACGATACAGGAAAAATAATTTTTTAGGTTAAGAATCATATCAAATCATTCTTGACTTAAGGGTTAGTTCAGAATGGACGCATGTAAATTTCCACTGGAATTCTAGTGGAACGTCTGAAATATGACATATCTATATATTTTTGACAACTGCTTTACCCTGTTTTTCTCTGATCAAGTTCCGCGCCATGTATCCAAAAAAGCTACCGTTCTTTGCAAAATGTCACAATTCAGATGTTCCGCTTATTATTCTATACAGTAAGAAAAGCACAAGTGTAGTCATAGGAAAGCATGCATTACGCATAAGTTTGTCTCACTCGCACTCATGGGCTGTGACTACCATGGTACTTTTCTTACTGTATATATCTATATTTATTTTCAATCAGATTTTGACATAATTCTTAACCTAAAAATAATTAAACTAAATATGGTTAAACTAAAAAATATCGTTTTCTCAGAGTAAAAAACAACAATTTACCAAAGTATGCGAAGTCAATCCAAAAAATTTAAATTTTTTTTCTCAAAGAATGCCTCATATAAACTATATATATACAGTTATCGATGATAATTTTAATTACTATTTAACGAAAGTACTGTTTTTTTAAATGATTCATATAAAAAATGTTGAGAATTATATTTTGAAGAGAATCACGTGTATACAGTTTGGATTATAAAATTATCGCCAATCAGTAATTATTACGAAACAGAATCAATGTTTTTCAACAAACTACTGGCATTATATTCTCCCTTGAGTACCTGTTATAACTTTGCAATAAAATTTGTTAAGGATTTTTTTTATTTTCAACTACTATTTTATAGGTATATATGGAAAAGGTAAAATTTGTCTGAATTTCGTTGAGTGTAAAGGTTTTATTATTTATTTATGAAAGTTTAACAGTCTGTCATAAAAGCGCATACTTTATGTCACTATATATATAGAGAGAGAACAAAATAGTGAAACGAATTTTTTTTAACGATATTCATTTTGTTACTAAAAAAAAAAAATTTTTTTTAAACGTTATTCTTGCTGTGTGTACTGTAGTGTAAAATATTATTCACTTTTATTGGTTATTTGTTTATAATTTGTATTATTGCATAATATATTAATAAAACAATAATATAAGAATAAAAAAAAATTGATTTTATTGATGATTGTGAAAGTAATGAACAAAAAATCTCATTAATAATGTTCGTTAAGTAATGATAATGACGTTAACAAATACATCGATTTATTGAGAAAAATAAAAATTACGATAAATTATTGCGGATAATAGTAAAAGGAAGACTATAATGCATTGTTTATAGTACTTTACAAAATATAAAACAGAATTTTCTTTTAGTCGAATTTCCATTCATCGAATTTGTTTAATCGAATTTTGAATTTTTATTTATCAGAATTTTTAGGTTATCGAATTATTCTTAACAAAATTTTTGATTTTTATAATATTTCTTTGTGTCAAATTGTTTTTTTTTAAAGAATTCTAATTTTATACCGAATTGTTAGTTATCAGAATAAATTTAATTTTTTTAATTTAAAAAAAATATTTTTTTTTTATTGGCGTGTCTAACCAAAAATTATTTAAGGAGGTTCAATCCATTAACATAACCTCGAACTAAAAAGTAGTTTTTAATAGAACTAGAAACATATTTAAAATTTATTACACCCAAATTCGACAGATCCAATCGTACAATTTTGGAAAAAAATTATTTTGAGTTAAAATTTGTTGTTAAATAATAATTAATAAACATTTTGTATTTTTTCTTTAAATTTTAGTGAACAATTCTAATTTTTATCCAATTTTTAAAAACAATGGCTCATTTTTCTCTTTGAAAGATTCTCTAAAATTCTGATTTTGTGTTTTTGTTAAATAATGCTTTGTTTAAAAAAATAAAAATTTTATTTGTTTATTACCTTTGGAACAAAATATTTTTAATAAAATTCAACAAACAGAATTGTAGAAAATCTTTCAAAGATCAAAATGAACTATTGTTTTTAAGAATTTGTATAAAAATTACAATTTTTCACTAAACTTTAAACAAAAAATATAAAAAGTGAAATAATTATTAATTAACAACAAATTTTTGCGCAAAATAATTTTTTTCGAAAATTGTACAACTGAATTTTTCAAAATTTGATAGAATTAATTTTATTTATAGTTTTATTTGTTGTTGAAAACAATTTTTTAGTTTGAGGTTATGTTAATGGGTTGACCTCCTTATAACACAATTGAGTAAAAAAAAAATAAAAAGCAAACGAATTATAGGTTATGTTTACCATAATTTTACCCTGATTAAAATTTCTTTTTTATTTACGTAAATTCCGTAAATTTAAAATCAATTTTTATTGAATATTTTAGATGTAATGAAGACTTAAACATTAATGCTTTGAATTTAAAGTTAATCCTATTTGTGTATTTTCAATTAAAAATTTCAAAAACATAACCTATAATTTTTTTGCTTTTAGGTCCCTTTCTTAAAATCACGTCACATTTGTTTATGTATGTTTTTTTTTGCATATTTAAATGACTTGAGACGTGAATTTTATAACCAAAAACAAGCAAATTACGTAGGAAGAGACAATATAATCCACTAAATTCGCTTATTATTGTTTTCCATAATATAAAGCTATTGGTAATACCAGTGATTCAAATAAATATATAATATCAGTCTTTAAACCCCAGAGAGTCTGTATATATATATTCACGCCTTTCTCTTCTGAACGCTCGTTTTCTTATTATATTGCTCCATGATCTCTTGCTTATTTTAATATAAATGACGACAATAACGATAAAGTCGATTTATTAAGCGGATCCTTCTTAATTATTCCCAGGACTTGGACAAACCAACGAGATATTAAAAGTGTATTACAATATTCAACACGTATTAGTCCATGTTAAAAGCTTCCACTTTACAACTTTATATTACATGCACAAAATATATAAACATATTTCAATTTAATTGCAAAAAATTGCTTCTTTCCACGCTTTCATGATCATTAATTTTTTTTTTTAATTTTGCAATATATTTATTTGTTTCATAAATGAAAATGAAAGTAATTCTCAGAAATATTTTTTTCAATTGACATATACATATATAATATATATATATATTTAATTTACTTTTAATAGAAACATTGACTTCGTCAATATATAATAAAAATGGGCAGCATGAATTTCTCATAAAAATCAAATAACTACATTTTTCATTTTAAAGAATTTAATAATATAATTATTTTTTCGACAATTTTTTTTTTTCGACGAAAACATAATTTTGTTTTAAATGAATTTTTATTTTGGACAGAATTTTTATTTTATAAAATTTTTGTTCATACAATTTTTTATTTTAAAAAAATTCTCATTTCATCGAATATAAATTTATCGAAATTTTAAGTCGAATTTTTGAATGCCAAAATTTCTAATTCACTGAATCTTAGATTTGTCTCAATTTTTATTTGCATAAATTGTTATTTCACAGAATTCTTAAAACGACGAATTTCCATTTGTCCGAAATTGGAAATAAATAATCGAACAAACAATCGATAGAAATATTTTGGGCGCGAATTTTAAAATTAACCAATCGGAAATTATCAAGAAAATTTTGATTGGTTAATTTTAAAATTCGCGCCGAAATTTTTCTGTCGCTTCTTCGGTCATATGCAATTTCGGACAAATGAAAATTCGTCGTTTCAAGAATTCTATTAAATAACAAATCGTGCAAATAAAAATATTGACAAACGAGGACAAATAAAGATTTTGTAAATTGAAAATTCTGGCATTCAAAAATTCGACTTAAAATTTCATTAAAACAAAATTTCGATAAATTTATATTCGATTAAATTAGGATTTTTTTAATAAAAAATTGTATAAACAAAAATTCTGTCATATAAAAGTTCCCGACTTAAAAATTTTGTTGAGTAAAAAATTGTTTAAAAAGAAATTCCATCAAATGTTAATTTAAAAATTGATAATTCTTCTGAAAAATATAGTTGATAAGAATTAATAAAAAAAAAACTTCCTAGAACTACAAAAATTTGATAGTTTTCAAAAAAAAAAAATGGTTACTGGTTTTATAATGTAAAATATTTATTGGAACATAATTTTGATGGTTTAATCCAAGTTGTTTGCTGGTAAAGTGGAATTTTTAAAATGTTCATATATAACTTTAAGAGATTATAGGCATGTCGAAATAAAACACTCGACAGACTTTAATCGGATAATCTTTTGTTTGAATTAATGACTGTGTTCATTCAAGAAAAAGAAGAAGTCTTTTATATTCATAGCAGACAGTCTTGCGCTTCTGATTATTATATATGATAGTAAATCAAGTTTTGCTGATATGCTTCTATAGTGCCTACAGTTTTCAAATGTCACTGTCATACCACTATACTTTAAAAAAAAAAAATTACTCATATTTGCAATATTTCTTTTTTTTCCCCCAACTGTAATTCTCATCAATCGGAATTAATATAAATGGCACGTGTATATGCTGCATGAACAGATATAACATTTAAATTATTATTTTGTTTTAAATAAACAAAATTTTATTAAAAATACTCTAAATATAACATATTTAATTATTACTGATAATTAATTTGATAATTTTAATTAAATTAATTAAAACTTGATTCTGCTTGATAATTCAATATGAGCTTTAAATCGGTACTAACATTTTGTTAAACAAATGTAACATTTTTGAATTTTTATTATAGAAACAAAATTTTTGTAATTATTCACAAAAAAAAAAATATGTCACTAACCTTAGCCTTAAATCGGTGATTAATTTATTCTGGACGTTGAGATCTGCTGGAAAAACACACGCAATTTAAAAAATTTCGAACACTCCCGAAACCACGTTTAAATGAATTAAGAAATGAAATACTTTTTCTTTAAGCGATCGCGATTTTAAGAATTTCGAACACTCCCGAAACAAAAAATTTACTCAAGTGACGAAAAAAAGAAAAAAAATTAACACACTAAAACTGCCTTTGTTTGCGAATTAAAAGATACGAGCACTCCCGAAGTTATTCACTTCAAATGTGAAAATATAAACGCTGACAATTTTTGCTTATAAAATTACACGTTGACAGCATGTCTAAACAGGTCAGTACACAAATTGCAACTGATTTAATTATCTTTGGGATTTTCAATCCATATATTGTTTTGATTTTCGGCCTTGAGATTTCCTTTGTACTTGAATGTAAACATAAACAGCTCGGGATGCAGGTATAAAGTTATTTTGAAAATTGCTTCGATAAATACCTATAAAAATTAAAATATTTTATTATTTCACTGTTATTTAAATTACTGTATGTTTTTCTCTTTATTTTAGGGTATTCAGTACCAATTTTTTTTTATCATTTATACGCCATCTTCTAAAATTCATAAGCCTTTTATTTTTTTCCTTTTTGTAAGGAAAAAAGTCTTTTTCTACTTTTCTCATTAAATGCAATTCAATTTAGTAATTCATTTAAAACTGTTATTTACAGGTTATAAAAAATTTTTAAAACAATATTTACCAATATTTTTTAAAAATATAGTTTTTGACCAATCATAGTGTTTTGTTCTTTTTTGCAAATTGTCAGGAATTTCGTCAGCTTTAATTTTCCTGTTGGACATTTTTTCAAAAAATCATTTGTTTCAAAACTAGATATTGAAAAATACCGGATTTTTGCTAAAATCATGAATAAAATGTTTTTTTTTTTTGAAAAAGGTATATCTCGGACAATTTTTGAGTTGATTTTTTTTCAATTTACTCAGAATTTTATACACTTTCTTTTTTCTCTGAACTATTTTTACGCTAAAATATAATGGGAAGCAGCAATTTGTAAAAAACTGATTTTTTGCACCTATATTTTACAAAAAAAAATTAGGTACCCGAAGGAGTTCGAAATACACAATTTAGGTAGGGGAATAGTGTCAGGGTTGGACACAGTTTTGGTTTTTTGTTTATAAATATTTTGTTTAGATAAATTCAGTCAATTGTGGTAAATGGGTGGAAAAATCTACAAAAGAGGAACACTTTTGCTGTGGACCGTAAATTGATTGGTCCAAAATTAAAAAAGTTATAAACATTTAAAAAAAAAAAAATCTAGTCAGGGTTGGACTTTTGAGTCAGGGTTGGACACTTTTTGAAAATCGAAACGCATTATTGGTAAAAACGTAAAATAACATTTGTAATGTTTTTTATTCTTATTTTTTCATGTTTATCTTTACTTATTGTTTACAAATTGTAAAGCTTCATGGGTTTAAAAAAAAGGAATGAACTCAAATTACAAAAAATAACGCTTTATTGTTCCAAATAACTCAATGAAATGATGAACAAAATTTATACAAATTAAGTATTACTTTGCTAATATCTTTGGCACAATTTTGCACTGAAATATCAATAAAATAAAATTTATTTATAAATTGTGTCAAATTCATAATTAATATGGGTGTCCAACCCTAACTGTATAAAGTGTCCAACCCTAACTAGAAGCATCATTTTCGAATTGTGCTAACCATAACCAGACATGTGTCGCGATTCGATTTTTCACTTTTTTTCTTCTTAAATTATGTACCCCACAATACATTCAATAAGCTTACCTTGCCGAATTCTTGCTTTTTTTTACACATTTTTTAGGTTTATTCACAAGTCAAACAAAACTTTTTTTGTCTCTTCGATTGCACCGAAGTCACAGGAGACGCTACTTTTGATTCTCCAAAAATGTAATGCCACAAAAAGTTAGGTTACACTACTAGAAGATTCGTCACGTACGCACACAGGTGGCGCTAGTGTTCTTATTTAAAAAAAGCCAAGTGTCCAACCCTGACAAGTGACTAACCCTGACACTATTCCCCTACTTTATTTTGACCCCAAAATGATGGGTTTAGCCAAAAGAAACTGAGGTCCTGAGTTAAAACATCTAAAAATGCTAACTTGACTGTCATTATAATGTTTTTACTACAATCCCCAAAAAGCACTTTTCTGTCACCATCGCCTTAAAGTCATTTGTATTACATTTTTGAGTCGCAAAAATTAATTTTAGAAAAGTCTGAGCTCGCACCTCTAGCAATGAAACAAAAGGCCAGAGAACTTTTTATTTGGGCTTAAACTAAAATTTAAACTTTAGACTACAATCCCTAAAAATTATTTTGATGCTACAATAATCTCAAAATTGTTATAACCATTGTTAAAAATAGCTTCCTTTGTTGAAAGTAAACAATTTATTACCAATGACTTTGAGGTTAAGGTGCTGGAAAATAATTTTCAGGGATTGTAGTCTAAAGTTCAAACTTTAGTTTAAACCCAAAAAAATGTTATATGACCTTTCATTTCATCGCTGTAGGTATATGCACTCAAATTATTCCAAAATTAATTTTTGCAACTCAAAAATGGATTACAAATGACTTTGAGGTCATCGTGTAAGAAATGTGATTTTTGGGGATTATAGTTGGCTTCAATTTAAGCCCAACACAGAAAATTATAAGGTATTAAAATCAGCTGCAACGCTTATTATTTTAATCCAATTTTGCTTATTTTAATACACAAGAAAAACAAAGTGTTATTTTAACCCAGAATTTGGTGTTAAAATAACCTGCAACAAATTCTAACCCTAGTTAAAGTTAAATTTTATGGGTTTTTATCATTAGACAAAATTAACCGCAACAAAAATGACACCAACTTTTTTCTGTGTACCAAAATGGATTAAAATAAGCAAAATTTGATTAAAATAATAAGCGTTGCAGCTTCTTTCAATGCCTTTTAATTTTCTGTGAAGTGAAGGTTCTACGACCTTTTGTTTCAGTGCTAAAGGTACTTAAAGTTTGCCAAAAACAAATTACTTTTAATATCACAAAAATGTGTAAATTATATTATACTTTTATTTCTTTGTGATTATGTAAGAAAAATATTTTATTTAACTTTTATATGTGTGTTGTGTCATGAATGAACGGTAACTGGTACATCAAAGTTACTAATAAATTTCTTGCTCTTGACAATTTCTTAATTAAATGGTATTTCAAATACATCACAATAACCTTGACCCTGACTTTATGTTCAATGAATTTTTGTTAAATAAAATAAATTCTACAATCATTTCGTACTCATCGTCATTTATTTTCCTTCTAATATCTGTTTAATTTAAAATTTTCTTCTTACATTAACAATTAATTATTCTATTTGTCAAATTCTGTAAAAAGTGTATTTTTTAACACATCCAAATATTAGTCCCCCGTTAATACTACTATTACACAATATGGCATTTTTTTCCTTTGTCACATCCTACAAACGACTAATTACTTTCTATTCAGCAATTATTATTATACCAAAAAAAAGAAATGACAATTTTTCCATCAAAACTCGGAACAACTAGCGTCAGTTTTATATTGTTCCTATGGGTAAACGAGGAAATAAATAACTTCAATTATTGCACACATTTTCTTATGTTACGCGCAGATCCGACTTTCTCCTTCCTATATATATATATATATATATATACATACTTGTCCATAATTTTTGTTCTTTTCTATAATAATTATATCCATTCCCTATATATCTGTCAATATATATAATATGTTATTAAAAGTAGTCGCATTTCTTTTTTTTCTAAAATCGTGTCATTTATCTTATTTAATACTATATATCCTCGTGCCATGTCGTTTACACAATATAATGTGCGAGGAAAACTGTAATTTTAAGGAAAAAGATAATTTCACAGCGCTCACTCGCGATAGAAAGAAAGTGAGTTTTGAAAAGTGTGTAAACTGTTTCGTTAATGTTAATATAACTCTCGTTGGTTTTAATAACTTCTATATATGTATTGAAAGAAATGGAAGGGTATAAGAAGAAGTAGGAAGGGGAAGAAAAAGGAAATATCACTATATATAAGTGAAGATAGTTATCGAACTTATAGGTATATATAAAATATTGTGTGTAGTATATGAATAACACGCGCGATCCCAACCAACCACTTTCATTTCGTTCCTCTCTGACACAATCTCGGCTTGTGTTACACTTTCCTCGAGACAGATACGTCGCCTTCTTATAAAGAGTAAAACATGAGTTAGCCGTAGTTACTCTCGTTTTCGATATACCATTGACGTGCCTACACACCGTAACATCTGATGCGTGTAATCCTATATATCTTTCATCCTTCCTATATATTTAATTACATTTTTTTTCTTTCTTTCATATAATTACAAAAACAGCTATTTTATTTTGTATCATGCAATTATAGGATTTTTTTTTGTACTGTTCTTTGTATAAAATTGCTTTTTAATAGTCTTTTCATTTCGATTAATGAAAATTTCCTTTATTTATAATTTCTTTAGACAATGAGGGAAAATAAAATTTATTTAATTCAAATAATCCGTTATACTTGACTATATTGTCAAATAAATATTTCCTTTGTACCAAATAATTTTTATTTGAGTCAATTAAATTTTTGTTTGTTTTAAATAGAGAAATTATTGATTTATAAGTTTATTTAATTAAAATAAAAATTATTATTTGCCGGAAATAAATATTTATTTGATGATAATAGGCAAGTAATCGATTATTTTAATAAAAATAATTTATTTCTCAATGTATATTTACAACAAAGCAGAAGTCACTTGACGCAGCACAACGTTTACTACTACAAATATTGAACGCCAGGAGCGCTACATTCGCGTCACGTGACTATTTCAGTAATTGTATTATTGAAAACCATCCGTAAAAATTCTTTCTAATATTAATTATTTATTGATGGTAATTGAATATTAGAAAGAATTTTTACGGATGGTTTTCAATAATACAATTACTGAAATAGTCACGTGACGCGAATGTAGCGCTCCTGGTGTTCACTATTTGTAGTAGTAAACGTTGTGCTGCGTCAAGTGATTTCTGCTTTGTTGAACTTGTTATTCAATTTAATTTATTTAATTCTATTAAATAATTTGTAAAAGTTGGTAAATTTACTAACAGCAAAATTAAATTAATTGATAAGTACTATTAATTGAAAAATTTAAATTTCTTTTAATCCATTATAGAACAATATTGAAAATAATTTGTTAAAGTTTAAAAAAACACAGAAAATTATAAAGTATTAAAATAAGCTGCAACGCTTACTATTTTAATCCAATTTTGCTTATTTTAATAGGGGAATAGTGTCAGGGTTGGACACTTGGCTTTTTTTAAATAAGAACACTAGCGCCACCTGTGTGCGTACGTGACGAATCTTCTAGTAGTGTAACCTAACTTTTTGTGGCATTACATTTTTGGAGAATCAAAAGTAGCGTCTCCTGTGACATCGGTGCAATCGAAGAGACAAAAAAAGTTTTGTTTGACTTGTGAATAAACCTAAAAAATGTGTAAAAAAAGCAAGAATTCGGCAAGGTAAGCTTATTGAATGTATTGTGGGGTACATAATTTAACAAGAAAAAAAGTGAAAAATCGAATCGCGACACATGTCTGGTTATGGTTAGCACAATTCGAAAATGATGCTTCTAGTTAGGGTTGGACACTTTATACAGTTAGGGTTGATATTAATTATGAATTTGACACAATTTATAAATAAATATACAAATAAATTTTATTTTATTGATATTTCAGTGCAAAATTGTGCCAAAGATATTAGAAAAATAATACTTAAATTGTATAAATTTTGTTAATCATTTCATTGAGTTATTTGGAACAATAAAGCGTTATTTTTTGTAATTTGAGTTCATTCCTTTTTTAAACTCATGAAGCTTTACAATTTGTAAACAATAAGTAAAGATGAACATGAAAAAATAAGAATAAAAAACATTACAAATGTTATTTTACGTTTTTACCAATAATGCGTTTCGATTTTCAAAAAGTGTTCAACCCTGACTAGATTTTTTTTTAAAAATGTTTATAACTTTTTTAATTTTGGACCAATCAATTTACGGTCCACGGCAAAAGTGTACCTCTTTTGTAGATCTTTCCACCCATATACCACAATTGACTGAATTTATCTAAACAAAATATTTATAAATAAAAAACCAAAACTGTGTCCAACCCTGACACTTCCCCTAACAAAATGGATTAAAATAATAAGCGTTGCAGCTTATTTTAATGCCTTTTAATTTTCTGTGAAATTATAAATAATTAAAATTTCCAAAAAATGGTTGAAAGTGTTTTTTTTTTATTATAAACCACCAATTTTCATGAATTTTTTTTGTCCAAAAACTGTTTGTCACAGTTCTCATGATTTGACTCCAATTTTTTTAAGGATCATTTTACAAAAGTTTGAACTCAAATAACGAAACATAATTTAACGTAATAACACTAATAATAATATAAACTTTACCATTTTTGAATCGCACAAATATAATGATATATTTTGATGTGGTAACCGTATATAATATCGTAATTATTATTTAAATGGAAATAACTCTATTTCACATTATTATGTGGAATTTAGTGCGAATTTTCTTAACAGCTGCTTCACTTGAAAAGAAAGTGTTTGCGGTTTAGTTTCATTTAAATAAGGACTCTATACTTTAATGGAGAATCTGAGTAATACACGCAGTACATTTTAGACAGGGACAAAGTTACAGTTTCTTTATATATATATATATATTATTGTTTCTACTGTAAATGAACAGTTTCAGACTTTCTTTTTCCATTCTCTATGTGCGCATATATGAAAAAAAAAGAACAAAAGACATAAAGTTTGCTCCTATTTTCGGATCTAAATTATCCCTATAATAATCATTTTATTCTCACTGATGCCTCATAGCAATTTAAAGGATGTTTTTTTAAAACTGATTCATCCAAGATTATATATCTCGCAAGCAATATTTTTAAAAAGAAAGAAAGTACATTTTTAATTTAAAATACTGTTAAAAAAATTTTTCATGAATTTTTCATAAAAATCATTAGTTAGAATTTTAATCATTTTTTGAGAATTTCATGGGATGTAATTTTTATTTTATTTATTAGATATAATTATTTTTTAGACGAATTATTTAATTTTCGAATTAACATTTGACAGAATTTCTTTTTAAACAAAATTTTACTTAACAGATTTTTTAGGTACGGAAATTCTTTTGTTTGACAACATTTTTATTTTACAGAATTTCTTTTTATCAACTTTTTATTTAAAAAATTATAATTTAATCGAATGTTAATTTAGCATAATTTTCATTCAACAAAATTTGAAGTGGTTCGAATTTTTAAATGCCAGAATTTCCAAATTCATCGAATCTTCATTTATCCGTATTTTCATTTGCACGAATTTTTATTTGATAGAATTCATAAAACACAGAATTTTTATTTGTCCGAAATTGCAAATGACCAAAGAATCGACAGAAAAATTTTGGCGCGAATTTTAAAATTAACCAATCAAAATTTTCTTGATAATTTCCGATTGGTTAATTTTTAAATACACGCCGAAATCTTTCTGTTGATTTTTTTTCCGGCTATTTGCAGTTTCGGACAAATGGAAATCCGGCGTTTTTAAAAATCTGACACATAACAATTAGTGCAAATAAATATTCGGACAAATTTAAATTCGGTGAATTGGAAATTCTTTACATTTAAAAATTCGAATCACTTAAAATTCTGTTAAATGAGAAATCCGCTAAATTTTTTTGAAATAAAAAGTTGATACAGATAAATTATGTATAAAATAAAAATTCTGTTAAACAACAACTCCGTATCTAAAAAAAATATATATTAAGTAAAAATTCGTTTAAAAAATAATTTTGTCAAATGATAATTCGAAAAATGAAAATTCGTCAAAAAAAATAATATCTATAGAATGAAAATTCTAATTATTGATTTTTATGGGAAATTCATACGTCGCAAAATTTTAAATTTAATTCTTAAATTAGAGAATTTAATGAAAAAATTTTTTGAAAAGAAAATAAATTTTCTTGCAGAGTAAGTGCGCATATTGAGAATGAAAAAAAGAAGGAAAATATGATGAAAGTGACAAAAGGGGAGTAATTAATTATTGCATAAGTATTAAGAAATGAGTTATTATTTTCAAAAGCTATGGGCGACTTTCTTAAATGGCGAAGCATGACAATTTTCCTTTGCATAACAGAATATCTGTTTTGCCGTTTACTTATAATTTTTGTTCTTATATACCATTGAAATTGACTCAATTCTTCGACACTTTCTCGGAGGGGGCAAAGCTGTTGCTAATTAACACTTTTATTTATATACAATATATATGTATGTATGTATGTATGTATGTATGTATGTATGTATGTATACATTCGAGAGAGTTTCCTTCCGTCTTCCGACTATATATTCATCTCCCCACTTGTCGGAATTTTTCTCCCTGATTCAATTTCTCCTATGTGCGCGCATACATATATATCTATTACTTTGCTATTATATGGGTTTATCTTGTATATAGAATATATTCTTAACAATTGTTTAAAACATTTTTTTCAATTCATCGCGATCGACATTTACTTTAGGCTTGGTCTTTACACCTCTTTTTTTTACCTTTCGATTCGAATCAAAGTTTTATTCGTCTGGCACTTTCACGCAAGGAGAAAACTCACCTTTCGATATATATTCACGACGAATAGTTTATGTATATATATATATATGTGTTAAGTAGGCCGACATTTGTTTTCTTAATTTAGATCATTCAATTTTCCCGAATTAATTTAGATCATTGCCTATTGTGATGGAAGTAGATAGAAATCTCAATTCAAATTTCTTTTTCATATAAAAAATATTATAAGTATCTGTTTCGCACTTAGAAGAGGAATACTTCATTTAAATTTAGAGAACGATTTTGTATAAATTAACACACAGCTTTTAAGTTTTATTTTAATATATGGAAAATATCTACTACTTCCATTACCACTACTTCTACTACTTCTCCCATCTACCACTTAAAAAATTATATTTTTAAAAATGGAAGTGGTAGATATTTTCCATATATTAAAATAAAACTTAAAAGCTGTGTGTTAATTTATACAAAATCGTTCTCTAAATTTAAATGAAGTATTCCTTTTCTAAGTGCGAAGTTCTGTAAAAAATTCCGTTACAAAATTATGTCCCAAGTAGCACGTAATATTACTGCAGTAATATTCCCCCACAGTACCGAAACTTTCCTTAAAAATTTTGTAAATATTTACTTGCAATATTTGGAATATTTAATTGCAATGTTTATTGAAAGTTATATAAAGATTTTAATGTCCCACTTGAATAAATGTTTAGCGCGAAACTTTTCTGAACATTTAAATGAAATTTTCGCCTAATTCTAAAAATTCATATAAATTTTGAGGTTATGTTTGTTTTTTTTTATGGGTGGGAGACAAAATTTGAGCTAATTATTGAGGTTATGTTCAATTCTTCGGTTAGGGGGGGATTTTTCTGCCAAAATTTGACCTAAATTTGAGGTTATGTCTGTCAAACATAATCTCGAACCCAGCGGCAATCCTGGGACTTGCTGCTATATTCAGAGTTTTGAAACAGCGGTGGCGTACCTATTCACAGAAAATTAAAAGTCATTAAAATAAGCGTTGCAGCTTATTTTAATATCTTATAATTTTCTGTGTTTATGTTAGTATCGATATTGTCGCCTATACCATTCAACTCGCGAAGCATTCAAACTCGCGTACCATTCAGAATTTGTCTCAAGAATTTCAGGGGATTGAATCATTTGAATGTTAGGTGAGAATTAACTGTACACGGAAAGAATGTTTCACTTATAAACCAGATTTATAATACATGACAGCTGAAATTACAGTGTATAGAGCGTACCGAAAGAAGAAGTTTAGGCACGGAATTTTTCCGTGCACGCATCTAAATTTAAGATGACGCGTATGGTGACACTCTAAATTTCAATGCCGTGCACCGATATAATTATAATTAGACGAAAATTTCATTTAAATGTATAGGAAAGATTCACACTAAACATTTATTTAATCGGAACATTTAAATCTTTATACAATTTTCACTAAACTTTGCAATTAAATATTCCGAATATTGCAAGTAAATATCTACTAAATTTTCAGGGAAGTTACGGTACTGTGGGGGTTACTGTAATATTACAGTAATATTACCGGTAATATTACCATGAGGCGGACATTTTAATATTACACTGTAAAAAGAAAATACTAAAACACTACCGATTAGAACCAAATGACAATTCAGTACCTGAAGTCGGTATTAAATTAATACCTTTCTTTTTACAGTGTAGAGTAATATTACTTGCTACTTGGGGTGATTTTACTGCACTCAATTTGGCAATATTAATGATTTTGAGGTTAGAAATACAAGATTCTGTAAATATACAGAACTGTGTAGAGCAATTTTAAATGGCGCTGTAAAATTTCAATGTCTATGTAAAACCCTATACTGTGTCGTGGTTTTATTCCTCGCATTCACTAATGTAATTTTATGGACAAGTGTGATTTAAATTTTTAAATGACAATTCCGGTAAATTCTGCCGTACGATGTAAAAACTTAGGTAACCGACATTGTCGCTTAGGCTGATTTCAGTAGTAATAAACAGGCTACAATCAGCCTAAGCGACAATGTCGGTTACCTAAGTTTTTATATCGTACGGCAGAATTAATATTCGGCTAAATCAAAATTTTGTCAATAAAAAAGCTGAGAAAGAGAAATAATGTAAAATAAAAATTCAGCTAAATTCACAGAAAATTAAAAGGCATTAAAATAAGCTGTAACGCTTATTATTTTAATCCAATTTTGCTTATTTTAATCCATTTTGGTATTAAAATAAGCAAAATTGGATTAAACTAATAAGCGTTGCAGCTTATTTTAATGCCTTTTAATTTTCTGTATTGAAATTCAGTATTAAAATACATAGTTGCCGTGTTCCAGAGTCAAAAATTGATATTTTGCAAATAAAATGTAAAAAAACCGTTTTTTAGAAATTTATAAAAATTTGCACTAAAAATTTCTTGTAGATATGTTAGGTTTGGCTTCAGATTAAAATACATATTATCAAAGTCTGATTTCTAGTTCGAACATAAACTTATGTTCTTTTTTGTGTAACTGCTATCAGAAGTATATATTTATTTTTTAATTCTTTATCACATTCGGACAAATTAACATGATTGTTTCTGATATTTCATTTTTAACTATATACACTACATTTCTTACACAACACTTGCTATGTTTAACATGATTTGTATCCAACTTGAACACAATTAATGACCCTCTCTTTAACAAAAGAAAATTTATCAGTCATCGGAAGTTTTTTTTCATCACATTCTTCTGCATATTTTTTGTTTAGTATCTAGATGACCGTGTATATACAGTTTTAACACACTCAGTATAGCCTCTTTATAACCATTATAATTTTTTTTCCCTTAAATTAACTGAGTGTAAAATTTTTTATTCACAATATTTAAAAATAGTGTAAACTAAAAATGAGCCATTTATAACTATCTATATTTATGAATTTAAAAAAAAAATTAAATGACTGCTATATACAGTCAATTGTGATGAATTTACTCAAGAGGAACGCGATTTCAAAAGAGAGAGAAAAAAAAAGTACTTCGTATTCTTAGGAGAGCCTATATATAATTGATGCATGGATAAGTTTTTCCCACCTGTTCGGAAGTTCGACGAAAACCGTAGCGAGCGCGCTCGTTCATGAAAGTGAATAAGATACGTCCTAGATTAAAAGTTGCCGTAAGACACTCACCGCGCTGACAGTATATATAGTGGACGTGTACCCGCATGAGAATGACAAAAAAACATACACATATATATATATATATATATATATATAGACAACACTTTACTTTCCATAGTAGCATTGAGCCTCACGTGGAACTCCACGTGATTGCGGGTGGGTGTTTACAATCGCAAGGGTCGCCAATAAATACGAGACATGAGATAATCGTCTTATTGTTAATCGCGAAAAAAAAAATTATTTTTTTTTTTTACCGTAAATGATATACAAAATGCATGAGCGGAGAAAGTATACTTTATAAAATTAATTTCAACCTCGACTTATTATTATTTGCACTCGCATTATCTAACGACCTGTCGTGTAAGTTACAATAATATAAGATCAGCTGTATCAATTTCAGTTTCTCAATTTTCATAAAGTGAACGATTTGAATTATTTATATATAGGTATATAATATAATCGTGAAATATATATTCGTGAATTTATAAAATATTGTGCAGTTTTGTAATTTTTATCTATAAAATACTTATATTTCATAATGTATAGAAATTTGTTCAGTAAATACTGGTTTCGGTCAAATTCCATAAAAAAAATTATATTATATTATATAAGAGAGCGTTATTTATATTGAAAGAAGTAACAAATTAATTAGTATCATCAAAAGTTACTGTAGCTGCGTGCGGTAATTTATACATGCGCTTTGTCTTTATAAGGTTCGGGGTTCGATTCTCCATGCGTGGGAAAAATTTTGAAAATATATATACCTTTTCAATTATACAAAACCTTAATTTTTTGAAGAAAATACATAAAATAAAATTGTTCGAATTTGAAAAATTATTTTCTTGTTCAAAAAAATACATACAAAGAAAATTTACTTGTTTTAAACAGATTATCATATTGATTAAAAAAAAAAATTATCTTCGTTTCAAAGAAATTTTTTATTTAATTCAAATAAATGTTTCTTTGACCCTATATATCAATGTTAGAATTTCTTTGATTTAATGCACAAATTTCTTTCTTTTAAAGAAAATTTCTTTGAAACTATAAGAAGCTTTTTTTGTTTCAAATAAAATTTTATTTTGAATGAAAGAAAATAAGTCATCAAAGAAACATCAACACAGAAAATTAAAGGGCATTAAAATAAGCTGCAACGCTTATTATTTTAATCCAATTTTGCTTATTTTAATATCAAAATGGATTAAAATAAGCAAAATGGGATTAAAATAATAAGCGTTGCAGCTTATTTTAATGCCTTATAATTTTCTGTGAAAGAAATTATTTCACTGGGTGTTAGTCTAACTGTGTATTTTTGTATTTTTAAAGAAAGCGATGATTTAAATTTTAAAAAAGTTTCAGCGAAATTGTAAATAATTTAATTTTTATAGTTTTAAACAATTAGAAAAATTGCTTTTTAATCAAAATTATAAGTTTTTATGCATAGAAAACGATGTAGGTAACATAACCTAAAAATAATGTTTTTACCGAAGCTCTTTTGAAAAAATTTAATAATTATTAAGTTAATTATTTCATATAATAATAAATTTTATAATTTATATATAACCTTTTTTTTCATCGAAACTTTTTTAAAATTTACAGAAAATTAAAAGGCATTAAAATAAGCTTATTATTTTAATCCAATTTTGATTATTTTAATCCATTTTGGTATTAAAATAAGCAAAATTTGATTAAAATAATAAGCGTTGCAGCTTATTTTAATACCTTATAATTTTCTGTGTTTATATCGTTTTTTTCTTTAAAAATACAAAAATACACAGTTTGACTAACTTTTGCTCAGATTCTTTGTCTCATTTTTCCTTAAAATTAAACTTAATGAAAATTTTTATAACCTAAAAAAATTTTCTAATCAATCTCTTATAACCTAAATGACAAAAACACAATTCAATATGATTAGATTTTTGTCTTTGTTGTTAAATTTACAATATCAAGAAGCAGATGCCTGCACACTTGTGACCGAAATAGATTCAGATCGAATATTTGTATTTTTTACTGGAATTTTCTTTTTTACTATATGTAAGAATAAAAAAAAAGTCATAATCAGTGTTCAAAATTTTTATTAATTTATACAATTTTTCCTGCAGGTAAGAATTTCAATCTTACTCTATCCCATCAAAAATTGGCTACTGGCAATTTTCGATATACTAATACAAATATTTACATAGTATTTTTTTCAATTCTCGAGAATCAATGTCTTTTTTTTTTTTTTTTTTGCTCTGACGGTCAACTTCCAAATTGGCGGAATTTACTTTTTTTTAGATTCGAGAAATTTTTGTAAATCTACGATATTACGTCTTCGTTATTTTTATCGTGAATTGAGAAGAAAAATAATAATAATTTTCGAATTTATGTGATAACTCTCTGTATCAACGATGATACCCAGAACGAATCAAATATACGTGAACTTGAAATTTCGACTCATCTTTTTTTTGTGAATGACAGTGATGGTATATGATAAAATATCAAAGTTTGCTGATCTCGTCTTCTCAATGCTATGTAAATATTCTTGAGCAATTCTCATAATCCACAAAAGGTGGACCTTCAAAACATATATTACTATATATTATTTATAATTATATAACTTTCGTACGTATATCAGAAGCAAACGGAATTGCTTATATATATTATTTCTGGGTGCAAATATATTAAAACCTCACATAAATATATACGAAATGAACTTAAGCGAATGAATAAAACAGAATCTATCAGGCATGTACATATATATATAAGTTTCTCCACGATTAAGTGCAAATATTACAGTAACATTGGCATAATAAGTGGACTTTTGTAATCGTTCAGGCGTGAATAGATAAAAATTTATATATATACACATATATATATAGAACTCTGATTACCACTATATATTTTTTTTCCTCATTTTTCAATAAATCGAAAATTAGTCAATATTCTTTAATTTGCATCCGCAATATATATATATATATATAAATATTTGACTTGCTAATTTTAATTTTTGCTAATTTCATTTCAAGTTTTGCAAAAAGATGTCGAAAATTTGTTCATTATTATATATTAAATTTTCTCTTATTTATTTTTTTTTAAATAAAAATTTAAAAAAAAAATGCTTTTCTAAATGTAGTTAAACTTTGAAACAATTTTTCAAGTCATGCTAAGTTATTATAATAAACAACATGTTTTCATTAGTTTAGGTGAAGGTAATTTTTCGTTGGCTTGTTAAAAAGGTAAATTCTGAACTATATATATATTGTGTTAACCTTTAAAGCGCTTTATAATATGTATATCCGCTTGAAAAATTCCACATGCCCTTCACAAACTGTTTAAAAGCACTATTTATGAAAAGTCTCTTGAATACGATATACTTGAAACTCAGGCACATATATATTACACACGTATAGTATTTTAAGCAACAAGTTTATAAAATTATTAAAGAATAAGTTAGTTTGTATAATAAAATTTTTGTTTAATATTATATTATGCACTGCAAAAAGAAGGATTTTATTTTAAGATGTTTTGGTATAGCGTTTTCAAGACATCATAAACATCTTATCCAGGTGAAACGATTCTACGGAAACTACTCCACGGAAATTCCGTAAAAATTTCCGCAAAATTTTTGAAAGAAGTTCTTTTGTAATTTAGTGAATTTTTTATAAGAATTACACACATAATCTCTATACAGAATTGCACAAAATTTTTGTTAGAATTTCACAAATGTACACTGAAAAAAATTTAGCCGAAATCCTCAACTACCTTTAGTTAACTGACTTGAAAGTACACGGAGAAAAAAGATTTCTTTTATAAAGTAACTTTTACTACTTTCAGAGTAAAACTGGACCAACTCGAAGTTTCTGCGCATCTCTGGCAATTTTTACTCCAAAAATAGTAAAATTTACTATAGAAATAGTAAAACTTACTACGGAAACAGTAAAATTTACTACAGAAATAATAAATTTTACTATTTTTGGAGTAAAAATTGCCAGAGATGCGCAGAAACTTCGAGTTGGTCCAGTTTTACTCTGAAAGTAGTAAAAATTACTTTTTCTTTTTCTCCGTGTAGTAAAAGTAACTACTATTTTGGTTATTTTAACTATGTGCGTGTAGTCAATTTAACTATTTTTTATTACGAATTAGTAGTTAATTGTACTTAACAAAAGTAGTTAAATCAACTTCAAAAATTAGAACAATTACAAAATTTCCTTGACCCAACTAAATTCTTAGTTCTTTTAACTACTTTTTAATAGTCCATACAACTTTTTAAATTCAGTTAAGGACCTATTGAACTATGCAGGGTAGTTAAAAAGTAGTCAAATCTACTAGTTTTTTTATTGAGTGTATTTTTTACTGATGTTTTTGTAATTTTAAAATAACTGCTGGTGGATACACTGAAAAAAATTAGTCGAGAAATTCAACTACCGTTAGTTAGTTGACTGAAAAATAGTAAATTTCTTTTGGAAAACGTTTCATTGACCTCTCAAATAAGTTCGACTAGATATTAATTAATCTATCATAAATTCTATATTATATCCACCAGGAACATCATCGTCGACTAGTTTTCGTTATAGTAGCAGCAGTTATTTTAAAAGCACAAAAAAATCAGCAAAAAATAAAGTTGTGGAATTTTATTGAAAATTTTGTGCAATTCTGTATGGAATTCTTCCAAAAAAATTCGCAAAATTAAGAAAGGAATACTTTCAAAATTTTGCGGAATTCCGTATAGAATTTTTGCGGAATTTCGTATGGAATTTCCGTGGAGTGATTTCCGTAGAATCGTTTCACCTAATGTCTTAAAAACGCTACCAAAACATTTTAAAATAAGATACTTCTTTTTGCAGTGTGAGAATATTATATTTTTTGTTAATTAAAGAATTACAATTTGCTTCACATTTTCAAATTTGACGCGATTTCATTAGTATTGCACTGTTCTGGTGAATTGTTACATTGTTGGTACACCTGATTTAGTTTTGTTTATCTGAGAATGAGAGTTCATAACCTTAAAATTCTTTATTTTGCATGTGTTACCTTTCCCTAATGGAAAATTCCTTTAAAAATTATTTTTATTTATTCTATTCGAATGATTTTGTTTAATTTAGCAGAGTTTGTAAGTTTTATTTTAATATTATGAAAAATATCCATCACTTTCATTGAAAATATTATTTTTAATTTAAAATTAAGGGTTAGTTTAGAATGGGCGCATATAAATTTCCAGTAGAACGTTCGAAATATGTCGTATCTTTATATTTTTGTCACTTGCCTCACCCTGCTTTTCTCAATTTAAATTCCCCACCATGTATCGAAAAAAAGCTACCATTCCCTGCAAAGTGTCACAATTCAGATGTTTCACTTATTATTTTATATTTATTGTCACTTGACAATAAGAATTTGACATACTTCTTTGTAAAATTAATCGTAAATGTTCTAATAGTACATATTTGACAATGATTTTCTAAAATTTTACTTCGCAATTTTAATTTTAAAGTCGAGATGCACCATAAAAATTTCATTTTGACAAATTTAATTTTTAAAAAACAGAAATATTTTAAAAATAAATTAGGATAAGTGCATCAATTACGGCGCGTTTACAAATAATAACTATTATTACTATTATATTTAATATAATTGTTGTAAAATGATTAAAAAAATTATTTTAATCTTTTTTTGATACAATTACTAATAAAGATGCACATTTAAACAATTATTAATTTAATTATTTGAGATTAAATTTTTTTTCCCTCGCCGTTATTGAAACATTTTTAAGATTTCCATTGGCTCCAATTACGGTGGGCAAAGTATCTTCAAAATGCACGTAATTTTTGGTGTTAAAGGAGTTTTGACTCGAATCGCGCCGTAATTAGTGCATTTACCCTATTTCTTTTTTTATAATTGTTCATAATTGTTAAATTTTTAATTCTTTTGATTATAAGTTGTAATTATTTTATTATAATTATGTAAATTAATTTTAAAGTTGTATTAAATATTATAAATTTACACTTTTTTAATACACAGTAAACTTGGTTGTATCTTTTTCTATTGCAACGTTTTGATGCACATAAGTTATATCAAAAAGAGATCGTTTTAATTAATGTTTTGTTTGCGTTATAAACCATTTTTCAGTTTTTAGGTTATGTTAGTGCCTCCTTCCTCGTTAAATATAAAAGGGTTAATAGTTTATTAAGATAACAAAAATTATTTTAATTCCAAAGGATTTTTTTTTATTTTTCAAAGGAAATCCTTTTGTGACTTCGTATACAAGTTTTTTTTTTTTTTTTTTAAATCCAATATAGAGTCCTGTAATCGATCCTAAAATATAGCCGTAATCTGTAAATAAATTATTTAATTTCGCACTATAATTTACAATTTGACCTTGAACTTAAAGCATCAACTTGATATGTTTCATTTTGAAAATTTTTATCTCAAAATAAAAATTTTTGCATTTTAAGAGAATAATAAACGTGACTAGCAGAGATAGAATAGAAATTTTCCTCTTAAAATGAGATTACCTTTTTAACTGAATATATACGCTATCTTTATAAAAGTACATGTACATTTGGGCTTAAAAAATTTCACATGTCCTTCATCATAACAGTGTAAAGTGAAATATCATATACGTGATTCCGGCATATATATATATGTTACATATATACACATAACTTAAAATATTCTACAGTGATTACCTCAATTTGCAACTTTCACGAGCGTGTGCCCTTTTACTTGACCACGGGCACCGGCTCAATTGTTGCGTATGGACAAGATAAAGTGAATTGTACATTGTACATATTATAGAATTTTATTAGCCCATGCTTCACGGCGTAAATATTGTTAGTTTATAAAGTTAATAATATATGAATATTATACAAAGCTCATTGAATACGATTATCGTAAATGGCTTATAGTCGTATAAAAGACTTCATTATACATTTTGTATACATATATTTATGTAATTATTAAATTTATTTTTATTACGATTTAATTAATACCGATGGGTGTCGTGAAATTTTTTTTTCAAATTAAATAAAATTAAACTAAAATAAATTAATTAAAATAAACAAATTAAATGAAATAAATAATTTTTTATTAATAGGCTATGGTTCAAGTCCATTTCATAACTCAATAATTAAAAAAGATCTATTTTATTCCCTATAATAGGTTATAAAAAGGCTACTTTACTCGCTAGTGTTAAAAAAGGACATTTTTACTTCCTAATGTTAAAAATGTCCACTTTACTGCCTAGGGTTTAAAAAAGGCACTTTTCTTCCTAACGTTCTCTCATCTATTGTTTATTATTTTTTTTTTTAAATTAGTTATTTTTTTCTTAGAATGCAGTTTAATATTAAAATTATTAGGTATGATATAGCTACTTTCACTGTAAACCTCACAACAAAGTAACCAAATTTAAAATGGCGGATCTAACATGGCTAACCGAAAGTATAAAAAAGTACGTAGAAATTTCCAAAAATAACTACTCGGGAATTTTCGATTTCGCTGATTGTAAATCTGGTCCCAGGTTTTCCAAATTCAAAATGGCGAATTTGGTGAACCGGAAGTATAGAAAACTACATAAAAATACCTAGAAATAAGTACTCGGGGCTTGTCGATATTTCTAGTTGCGAATACGATATTAGAATTATTGTTTTCTAAATTTATTTAAAAAATTAGTTTCTTTTATAAGGTATCACATAATTATGGGATCTTTAACCCCTTGACAGTCGATGACCCATTTATGTCAAAAAAAAGTCGTGCCACCTTTGTGATTTTGGACATATATGTCCACATTAGAAAAAAAATACTAAACATAATTCGATTTGAGTGTCAATATATATACTAAGGATTTTTTTTTATACTAAGGTCGCTAAATCCAAATTTGAGATCAGATTTAAAAAATTCAAAATGGCGGACCCAATATCGCGGAAAACATTTAAAATTGATTCGAGACGTTCAAAATTCGGTACTCGGGGGTTTTTGGGGTCGTTGAATTCAAATTTGAGGTCAGATTTAGATTCAGCGACCCAAAAAACCCTCAAGTATCGAATTTTGAAGGAATCGAATTAATTTAAAATTTTTTCTGCTATATTGGGTGGCCATATTGGGCCCGACATTTTGAATTTTTTAAATCTGATCTCAAATTTGGATTCAGCGACCCCAAAAACCCCCCGAGTACCAAATTTTGAACGAATCGAATCAACTTAAAATATTTCCGCCATCTTGGGTCCGCCATTTTGAATTTTTAAAATCTGACCTTAAATTTGGATTCAGCGACCCCAAAAACTTTTAATACGATGATATGATATTTTTTTTTGAAACGTTTTGTGCCTACTAACGATTTTTCTACTAGACTGCGCGAAGGGGTTAAATGAGATTTTTGTCTAAAGAAAATAATTTAACGATAAGATGTTTAGTTGATATGACACAGACATGAAGATGCTTATTCTTTTTGAAGAATCGCTCGCACATATATATTTTAAATTTTCCCCACACTAAGAAAAATGTTGTACATATATAGCAAATTTTCACGATAACAATGGTGTATAATGTTTAAAATGACTATATATGACAGTTTTTTCTCATTTCGCAAACGTCATGGGACGTTTACAAGATTAGAGAACCATGACATAAGACATCTAAAGTTATATATAGGTATAATGCGAGGTACATCTTATGTATAATTTTTTTTTCTCGCACGCGGATTTATATATTCAAAGACTTTGATATATATATGTATTATATATTACACACTCAAAAATCAAGTCTAATACTTCTAAATATTGTTTCACATTAACATTTTTGTCAATCTTTTCTACTATAAATACTGTTTTCATTTTTTATTTAAAATATTGCAATACTTTCTTCTAATGTATTTATTATACAAGCCAAAATATATAAAGTGTGTATACGTAATAAATGTTAATCCGATTCATCGTTTTCGTTTTAGAATGAATATAATAAATAAAACGCGTTTATCTTTAGGAAATAAATCATTCTGATGTTTAAAATTAAAAAAAAAGAGAATTCCTAAAAAAAAAAGTTGTGATATAATTTTTGCCATTTGTTTATAATATAATATTGTAAGAGCTTTTTGTTGTTTTATTTAAATTAAACCCGTGGGGGGGGGGTATAATTTGTCCGTATGGCGTAAAATGGAAAGTGCTGCAACGGCATAAAAATATTTGATGATGACAAATCAAACTTTACATTATTCACACGTGGCTTTTAATGCAATTAAAATTTTACTCTCTCTCCAGTTCCTTATTATATTTTCATATCAATGAAAGTGAATTTTCATTCTTTAACGCGTGAGAATGTTATGCGCGAGAAAAAAAAAAAGAATCGAATATAAATAAATGTGTATACCATGTGTCGATAATTCAATAATAATTATAAGGTTTGTACTTTCTATCATAAATTTTGATTTGACGATATTGACTAAATACACTTTTCCTTTTTCTTATATTATTATTATTATTATATATTGTATAGGCCTCTTGAGAGATATGCATTATTCCCTTTTCTAATCCAATTTGATCAGCATTATGCGAGCGAGTGTCACACATGTGGGAGAAAATGTTGTACAAGCAGGAAATGAAATATTCTCATTGATTCTGGACGGACTTGACAGACGATCGAGGTTCGCTCGAGTTTTGCATTATGCTATTCCGCACAGGCTGGTACGGTATAATGCCGCCGCGCGACGCCAAGCGCCGTCTTGTATATATAGATACACACTCACACACACATAGTGCTGATATGGTGAAAGCTGATATTTTGTAACACTCCTGCCATTCCGTTCAGTTCCATTCCATTTCATGGTATTGCCCGTTGCAACTATAAGCCGTCCGTCCGCTTGCACACTTTTAAAGTCTCAGAGGTCTTGCGAGTTCGTCTCGTATTCAATATGTATATGCGTTATCAAGAAAGTAAATTAACTTCATTTTTTTCCCACCTTGTCAAAGTCAAAATCTTTCCTTTTTTGGGGTAATAAAGAAACATTTAGCACTTTTATTAAACTTAATCTATTATATAGCCAAAACCTTTTGACATGTCGCATAGGTCTAGCTATTTATGGCAGAACAATATTTGGATAAACCTTCCTTTATAATACCCAATAAAGTGTAAATTTTATTAAAAGAATCATAATAGCAAAGAGATTTTATTCAGCGTCGGATTAACAAAAATAATTTTACTATAGGCTACTGTAATTTTACCGACCCTTTTAGGGCAAGCGTTTTAAGGTATTCTCTTGATCTGAATCAGTCAAATCTAACTGGTTTCCAGTGAAATTTCACTGATTGAATCAGCCAGAACTGGGTCACTGGCAATCAGTGAAATCTTACTGGTTTATTCAGTGAAAAGTGTACTACAGTAATATTGAATTAAGTAATTGATTGAATCAGTAAACAGAAACTTACTCGCTAAATTTGAATCAGCGGAATCTCGCTGATTCTCAGCTATATGTAAGTATACCACTGATTCTAATCAGCTTATATGCACTGATGAATTAGTGGAATTTCACTGATTTTTCAGCGTATATCCGCTGATTGGTACCAGTGGTATACTTATCGCTGATTCAAATTTAGAGAGTATATATGGCTACAGAGCTTTGTTGCTTTTTTATTGATTTAAAAATGTAAAACTCGATGAAATTATAAAAGAAGCTTAAAGACTTAGTAAAATGTACGTTATAGTTACATATAATGCAGTTTAAACAGCAAATCAAATGATAAAATTGGAGCGGCAGATTTATTTATTTCCATTAATTTTCCATCCACAGTAAATTAAAAGTCATTAAAATAAGCTGCAACGCTTATTATTTTAATGCCTTTTAATTTTCTGTGTCACCAACAATGAAATAAGTCTCTGATATTTGTCCCAAAACGGAAATTAAAAATTTGCAAAGTCATCTATAAGTTCATCATAATCAATTGGTTTTATTAGATTTGACTCGATGGAGTTTAAAAGAAGAAGTGAAAATTTCACTGATTTGAAGTCAGTGAAATTTTCACTGATTCAGATTTAGAGTGTATAGGTACCTTTCCTTTTGTGATAATGAAGATCTTTGATAATTTTGAATTGATAAGCTTTTATGATTTTCTAGTCGTTGTATAAATTAAATTATATACAACACTATAATTAAAAGCTTCAATTTGTATATTATTTTATTTCGAAATGTATTTAAAAAGTAACACAACAAAAAAGTGACAGAAACCCGAATAAAGCTTATAAAGCTGCAGTCATTATTTTTCAAAATAACTTAAGTTAAAAAAGTGAAAACTAGTACCGGTTGACGACCGTCAGTAGCGCTGGTATAGACATAAAATATATGCAATTCTATACTTAAAGATTTTAAAATTCGCGCGCAAAAGAAACCAACTTTTACAAAAATGAAACATATAATATGAATTGCAAAAATCAGAACAATTTTACTATATTTTTAAAATAATTCATCGTAAATTTTTCATCTGGTTTTATGTATATATATGCTGGAAAAAAACGCGCTATAGAAGTTGAAGATTCGACTCAAATTTCAATAATATTAAAAAAATAGTGACGTCCTACTGTTAATATTCATCTAAATTAATGCTTTAGGTAGTCAGTGTTTTTAATGTTAAACATTCTATTTCGTCTTCTTTTCCCTATGTATATTAATTTCTACATTAGGTAGCTCATTTTTATAAATATCATCGTAATTATATATTTAGGACTTGTAAACATAATATTGTACAATGATTTGTCGACTTGACAAGTATTTAAATTAAATTAGTTAAAAAATCAATTATTTAAATTAACACTAACTATAAGTGATCTTTCTTTTTCGTGTGCAATATATAAAATTTTATTATAATTTTAAGTTAATTTATTTTATTTAAATATATATTTTTATTTAATTCAAGAAAAATTTCATTTTATTTAATTCAAAATTACATTTACAATTTTTAATTATAAAATTTGATTATTCCTTTTGCATTTATATATATATTTACAATAAGGCAAACCTGGTTTTTTTCACAAAAAATCGTTTTCCAATTAGCCTTAAAGTCATATGGGATAAATATAGAACACACATTGTTTTTTTTTATACTATTTAATGTTTTACAACTTTTTCACTTCATCAAAAAATAAGTAAAAACCTATTTTAAAATCATAAATATAATAAAATAAAAATGAGATTCAAACTGCAAAATAATTGTACAATAAAGATAACCTTTTTCTTCAAGTACATTGTTTCTTAAAACCAGTTATGTATGTGTATGTGTGTTTTGTTTGCTTTTCAATATAGAAAACGAGGAACATAAACTTTGCATCATATATACATATATATATTGCACTTACACTCTCGCTACGAACATAAATATATCGACGTTCACTATATATATATATATATAGGCGCACCTACTTACTTTAAACAATTTTTCATTCTTTTCACTCTTCTTGCGTTGTCCTCAATGACTCGATCTATAAAACTCGTATATACTGCAATGAAGGGGGGTATCAGGTTCTCACAAGTTCAAAGTCAAAAAGTATAATATATGTGTGCAATCAGAGCATAACATATATATTGTTAAAGTATACAAGGTGTGGAAGAATAAATAAAATTCCAGTTTTGTAATTACCATTTTATATGCTCGTAATATTACATCATTTATTATTCATTTATATAGTAGAGAAAAGATATTCAACTTCTATATAGATGGGAATAGAAATTTTTATGTATTTTCAAAAATTATTGAAAATTTTAGGTTAGGAATCTTGTGAATGATTGCCAACCATGTAACACAAATAAATTAACTAATGGCGCTAAATTTAAAAATTCTTGAAATATTTTCATATTTAAAAATTTTTATTTAACTGAATTTTCATGTATAAAAGATTTCCAAATTTAACCAAATTTCAATCTAATAAAATTCTCATTTGACAGAATTTTGATTGAGCTAAATTTTAAAAATTCTTATTTCATTGAAACTTCATTTAACAGATTACGAATTGTCATTTGATAGAAATTTTAAAATACCGAATTTGGCCTAACAAATAGTCGACAGAAAATTTTTGGCGGGAATTTTAAAATATACGTGACAAAACTTTTTTGTCGGCTATTTGTTCGGCCATTTTCAATTTCGGTCAAATGAAAATTCGGAGTTATAAAACTTCCATCAAATGACAATTCTGGCAAATGAATTTTCGTTGAAATAAGAATTTTGGCATTTAAAAATTTGGCTCAGTCAAAATTCTGTCAAATGAAAATTCTGCGAAATGGAAATTTAGTTAAATAAAAAATATCTTTTATTGAAAATTCGGTTAAATATATGTAACGCGTCGCGAAGAAAGGGACCTTAGAAGCAAACGAATTATAGGTTATGTTTACGACAGTTTTACCTTGATTAAAAGTTTTTTGTTTTGTTTCTGTAATATCAAAATCAGTTTTTATTGATTATTTTAGATACTTTAGTAAAAAGAACATATTACTAAAGTACTTGTACTACTTAAATATTCCAAAAATTGCACTTAAACCTGTAATAAATGTTCAGTAAAGTTTCGGTGCTGTGTTAAAATTGTATGAAATATTTGTAAATTTCGAATGATTTATGAAATTGTATCTAACTTTTTACAAACTTCGATACATTCATACTAGAAAATAATAATAATAATAATAATAATACAATAATTTCCTCTTTTTTTCTAAATTGAAAAGCGTACTATATTAAATTTTTAAACAAAAAGTCTCTCAGTGTATACCGCCTTTGATGATGAGCTATAAAAGGTTTCATATTAAATTACACTATATAAACATCCACAGTATACCATTTTTTCAGATAAAATAAAATGATACACATAATATAGTCCAGATGTACAGAATACTGGTGATCTTATTATTTAATGAATGAGTAATTTCGTTGAGAAGAGATTAAATATCTTGCAGCAATTAGGTTACGCGCAGGGTCAAAAGGTGGACTGTATAATAGAATATATTCTCTTAAGAATTCTTATATAGCTTCCGCAAAACTTGATTTCAGATAAAAGTGTTCATATTCTTTATTATATGGTCAGTTCTAGAGTTTGTGATATGAATATTTTTAAATTTACATATACACATACACATCTACACTTGAATTTAAATTAACAGAATCATTTACTGATAACATATGATAATTTTTTTTCGCAGTGATTTTCGAGATGCATGAATAAAAATTAATTTATTAGAATTTTCATTTAACAGAATTTTTATAAACTAAAATTTATTTTTAGACGAATTTTCATTATTTTGAATTTACATTTTACAAAACTGTTAAGAAAAACAAAATTTTTATTTTACACAATTTTCGTTTGTCCAAATTGAACCGAATAAATAATATTTTTCAGAAAAATTTAGGCGCTAATTTTAAAATTAACCATATATAGACAGAAGTTATCAACGAAATTATGATTAATTTTAAAATAAGCTCCAAAATTTTTCTGCCAGATATTTATTCGGACAATAAAAATTTGGCGTTTTAAAAATTCTATAAAATGAAAATTCGGTTAGAAAAGAATTCTTTCTAATATTCAAAGAAATAAAAAAATTCGGCTGAAAGTAAATTCTATAATGATTTCTGTCATATAAAAATTCTAACAAATTAATATATTATAGTGCGCTTATTCATGCGTCTTTGATTTTCAGTTTAAATATTTGTTTTTTAGAACAAAAATTGACCACACTTTTTTTTTTTTGATCTTAAATAAATGTTACCGAAAAGTTTGAAACACTTTTAAAAAAAAAAAGAACAAAAATTGTTTCTTTATCTCGCTAAATTCTTCAAATTGGAAAGTGAGATAAAAGGTCATTTTTGCGAGTCTCTCTTGTTACCAGTATTTTTTACATCACACAACATTTGCCTTTTACGAATTGCGTAGGCGTATTATGCGCGCTTGAAAAAAAAAAAAAATTTATATGAAAGTCTTTTATCATCGAGAGATTTATTATCGGAAAATACAAGTAATTAATAAATGGTATAAAAATTTTAAAAAAAAGTTTTGAAATTTACATTTCTATTATTTCGTGTAGTAGTAAAAAAAGGTATTTTCACGCGCAAATTAGAAGGCATATATATAGTATAAAAATTTACCTCGTACTATATAATTAAAAAATGTTATTGTCCTATTTTGAATCAATATAGCTACTTGTTATGTTGTAAATATATATCAATTTGTTAAATAATTCTCTAGTTATGACCACATACAGGTGTTAAAAAAAAAATGGTTCCGAGGCATATACAGTAGGTATCTATTATTATATTATTTTCACAGCTTAGGCAGAAATACACTTGCATATACAAACACAAACACACAGATACGTTTATAATTCCGAACGAAGGTGAATTGAGAAACAGACATGACAATGCTTGTGGGCGCGCCCAAGATTTTTTTTCTCCCCTTTTGCCCTCGATTATAAAAACTAGTGCAAATGCCAGGATTTCCTATCTCAATGGTATATATATATATATATATATATATAAAGAATTGTTGAATGAATTTATGGATTATGATATCAATATTGGAAAAAGCAATGTAAGCCAAAGGAACGACTTTTACAGCGGAAATAAATTCTCGTTTTATAGGATAATAATGTCCCTGAATAAGAAAGGCTTTATATAATAATGTGAAATACAAATATTCATCAAGAATGAAAAGATTCATATCTCAATTATTTAAATCTTCATATTTTTTTATATATATATTATATATTCATATAATGAACGTATCACCTTTTTATATACGACATTTAATTAAATCGCATATTTGCTAATTTTGTGACAGGTTACATTTTTATTGTTTATTCTATGATTTATCAAAATTATTTGAAACTTTTTTACATTCTCACCATATTCTTTAAATTTTAATTAGTGAGAATTCGTTCACTAATTCAAATTAGTAGCCTGTTTTTCACTATTTTTCAGTAAAATACCTATTATTTGATACAGTAATATTTTAGTGAATTTTTACTCATTCAAATTTAGAGAATATATTGGTAGCACTGTAATTCATAGAAAAACAGCCAATTCAGGGTACAATCACACTATCTCATGCATACACTGTGCATGCATGCAGAAACATTTGTCTGGTCACACTTCAATGAAATCTAGTGAATGTTTAGTAACTTTCTAGTAATTTTCCAAAAATTTCGATTGTAACTAGAAAGTTACTAAACATTCACTAGATTTTGTTGAAGTGTGACCGGACAAATATTTCTGCATGCATGAGATAGTGTGACCGTACCCTTATAGGTTATGTTCTAAAGAGAGTGTGTTGGTAGCACTGTAATTCGGAGAAAAACTGTAAATTTATAGGTTATGTTTCATTGTAAAAAGAAAGGTATTAATTTAGTACCGACTTCAGGTTCTAAATTGTCATTTATTGGTTCTATTTTGATACCTAAAATCGGTACTGTTTTAGTACTTTTCGGTACTGTTTTAGAACTTTCTTTTTATACAGTGATTTACACGGAGAAAAATGGAAAAACGAATAAACTTTTACTACTTTAAAAGTAAAACCTGAATTGTCCGCAGTTTCTGCGCATTTCAGGCAATTTTTTACTCCAGAAATAGTAAAATTTACTGTTTTCGGAATAATTTTTACTATTTCAGGAGTAAATTTTACTTATATATTTTCATATAAGATAAATATGTTAAAATTAACTTAAAAATTTATGAAAAATTTATAAATTAAAAAATAATTAAATAATTTGAACAAAAGAAATTAAATGAATTTTAAAAATTATCAAAATGTCTTTTGAAAATAATGCAAACAAGTTTGGGAGCGAATTTTTCTTGCGACACACACAGAATTTAGTTAATGGAATATTACGCTTGAGGGTCTTGAATACATTATTTATATATAGATATAAATTCGCAGTCGGAAAATGTGTTTGACCTTGACATGCAATATTCTATTTTACTGTGTTTGACATTTTTAAAAATTCACACTCAACAAGCGTGGGCGCAGTTATGTTTTTCTGGCTATTACACATCGGCGGAAGCATCCATTTCAGAAAAGCACTAATTAAATAAGAGTATGTATATATTTAAAATTATCAGATCACAACTAAAGACAAGGAAATTAAGTAATTTGAATAATAAACATGTGTAAACATGTTTTTGTTATACTTTTAAAAAAAATATATATATATATATATATATAATCATCAGGAAATTAATTTCGAAGAACGTGAAAAAATTTATCATTTTCTTTTTTATCCACTTAAAGACGAAATATAACAAAATATTATTATGAAGTTATTATTTTTATTCATTTCCTTCGAAAAATTTAGAGAGCTTAATGCTTTTTTGTAACGAAATCCACGTCAATTCTACCTTTTCTTCCCCCACTCACCATCCTCTGAACCATCCCTCCCACGCACCCTAAATACATCCTAAGGGACCTTACTTCTGTCAAGGCCCAGAACCACTAGTGTTAATTTTAGACTTTGTAAAGAGACACGTGTCTAAATCTACGGACTTAGAACGTGGCATTATTACACTCATTTTAATAAATAAAGAATAATACTTTGTTTACGAATAATTTATTATAATTTACTTATTTCTTGTAATTAATAAATAAATAAATAATAAATTATCTACGGATAATTTATCATCTGATAATATTTATTAATTAAATTCAAGATTATAAAAACCCGTCACAAAAATGGCGATCCTGAGCCAGGATACGTGTTGAGTTTACCTTTTTACGGAAAGTCGCTACTAACTCTACAAACCGTATCTTGATACGAACCTGCAGTTAACTTACTGTAAAATTTAAGTGAATAGTGACGGAAGTGTTTTGTTTTTGATAAAGAAAACAAAAATATATACATAAATATTCTTTTAAATTGTGGTAAAATTAGTGGCTGAATTGAAGTAGGCCCTATTCTACGTAAACCGCTAATCTAAAAGAATATTCAAAAGGGCTCGTCGATCTAGACGATAAGACCTCGGGAACGCTAAGCAGTGCGGTAAAACCCAGAAGAAGAAGGAAGGAAGAACACCACTGGACCATTGTCATTATCCATCAAGAAAGAGGAGGCAAGTGAAAAGTAAATATACGACAAATATATATATATATATCTATATATATATACATACATAAATTTTTGAGAATTTTATAATTTAGAGTAGTCGTTGGTATACTCCTGGTGTTCCAGAGCACTGCCACCGTTAATAAAATAAAAACCTGAATCCGAATTAACCTTGTATGTACTCCATGTAGACGGATTGTACAAGTGAGGATTTTAAAAACACACATACTTAGAAAAACTTTGTAACGCGTTCGGTACACATACACCCGACACTCGAAATTTAGAAACAATTTATAAATAAAAAAAAAAAAAATCTGGCTTTAAAGTCTTACTTGAGATTTTTAAAGAGTTTTGATGAGAATATTCATCAAGATTCTTTAATTAATAATTCTGTTCCATCTCTTCCTACACCTGAAAATCACAATATTAATATTACAATGACGAACGAAACTGACAAAGTTAAAGACAATACTATTAACAAAGACGATGACAAAGACACTCTAAAATTAATTTTAGAAAAATTGACATTACTTGAAAATAATCAAAGAATATTAGATTCGGAAAATGCTAAAAGAATGGATGAAATAAAATTTCTTGCTCATAAACAAAACCTGCTTTTAACCGAAGACGAAGAGAACGACACCGAAGAGGAGACAATAGAGCGGAAACATAAAAATTTTCCTCCAAAATTAGATGAAACACCCAAAGATAGTGAAAAGAATATTTATAGAGAATTTCCAGAATTGTATAATACCGGACCCTCCTCACAGCGGGCGATCGGTGCCACAAGTGTAAGCGGCGCGCATTCCCTGCCACAGCGAGTGACTACAACGGAAACCTTTCCTGCAAAGGACATTATAAGAACTATAGAAATTTTAAATGGCCAAGACGATGCAGGTGTTCAAGACTTTATCTTAAACGTGAAACGCGCTATTTACAAATGCTCACAACCTGACCTTTTATTAGATTTTGTAAAGGCAGAAAAAATACAAGGAAATGCCAAACGTGCTATTCGGCATTGTCCTACAAATAGTTTTGAAGATCTATTTACATCTCTTAAAATAAACCTTTCTTCTGAAACATCTGTAGAACTATGCAGGGTTAAACTAGACAACTGCAAACAAAATAATGACACGGTACAAATATATAATCAGAAATATAGACAATTATTTAATGAACTTAAATACGCGATTCAATCAAAACACTCCGGGACAATGGCTCGAAAAATTGCTCTTCAAATTGAAGAAGAATCAGCCATCAAAAGATATATTATGAACCTTCGGGAGGAAATAGGTACTCAAGTTAGACCATTAAAACCTACTTCCATTATTAAAGCACAAGAAGAAGCTTTAGAAGCTGAAACGTGGTATCGCGAAAAACTAAAGAGTAGAGTACTGTCTACCATTAGACCACACTCACAACCAAATTTCGGAAAAAATCTTACTTCCGGTCGGAAACCCTTTCCAGTTCAGAATTCTTCAAACAAATTTAACCAATCTGACCCACCTAACCATAACCTACCTTTAAATCAACGCTCTACTATGACATGTAACTTTTGTAAACGAATTGGTCACACTTATTCTCAATGCCGCGATAGACTGAACTCGGATTTTCACACAAACCAGAATCAAAAAAGACCCCCGGGGCGAGTTCACTATACAAAAGAGATTTCCTCAGAGGAAGAAATACACGACAAAGAAACAGGCGACGGAACAGAAACGTCGGAGAATATACAGACCGAATTAGCTGCATATCCGGAAGATTGCAATCAATATATGTACGACCTTGCGAATTCAAACGAGATGTACGACTCCTCGTGGACACAGGAGCTTCTATAAATATAATTAAAAAATCAAATTTTCCAGAAAATCTTCCCAAAGAGTTCCATGCAAAACAGTTCAAAATGGGAAATGACGTTCAAACCTCTGAGTACAAGGTAGAGGTAAATTATTTAGACAAAAAACATGTTTTTCACATAGTTCCTGACGATTTTCCATTACCAGAAGACGGTATTTTAGGGTTACCATTTTTACAGCAATATTTATATCGATTATCAAATGAAACATTGCGCTTGAATGAACATGAACACCAGTTAATTGAAGATGGGATTGTAATACCACCAAATCAAATTAAATTAATTCGCATTCCTGTAACAAAGAAAAAGGGAACAGTAGGGATTTTTGATAACCCCTTTATTCCAGATTCAATCTACTCCATACAAGACCAAACTGTCACTGTCCCGATTAGTAACAATTCTCCTACAAGTAAACACCTGAATTTAAAGGATATTAATTATAAATATATCACATCTAACGTGCCGGAACCGGGAATTATGTACATTCCAGCGAATGAATTATCAAAAAGAATTAAACTGCTAAATGATAATACACGACTGAACCACGTAGAGACCTGTTTTAAAGAAAACCTTTTGAAAATAATTCACTCATATCATGACATATTTCGGTTACCAGGCGACCCATTACCTGGTACACATCTTGCGCACCATAAAATTACACTCAAAGAGGATAAAATAATTAACACCCGATCTTATCAACCACCAAAATGCCATGAAAATGAAGTGTGCACTCAAGTGGGAGAAATGCGTAAAGAAGGTATTTTGAGAGACTCTGACTCGCCTTACAATTCACCAGTGTGGATTGTACCTAAAAAATCAGACGCATCTGGTAAGAAAAAATGGCGCGTAGTGATAGACTTTAGGAAAATTAACGAAATCACAGATCAAGACTCTTACCCAATACCAGTAATAGATGATATTATCTATAATTTAGGCAACGCTAAATATTTCTCTGCTTTCGATCTTAGCTCAGGTTTTCATCAGGTACCAATGGAAGAAAGTTCAAAAAAATTTACAGCCTTCTCGACACCTGACGGACATTTCGAGTTTGAAAGAATGCCATTCGGATTAAAGAATTCTCCTGCCACATTTCAAAGAATGATTAACACTGCATTGAATGGTCTCATTAACAAAATCTGTATGGTCTACTTAGATGACATTGTTGTTTATGGCTCCACTATAGAAGAACATAATACAAATTTAGTTACACTTTTTGAAAGACTGCGCCAGACTGGACTCAAATTACAACCTGATAAGTGTGAATATTTGAGGCCCGAATTAGAATATTTGGGACACTTAGTAACTAAAGATGGAATTAAACCTAACCCCAATAAAACCAAAGCGGTATCAGAATTTAAAATTCCACATAACCTTACCACTCTAAAATCATTCTTAGGTCTCTCCGGATATTACAGGAAATTTATTAAGAACTATTCCACAATAGCCAAACCACTTACAGAACTTACTAAAGGATCAAAAGAGTTCCTCTGGACTCCAAATTGCCAAAACTCTTTTGATTCATTAAAAATGTCCCTTTGCAATGCACCGGTATTAAAATATCCAGACTTTGAAAAAGAATTTGTTTTAATTACAGACGCATCTAATGTAGGGTTAGGAGCTATCTTAAGTCAAGATGGTCATCCTTGTTATTATATTTCAAGAACTCTTAATGCACCCGAACTCAATTACACAACAACTGAAAAAGAACTCCTTGCAATTGTATGGGCAGTTCAAAGATTCAGACAATATCTTCTAGGTCGCAAATTTAAGATCCTAACCGATCATCAAGCGTTAAAGTGGTTATTTAACGTAAAGGATGCATCTTCGCGATTAATGAGATGGAGGCTTAAATTAGAAGAATATGAATACGAAATTCAATATAAAAAGGGTTCCGAAAATACTGCAGCCGACGCTCTTTCTCGCATATGCCATATTACTAGCAAAAATAATTCGGTACAACCAAACGAAATCGAATTTGATTTAGAAACCGAGTTACCTGAAATCGAGATCCTAGATGTACCGTTGGAACGAGATCTTAACACACCGACACCATTCAATAATGTAAAATCATCCTCTCATGACACACATTCAACCGATCAGATAGAATTCAATGATTTTGACTTTACAAATCCATCACCAAATTTAGATCTAGAACTTATTCAAAACGAACAACCACAACCTCAAAATTCAACACCTATTAGATTAGACGATCAACAGTTGTACCAAGAGTATTATAAGTGGTTCGCAAATCGAACAGAAACTAGGGAGGTAGAAAAACCGAATGCCAATGGAAAATTATGGAAACAATTTCGAAAACGTTTTACCGATGATCCCAATATTAAAGTCTTACCCCCGTATAGTGAAAAAGATTGGCTCCGAATAATTGATAACACTGCAAGATGGACAATCTCAAAAAAACTCACTATTTTAAGAATGCAGTTTAATGACCCCACTATTACATCAACAGAAAGAGTAAAGTTAAAAATTTTAATATCTTTCATTAGCTTTAAATATCCTCAAATTAAGATACACACCTGTTTTAATTCAACCACCGAATTATCAAAGGACGAAAAACAACAAATTATCCAAGAAAGTCATGGATCTATAATGACTCAACATTTTGGCGAAAATAAATCGATTCAAAGAGCACGTGAATTAGGGACTTGGAAAAATATGGAGAATGAAATAGTAGATTACATTAAAAAATGTCATACGTGCCAAACTCAAAAGTTAACAAGAATTAAAAGAAAATCCGAAGCAATAATACCCGATACTCCGGTCGAACCAAACGATAAAATCGCAATGGACATTTTTGGACCTTTACCCGTTACCTTAGAATCTAATGAATATATACTTTCTATTCAAGACATGCTGACGAAATATCTCATACTAATCCCTCTAAAGGACGTTCATTCTGAAACAATAATAGAAAAACTCTTCGATCATTATATTTACATTTTTGGATCACCGAAACACATTTTGACTGATCAAGGACAAAATTTAGTATCTGAATTAATGCAGAACTTCGAAAATTTGTTCCGAATCCAACACATTAAAACCACAGCTTTTCATCCGCAGAGTAATGGTAGTTTAGAAAGAGCACATAGTACAGTTAAGGATTTAATTAGGACAGCTATGACAGATTTGCATACTGAATGGGACAAAACACTTAAATTCATATCAATGGCTTACAATACAATGTTACATGAGGGAACTGGATTTAGCCCATTTCATCTAACTTTCGGTCGAAATGCAAACATACCTTCTGTACTATCAACTACTCCAAGTCTAAAATATCCTGATTTAGTTAAACTTTGGCAGGAAAGACACGAAAGGTATATCGGTAAAGCTCGAGATAAAATTCAAAAATGTAAAGAAAAATATAAAAGAATACAAGACGCGAAAATAATTCTACCACAAAGATTGTTTGACATTGGAGATCTTGTAATGGTAACAAACAATAAAGAAAACAAGCTTAGTCCCGATTGGAAAGGCCCTGCAACTATTGTAAGATCATTACCTACTAATAATTACGAAATACTTCTTAACAATGACAGAACCTTGATCCATGCCGACAGACTAAAGTTATACAACTATTAAAACATAATTTACTCGTATTACCGAATTTTATATTAATGTGACTAATATAAAATTTCATTCCGTTATAGGCAAAAAAAAAAAAAAACAAACAAAATGCAGAAACTACTGTTTACGACTACTTTTTTCTTCACCATTGTATACTCCAACATCATATTTAAACCTATTACGAATACACCAATATTCGCAGAGAACTTGTGCACTACAAGCCTCTATCACCGAACGTGGAAGTTAATTATAGGAGTGGATACTAGTAGTATCGATAATAGATTAATCCAAATTCAGGATGCCTATACAAAGGCAGTCGCATTATGCCACGAATGTGCAGAAGAATTTGAAATTAATGTACTTAACAATCGCATACTAAGAATGGCAGATCTTCAGGTTACACTTCGTCAAATATTAGGATTTTCTCGTACAAAGAAAGGAATTTTAAATATCATAGGATCCATATCTAAGACACTTTTCGGTACTCTCGATGAGAATGATATGGAGATTATTAATCAAGAATTCGACAAAGTATATTCAGATCAAAAAATAATTACAGAGACAATAGGGAATCAAACTAGGATAATTAAAACACTATTAAACACAGCTTCTCACGATCTACAGCTTCTTAACCAAGAATCAGGATCCTTGATTAATCAACTTAATAAACTAGTAAATTCGTCAAACACTAACGCAAAAAACACTATAATCGCCAATATGCTTACTGTCTGTACAATAGCAATCAGTGAATACAGCGAAGACATTAATTTAATAATAAATGCTATAAACGATGGGAAACATGGTATTGTACATCCTCAAATTCTTACACCAAATATGTTAATTCGAGAATTACAACTCATCGAAGAAGAAACTAACACCAAATATCCAATTAAATTAATACCGCAAAATTATCAACATATCATTGACATATCCGACATAACTGTAAGCATTACACACAAACAATTAATATACATTCTTAAAGTACCAGAATTAGAAGAACCAGTCCTCCAAACTTTACACTTAATTCCAATACCTATTCGTCATGGAACAGGATTCATTGCACCAATCCCATCACACGAAATCCTACTCATTAATCCAGAAAAAACTTTCTATGTCCCTTCTGACACACAGACAATGCGAAATTGTAAAATATTAGAAGACACTTTTATTTGTAAAAGGGTACAACCAACTTTTCTTATCAGCGAAGTAGAAAACTGTGAAACTAGTATTGTTAAACATAGATACAAATCCATTTCCGATAAATACTGTGAATTTTCTGTTTTTAAAATAGCAGAACTAGCATTTATACCTCTTCAAGATCCAAACCAATTTATTGTAATACCAGAAAATGAAATAGAATTGAACGTTGTTTGTAACAACAAAAATGAAATTACAACCATTAAGGAACCTAGTCTAATTCACAGTAATTCCGATTGTATATTACACACTCCAAAATCAATATTAAAATTACGTAAATTAATCGAACATAACTCCGATATCAAGTTCAAAAAAAATATCTCTTTTGCAATTAGTCAAAGCGACTTAAATTTATTAAGCTCTCAATTACCCATAATACAAGAATCATTACATAGAGAAAAATTTAATTCTCTAAAACGTAGTATTGACACTATGGAAGCTTCGATTCAAAGTATAAAAAATATTCGTAGAACCAAAACATGGGTGGAAAAAAGCACAGATATATTACAATATTTAGGATATACATCATTAGTCATTTTAACAATTTACTCACTTTATAAATCGGGAGTTTGTAAACTATTTGCTAAATTACTTCCTACGAACCTATGTATTAATTTATTCTGCGTCAAAACAAATGTAAACAATATACCAAATGTACAGTATACAAGTGCCCCTACGGCACCAACACCACTAGATGAACATCTAAAAATCAAACCTCAATCTATAAGGTTTCGACCTTAGGGACTAAGGTCAATCTAAGTTGGGGGGTGTAACGAAATCCACGTCAATTCTACCTTTTCTTCCCCCACTCACCATCCTCTGAACCATCCCTCCCACGCACCCTAAATACATCCTAAGGGACCTTACTTCTGTCAAGGCCCAGAACCACTAGTGTTAATTTTAGACTTTGTAAAGAGACACGTGTCTAAATCTACGGACTTAGAACGTGGCATTATTACACTCATTTTAATAAATAAAGAATAATACTTTGTTTACGAATAATTTATTATAATTTACTTATTTCTTGTAATTAATAAATAAATAAATAATAAATTATCTACGGATAATTTATCATCTGATAATATTTATTAATTAAATTCAAGATTATAAAAACCCGTCACATTTTTATATAGTATAATTATTTATATCCCGAGTCGAAATTTTAATACTCGATCAATTCGCCCTATTGCTGATTGAATACTCTATCAGTACTAATTAGTCCTCAGCATCATCTTTTAATTCTCCTTTATTCATAATAAGTCCTCAGTTTATCCTCTGTGCTTTTTCAATAAAAGTGTGTCGGATTTTCATCCTCTTTTAGTCTTCTCGATATTTATATATTAATTCTTATTAAAGTCTCTATTAATCCTCTGCCAAATATTTTATTTATTTGAAGTCTCTTTCTGGTCTCTATTAATCTATATTTTATTCCTCTTTCTGATCTCTGTTAATCCTCTTTTTTATATTATTGGTGTCGCGAAGCAAACTGACGAGTGTTGACAATGAGAGAGGGGAGAGTTTAGGAAAAATTGACAAGAATCAGCAGGTAAAAGGTTTAATTCTTAACGAGAAGCCATGTGATAAACATGTTTATATATATATTGTATCGTGCATCAACCCTACCAAAAATTACCAGAGTTCACTACTGGCGCGGTACTGGTACCAATATCGCGCCACTACTGTTAGTACTGGCGCCGTACTGCCCCAGTAGTTAATTTTTGATAGGGAACGAATTGTGAAATTATGAACTGACTATTCGTCAATATTCGTAAATCTTCGTATACACGAGTACGAAGATTTACGAATAAATAAATGCGCACAAATTGTGGCACATGCGCATTACTATATATATAAAGGAGAAAATTTTATTCATGGAGGAGAAAAGAGTAGTGAAAGAGGATTAATTTTAATTCAAAATCTGCACGTTTTGAGGATAGAAAGAAGATTTGAATTACATTGTACCATTGTCCTCTATTTATTCTCTGCTAGGTCTCTATTGCGAGGTTTTTTAGAGACCTAATAGAGTAGGGGAATAGTGTCAGGGTTGGACACAGTTTTGGTTTTTTGTTTATAAATATTTTGTTTAGATAAATTCAGTCACTTGTGGTATATGGGTGGAAAGATCTACAAAAGAGGAACACTTTTGCTGTGGACAGTAAATTGATTGGTCCAAAATTAAAAAAGTTATAAACATTTAAAAAAAAAAAATCTAGTCAGGGTTGGACTTTTCAGTCAGGGTTGGACACTTTTTGAAAATCGAAACGCATTATTGATAAAAACGTAAAATAACATTTGTAATTTTTTTTATTCTTATTTTTTCATGTTTATCTTTACTTATTGTTTAAAAATTGTAAAGCTTCATGGGTTTAAAAAAGGAATGAACTCAAATTACAAAAAATAACGCTTTATTGTTCCAAATAACTCAATGAAATGATGAACAAAATTTATACAATTTAAGTATTATTTTTCTAATATCTTTGGCACAATTTTGCACTGAAATATCAATAAAATAAAATTTATTTATAAATTGTGTCGAATTCATAATTAATATGGGTGTCCAACCCTAACTGTATAAAGTGTCCAACCCTAACTAGAAGCATCATTTTCGAATTGTGCTAACCATAACCAGACATGTGTCGCGATTCGATTTTTCACTTTTTTTCTTCTTAAATTATGTACCCCACAATACATTCAATAAGCTTACCTTGCCGAATTCTTGCTTTTTTTACACATTTTTTTTAGGTTTATTCACAAGTCAAACAAAACTTTTTTTGTCTCTTCGATTGCACCGAAGTCACAGGAGACGCTACTTTTGATTCTCCAAAAATGTAATGCCACAAAAAGTTAGGTTACACTACTAGAAGATTCGTCACGTACGCACACAGGTGGCGCTACTGTTCTTATTTAAAAAAAAGCCAAGTGTCCAACCCTGACACTATTCCCCTATTAATATTTCGACTCACTAGATCTCTATTGCGAGGTTTTTTAGAGACCTAATAGAGTATTAAAATTTCAACTCGGGATAGGTTAATTTTACACAGAACAACTTGTTCGAAAATATGTTATAAAATTTTAAGTCAAATAATAATTTGAAAAAAATATTTAATTCTACTAAATACTTTTTTCAATTTATTTTTTGACTCTTCTAAATATTTTAAAATTTTCGAAAAAATGCTCCCCCTTTGTAAAATTTACTTATAAATAATTTTATTTGCTTTTGCAATTTAGACATCAAAGCTGCTTCCATTGATAAAATTTTTATTCTACCTATAGTTTCAGATATTGTATTTGATGTTTGTGTAGTTTTTTCATTTGTTATATTGTTCCTAACAATATATACTTTTAAAATCATCACTTGAAAATGTAGAGGCAATATTTTGTATATATGATCCCTTATTATACACCCATAACCAATTTTAATGCTAATTGCAAAAATAAAAGAGTGTAAAATTAGCGCCCGAAAAGACAATATAATATGCGAGTATTACTGTAAAAATGTGACGATATAATTTATGTACATGCGGTAAAAGGAGAAAATTCGCGCCTTTGACAAAGTCACTTTGAAGGTCGTAAACTTCGTTATTTATCATTACCAGGTCAGTTGCATTAGATATATACAACGGCTATATAGATTCCCGGTATTTTGCAAGAGTCAAGTTTTTTTTTTTTTTTTCTTTCTCCCCCCTCTGGCAAGTAAAACCTCTCTCGAAGGACTTGTATATATATATACTTTCGACACAGTTTCGAAGGATTTATTAGATACAGTGTGTTAACTAGTTCGTCCCGACCTTAAATATATATATATATATATATATATATATATATATATATATAAAAGCTGTATATCTTATATATTGCAAGAGAAGCAATGACGACCAATTTGCAGTTCTTTTGAGAACCAGTTAACTCTTAATTGATTAGATGCGTACCATATAATAATGGAAAAAGTGTTATGTGACGTGAATATCACTTTTTTTTACCTTCTTTTTTTCATTTCAATTTCATTTGAGGAATTTTCTTATTTCGTTAATGATCACATTTAAGCTTAATACGCAGTGTGCGTATATATATATACACTTGAACGAGATCAAATTCAGCCCATGAAAAATATATTTTTCAAGATTGTTTGCAAAAGAAAATTCCATTCATATATTTCGACATATATAGGCTGTAATGTTTTTTTTCTAGTTTAGTAATGAGAAAATATGGAAGATAGGGAAAAATTTGTATGTAACTTTTATATTGAGACATTTATTTCAGGTTTGTGATGTTGCCTTTTTTTCACCAGTCTTACGGCATAATAAATTGCAAACGACATCCGGAGATAATTATTTGATGTGTGTGTGGGCGTTACTTTTTAACGATGCCATCAGTGTCCCACTTGTTAAGAATTACACATTTTTGCGTTTGAGTTCGATGGAGCGGATAGTGATGTGTTTCAGGTTCATTTCTGCTTAAGCTCACTAACTTTCTAGGTTGTCTGCTTTCAGTGACGCAATATTTTTTTTTTTTTTTTTGCTGCTGCTGTTTTTCATTTTCATTTCAATATCACAGAAACGTGAAATTGTCTTTAGATTTTATTTTTTTTTTTTCCTTAAAGTGAAATGAGCCAAAAGTTCTGAACGTTCAAATGAACAAAATATTATTATTATTATTATTAATAAATTATTAAAAATTATAATGTCAATGTAAAATAAAACAATAAATTAAACAAATATTAAATTAATAACTTCTTTTTAGATATTTAAAACAATATTTTGTAATAAAATTCATATTTAAAGAAGTTAGAAAAAAAAATTGTTCATTTGAACGTTCAAAACTTTTGGCTCATAAAGTGAAAAATTTAATTTTCAAAGGAAAAAAAATAGCTTCTATGTACAGCACAAAATGAATCGAAATATGTGGGTGATTTTTCAAAAAGAAGGCTTTGTGTTATATCATCTGAACATCTTATTATTGAATTATATTCTTTAGACAAAAATGTAAATTAAAGATCCCTTAACTTTTATATAAGAAACACGATGCTGTAGTTCAAAATTTTTTTTGATCAACGATTTTTTTTTAAATATTTTTTTGAATGAAAAATTATATAAATTTTCGTCTTAAAGATACTTATTTCTTGCAATGATAAAAAAAAATTATAAAAACAATTTTTTAGATAACAAATTTTTTTACTACTACTCTGATTAAAATCAGTTTCTAAAAATATTTTGAACAAAAAAATTATTGTTATAAAATTATAAACAATTGAATATTTTAGCTGTCATATAAAAAACAAATTTTATCGAGGTCCAGTTGATAAATTTAAAAACAAAGAAATCACAGTAAATTAAAATTTAAGGTATTTAAAAACATTGCAGATTAAATTCATACGATAAAATATTAAAATTATCAACTTTTTTTTAAAAATTGTTTATTAAAAAAAAATTTACTTTTCATATCCGATGTAAAATTTAATAATTGTTTTATATTCCGCATATATTTCTAAGTACAAAATCGTTGAGAAAAAAATGACTCATTTGGAAAGAAGTTAATTAATAAATTATCATTCAATTATATAATAATTGAATAATTAATAATTAATATTTTTTTATTGAAGACAATGCGCGATTAGTATTCAAATACATACGCCTCATTACTCGTAATTATTATTAATAATAAATAATAATAATTAATGTTATTATTATTTAAATAAATAATAATTATTAAATAATTTTTTTTATTGAGTGCTATTTTTTTCACTACGGTTTTATACTCAAAAATGAATGCAAAATATAAAATAATTTTTTAATTTTTTATAGGACATAAAGAAATAATTTTTTTTATTAACATTTTATAAATAAAAAATTTTAAAAACTATTTAAAATAACAATTTTTTTTAAAACAAAAATTATTTTTAAATACCACATTGCACGACAAAAAAACCTACTTTTTTGTTTTTAAATTTGTTAACTGGATCTCCAGAAAATTTATTTATTTTATAATTTTATAATTTTTTTGCATTTAAGACAACTAAAAATTTCAATTTTTTATAACTTTAACAAAAATTTTGTTTTGGTCTAATATTTTTAGAAAGTTATTGTAATTACAGTAGACATAAAAAACGATTTAACATTGAAAATTAATTTTCTTTTTGAAAATTTTACGTAATCCGTTTGAGAAATTTTGATCCTATAGTTTACCTCAAAAGTTGAAATTTTGTTCATCGGAATTTTTTTATAGTAAAGAACCAGTGAAATTTTAACTTTTTTAAATTTATTTAAATTTAAATTTATTTATAATTGAGTCGCCGGAAAGTAAAACCACACATAAAATTCTGACGGCCATGTTAATTCAATTGAAGTCAGAATTTTGTGTGGTGTGGTTTTACTTTCCGGCGACTCAATTATTGAAATTTGAAAAAAAATATTTTCGTCAATTTTAGAATAAGTACCTATTTTTTGAAAAAAATTTTAATTTTAAAATCCCATTCGATTGATTGTTCAGAACCATAAAAAAGAATTTAAAAAAGAAAAAAAAATTGACGATGAAAAATAATAAAATTGTGGTAAAAGTCAAGTTTTTGAAAGTATTTTTTTCAATTTTTTTTCGACATATTTTTCGAACCTAAATCATATTTTGTAATAAAAAATTTTTTTAAAAAATAATTTTTGACAATTTTACTATTTAAAATATTTTTTTAAAATATAAAATAGAATCTATCAATATTTTCAATTTTTTAACGTTTCGACGGTACTACCGTCCTGTTCAGAACTGTAAAAATTTATTTAAAAAAAAATTATTATTTAATCACAAAATTATCAAAATAAATTAAATTACCGTTAAGAAAAAATATGTCGAAATCAAATAGCGTGCCAAAATGGCATCTTTTTATTTTTTTGAAAAAATTGAAACTTTTTTAAAATCCATACGATTGATTTTTCAGAATCATGAAAAAAGTGTTTCAAAAAAATTGACAGTGAAAATTTATTAACATTGTAAGAAAAATTAAAATTTTTAATTTTCAAGAATTTCGAGTTCTATTTAAAAAATTATTAACTGAGTTACAGTTTTTTTTCCACTTTATATATTTATCATCACTCAAAGTAAAATTATATTTAATGCCAATAAACCGAAATTGATAAAAAAAAATCAAATTTTCAGTTACTTTAAAAAAAAAAAATTTTTTCTCCCTCGAAAATGATCAATTTCCAAAGAATCAACCCATATACATTGTTTACTGTCCAATTATAAATTTCACGACAGTTTACAAAAATATCTATATACATTTTTAATGCGCTCATCAAAACGAAACGAATATAACACGCTAAGAATGAAAGTGCAAGCATTTTAAATCTAGTTCACAAATAATCTTTCGACAATATTCGCAACTTCACTTCCTCATTCTAAGAATTGTTTTTTTTTTCTTTTTTTTGCACTTAAGTTTCTTTACTGTTTCGAATTTGCACTTGCACCTCGCCATTAAAAGATTTAAAGTCGAAATAACTGAATTACAGCACGGTGTATGTAATTATTATTGAAGAAAGTGAAATAGTGGCTCTATATATATATATATATATATACATGTGGAAGCTTTCGTTTCTGAGGCAATAAAACCTGAGAAATCATATTTCAAAATCTAAGCAATAACTATCCAAAGACAGAGCATGTTCCGTACGAAATTGCGTTAATAAATTTGCAACGTAACTGGATCCGATTTCAATTGGTATATATATTTCACTACACACACACATATATATATCTACACAATACCCAGATTTTATCTTCCAAAAGAATTCGAATAATGTTATAAAATGTCGAATAATCTATTTAAGACAAAAATAGACAATCATCCGGAAATAACGATTGAAATTAAATATATATTTCAATATTATGTGCGATTTTATCGCACGAGAAATTGAGAGTCTTATGTGGGTACATTTTCTCTTTGTATAAGATTTTATCTCCATGATAATAGTTTTTTTTTTTTTTTTTTTTTTTTTTAATAATAAGCGATTATTTAAAAAAAAGTGGTTTAATATAAATAAATACTTTTACTTCAAAATATTGAAATTTCATATTTTTACATACAAAATTGAATATAATTATTTTAATATTTTAATATTATTCCCCGGGTAATTTCAGCAGACAATTATTAATTTACTGTGCACACTTTAATGAAAATAAAATAAATTAGAAAGAATTGTATAATGCCCAGGAAGTTTTTTTTTTATACCTCAACGCGCCATGAAGCGAAACCTATTTATTTAATTATAAGAAGAAAAAAATTGAAAAACAAACATCATAAAGTGAAAATTCGAAATATGGATCGAACTAAAAAAAATATTCAAATTGCGTGAAAAATTGATTGTAAAAGATCGAGGGATCAGATCATATATATTCATGTATATCGAACTATTTTCCATATTTCGTAAATATATATATATATGAGAAAAAGGAAATAAATTTCTGCCTGCATTGCTTAGAGCAAGTATATATAAGACACACACACAATTTATAATGGGCACTTTCACGAGTAACTTGGCTGGCATTATTATTTAATAGGCTCGCTCTGTAAATGTTCGGTGTCTCGCGTACAGAAAACGCGCGTCATAATAGTGACTTTAATAACAATGTTATCTCTAATTATTAGGTGTTTCGGACCAATTTTTTTTTTTTTCTTCTTTTTTTGCATTACGCAAACTAAATCCAATATATATGGTCAAATCCACGAAACTTTTAACTTTTAAGAAAAAAAAAAATTCTTTTTTTTAATTTGCAGACACATTGATGTCACTTTGTATACACGTTTAAGTACATTTTAGCACTACAAATTCATATATGCGTGATTCATTTTTAGCTCACGTTGTCAATGTTTAACTCTTTAAACTCTTTAATCAGGGTGTCTAGCGTTTTTGCCAAATAAAATTCCATGATTTTTCCAGGTTAAAAAAATTTTTTTTTCCAGGTATGTACTATTTTAACAAACAATGACAAAAATACATTAAATGTACAAGATTAAATTAATTTAAGTCTCTTTTTATAATAAACTAGTAATGAATAAATTTAATTTTTGTCATTTTTTGGCTTCGGATCGAATTTAGAGGAAGAAAAAAAGTCGATTTACATTACAAGAAAACCCAAAAAAGTCGCTTCTTTTATTTTTAAATAAATACAATTAGTAAATATTTTATTATCAAACAATTGTAATTAGAAATTAAATAAATTCTTAATAATGTTTCATAGGAATAATTTCAAGAAATTTTATTTACAATATTTCATAATTAAATAAACTTTCAAAAATTCAATTCAGAATAGGAAAAATTGAAAAAATAATTTAAAATTATTTTAAAAAATAAAAACTGTTCGAAATATGATTTTAGCAAAGTGTACGAATTCAGAAGTTTAGAAAATATTTTAAATAATTAAATTTTCGAAGAACTTCATTAAAATATTATTGAAAAAAATAAATTTAGTAAAAATTTTTAGAAATAACTGAAATTTGAAAAAGTTGTTGTTTAAAATTTTTATAAATAAATAAATTTTTTGTGAGTTCAAGTAAAAATTTTTAGAAATAATTAAATTTCAGGAAATTTTAAATTAAAGCTCATAAATTTTAATTAATGAATTTTTTTACATCAGGTATTTTAGATAATTGCAGTTAAAAGAACTTTCAATTGAAAAATATTTTAAATAATGGAATTTTTAAATAATTTGATTAAAATTATTAAATGTAATTAATTTTGCGAAGAATTCTAGTTAATATTCTTTCAAATAATTCAATTTTGGAAAATGTGAATTTTATTCTAATAAAGTCGTATTTTCTTTAAAAAAAATGTTTTAGAAAATGTCGGAAAAGTCATATTTTATTAAATTAAGTTAAAAATAGTCTCATACATGGAAAAGAGTAGAAAAAGTTGTGCAATTCTAGGCCTGAATTTTGCATAAAAATATGTACATAAAAATGTTTATGAATTTTTGTGTTTCCAAACGTGGTTGTAAAAAAAATTCTTACACGAAATATAAAAATTCCAGGACCTAATGAAAAATTCAAGAACTTTTCCAGGTTTTTCAGGTAAAAAAAAAAAATCAAGGACTTTTCCAGGTGGCTAGACACCCTGTTAATGTTAATAAATTACATATAAAATTGAAAAATTCTACTTTTTTTATTTTTGATATCGGAGTGGTTTCCAAAGTATTTTCCTCCTCTGAACACGATTCTGGCACCCAAATTTGCTTAGCACGTCAGAATTTTGAGAAAAGAGGGGATAAAGACTCCAAAAAAGTGTTTTCAGCATATTCTTAACTTAATAAAATTTATTTCACTCAAAATCCTTAAGCGGCGTTTTTGTGTTCAAATATATGTATGAAAATGTTTCGATCACACCATAGATTGATCTGTTTAAAGCAAAAATGCAGTTGTGCCTTTCAAAAATGTATAAATTTAAATGAAATCACGATTTTTATTATCATCTTTAAATTGTTGCCACAGGAATACAATTAGAGGCACATCATTGAAAAAGGTCTTAAAATTTTTGGTTTTTCATCACCTTTTAAGAAATGCATTGAACTTTTATTTTTATCCAACGCCGTAATAGATATTTTCATAAGAAGACGTTCAATTGAATTTTTTTTAAAAAGTGCTATCACTCAATCAAACCTTCGTATTTTTAGTTTTAGTGGTGGCACACTAATGGGATAGTGAACATTTTTTGACAAAATATGTCTGTTAGATATTTCCATAGTAGCTGAAGTGATATTTTACACGCCGCAAAAATAAAAACGTTAAGAATATAAAAATTTTTTCATGAAATTCAAATGAAATTTAAGCATTTTTTCACTTTTTAACTTATAAAACTAATTGTCAAATAAATATTTTGTTCTAATACTGTACATAAATGTTCCTTTGTATATAATTTAGCAAAAAAAAAAAAAAATGATACCGAAATTTTAATTAAAAATAATTCAGATTTTTAAGTGTTCGATTCGAGAATCGAAAAAGTTAAAAGCTTCGTGGATTTGCCCATATATACAAACTCATAGCAGTCATCGCATCTGATTGTACGAGTTATGAATTTTCAATAACTCACAATTTTACGAGTTGATAATTGCCTGCGAAATTATAATGTATTATAGACAATATTATTGATATAATTTTTTATTGGAGTTACGTAAATCGGTTATACTTTTAATCAAAATCAATTATTGTGTGTTTTTCTATAATAATTGTTTACGAGGTAATTCACCTGCAAATTCATAGTGTTTTTGTGAATAATAGGTGAAATTGTTGGAATTTTGAAATATTTTAAACTGCATTGATAAATAATTATTTGAAACGAATTAAAATGAAATTGATCGTTTATTATTATTCAAGTAGTAGCTTTTTTTTATAAAGAGAAAATTTATAAATCAATTTCCAAGTCAATTTCGCAGTATTAGAATTTTTAAATCTGATTAATTTATATGATTATTTTAAAAACTTTAAATTAGATTTTTATTTAGATAAAGGGTCAGATTATATTCCGAACAAAATTGTTGCGGCATAAGTATTTTTTAAAAATTGATATTTTCAGAAATGGTTAAAATTTGTATTATTTTTTTTTTTAAATATGAGTTTCGAGTGAAGGAGATACAGAAAAATTGCATTTTTTTTTTAGAAATAGAAAATTTATAAAAATATTATTTAATATAATAAAAACAATATTTATTTTTTTCAAGGAAATATTAATTTTTATATTATAAAATAATCATAGGGTAAGTGTACCAATTACGGCGCGATCATAAAAAATAACTATTATTACTATTATATTTAATATAACTGTTGCAAAATGATTAAAAAAAATTATTTTAATCTTTTTTTGATACAATTACTTATGTTTCATTTTTACTAGAAAAAAAAGAACATTTACATTCTTCTAAAATCTGAATTATTAAAAAATTTCAATTGATTTGCATTAGTAATTAACTTTTTGCTATGAATTAGATTTTAATTAATTAATTTTGAGTGAAAAAAAAATTGTTGAATAATTTAACTAATTCATAACAAGCTAATCAATAATTATTATTTTACAAATTTTAATAAATTCAAATTGAAAAAGAAGAAAAATCTACTTTCACAGCCTTTTTAATTAAATGAAAAAATGGACTTAAATAAAAATAATTATTTTTGAAAATTAATTACTTTTGAAAAAAAAAATTTGGTATGTTTAGAAAAATGAGAATTTTTTCAACAAAATTTTCGCGAAAATATTTACCTTTCCTTTATAAAAAAAAAGTTGTATACTTTGAAAATTTTTTACTTCGTTTGGTAAAAAATTTATAACTTTTTTTTTCAAAATAAACACTCCAAGTTTGTGTGAAAATATTGAAGTTTCTTTAAAAAAAATTATCTAATATTTTTCTTCAGAAACACTAGTTGTATTTTAAAATTTACAAAAGGGTAAATCAAATTTCGATTCGTGACTTGTGTGATAAAATAAATTAATCCAACTCTAAATTTTTTGTCATAAAAAAAAATTTCATTGAAGTTTTTTTATTATAGTGAAAGTGTGGAATTTTTCGTCCCCAAATACAACTTTGATTGCATATTAAGAATAAAATTTTTTACACTTTCACTTTTTTTTATATTAAAAAAAAAATGAAGTTATAATTTTTATTTATTTCGACTATCACACTTGAATACATTTAAAAGGAAATTAAAATTTTAGAGAATTTAAATCTAAACAAAAAACATTATAAATAGATATGGGGAAATCCACGAAACTTTTAACTTTTGTGATTCTCGAATCGAACACTTAAAAATCTTAATTATTTTTAATTAAAATTTTGGGTATCATTTTTTTTTTTGCTAAATTATATTACAAAGGCACATTTATGTACAGTATTAGAACAAAATATTTATTTGACAATTAGTTTTATAAGTTAAAAAGTTCAGAGAACGAAAATACTTTGGAAACCACTCCGACATCAAAAATAAAAAAAAATTGAATTTTTCAATTTTATATGTAATTTATTAACATTAACAGGGTGTCTAGCCACCTGGAAAAGTCCTTGAATTTTTTTTTTTACCTGAAAAACCAGGAAAAGTTCTTGAATTTTTCATCAGGTCCTGGAATTTTTATATTTCGTGTAAGAATTTAATTTAAAATTTCCTGAAATTCAATTATTTCTAAAAATTTGTACTTGTACTCACAAAAAATTTATTTACTTATAAAAACTTTAAACAACAACTTTTCCAAATTTCAGTTATTTCTAAAATTTTTTACTAAATTTACTTTTTTGAATAATATTTTAATGAAGTTCTTCGAAAATTTAATTATTTAAAATATTTTCTAAACTTCTGAATTCGAACACTTTGCTAAAATCATATTTCGAACAGTTTTTATTTTTTAAATAATTTTAAATTATTTTTTCAATTTTTCCTATTTTGAATTGAATTTTTGAAAATTTATTTAATTATGAAATATTGTAAATAAAATTTCTTGAAAATATTTATTATATGTAATTTATTAACATTAAAGAGTTTAAAGAGTTAAACATTGACGGCGTGAGTTAAAAATGAATCACGCATATGAATTAAAAAAAGAATTTTTTTTTTCCTTAAAAGTTAAAAGTTTCGTGGATTTGCCCATATATATACTTGACTTGCAAATGGTAATAGAGGAACTATCATGAATTTCGCATTTTATTTGAATCCCGCAATATAGTAATTCACATAAAATTAATTTAATAAGATAATAAAATTATTTCACAGATCTAATTTCTATATCCAGAAATAGGCTCTATATTTACAGTTATATTTCTTTTCTAAATCTCCGATGAGTTAAAATTTACGTAATTTTGAAAGTATCGCATTTTATCAAGTATAATAATAATTTAATTCACCAAATTATAATTAAATCATCGAATCTGATGTTTTTAGTGGTTTCCCACTGTGAAGTTTTTTTTTTTCGATTCCGCGTATATATTTTTATCGTGAAGGGTCAGTGACCAAAGAAAAAAAAAAATTTTTTTGACACTTAAGTGAAAATATTGTACAATATGTGAAATTTATCAGAGATTTTCCAAGGTCGCCGCGCAACAAAATGACTATCATCTTTTTATCTCAGTACTTGAACAATTTTTATGTGTCTTAAAATTTATAGCTCACAGACGCATCTTATTTTATTTATTTTTTTTTACAGTAACAATGACATTTAGTCATTGTATATATAATAAAAAAAAAAAAAAAATAATATTTTATAGAAAAAAAAAATTACTTAAAAATTTTTTACTCACCAATTTTTTTTTTTTTTTGTAGAAATATATATATTTTTTTTTTATTTTCTTTTCCTTTGTAGAGAAATAATTGTTTACTTTTCTTCAATTGAATATATTATTGATCCTCGACACATATTTTGTCTTCAAATCACGTCCTTCAGTATCTCATTGCAATTCACGTTGATATACCTGTAAGTTTGTTTCGTGTGTCAACTAAATTTCTTTCTTTCGATTTGCCATTATATACACTGATGTGTGAGACTCCTGGGGGTTACAAGGAAAATAATCGGGTCAAGGTTGTGAACCACTGAACTAAACATGCAGAGTTGCTTATAAAACGTGTTTGAATAAAAAAAAAATATATATATATTAATTCTCTTCATTGTTTCACATTAAATCCAATTTTTCAGGTCATGAGTCTCGATGAACTCATTTAGTCACATTTAGTACACAATTAGTGTCGAGAGAGTGTCGAGTGAAATTTGGAATTTCAATATACATATATATTGATGAGATTTTCTACAAATTGAAATGTTTAGTGTTTGGAATATAAATCGTTGAATTAATATATAAATTAAAGTATATTTAGAACTTTAATTAAAATACAATCGGAATTATTTAGAAAAAAAATCGTCTGCTTGAACCCATGCAGTGGGAACACTATGGAATTGTAGATAGAGATGGGTAAGTAGAAAACCATGTTTTACAAAGGAAGCTCTGAAATGTGACACTAAGCGGGGTGGGGGGAATTGAAGGTGCTTCTACAACAACTTGTAATCTTTGCTTTGCATTTTGGTCTGTGTGTGTGTGCAACAATTTTCAGTTGTCAAAGATTAAATTATTTAATTATCTAATTAAGGTACACTCGTGATCAGATAAGCCTACACTTTTTTGTCCTTTTCTAACGCTCATGTTGTCATAGCAACACATGTGTTAGAAAAGGACAAAAAAGTGTAGTCTTATCTGGCCACGAATGTACATATATGTATATAGAGCAGATTAGTTGATTAACAGAATTGATTTCAGCGAATCAAAATTAAGTCTCTAGGGGAATACATCACTTACCGCAAGAGACTTTTTTTTAATTGGTCAATATCTGAATTGCTAATCCACTATTATGTTCCAAGTAACTGTATCCTCAATGGTATTAATATTAATTAATTGATTACTAATTAATTAAGTTGAATTAATTAGTAATTAATTAATTAATTAATTTAATTACCGACAATTGAAAATTTATTGCGTGCTCACACAAGCAAGTCACATGCAGAGCAAATGCAAAGCAAGTATACAAATTGCAAGTTATTGTAGAAGTACCTTTACACTTTTGATATAGCTCAAATTATTTGTTTTTTTATTTCCAAAAAAATTACTTTTACAATATATTTAGACCTGGTCGAGCCTTAGAGAAAATTATAATTTTTCTTTATAAATACCTACAATTCTTTTGATTATATTTTTTAATGCGATTATTACAAAAAATTTACATTCGCCATTTGTCATAATTCTCATCAACTACCGCACACTGCTCTAGTAAAAATTTAGTAATTTTATAGTAACTTTTAATTTTAACAATAAAGTTACTAAATTTTCACTAGAGCAGGGTGCGGTAGTTGAAGAGAATTGTGAAAAATGGCGAGTGCAGACAATCGAAACCAACCAATGGATTAGGGCCAATGCACAATAGCTTGGCGAATCAGATGCATGCGTTAGAAAAGGACAATGATATATTTGTGACCTTTTCTATCTCATAAACGATGTTCGCGAAACTATTTTTGCGTTGGCCTTTAAAGAATTATCAAAAAATAATTATGTATCCATTTTCAGGCGATAATATAAGCAGGAACCTCCGAAATCTAACACCTTGCAGGGAACTATAAATGGGATTAACAATCTAGTGACTTTTATGTTTTATCTATTTTTTGTCAGGCATTTTGCTTTTTTATCTCTTTCTATTACATTATTTAAAAAAAGACAAAAATAGAAAATGTCTTATAGAAGTACATAGGTAAAATCCAAATGACGTTCTGCAATTTAGCCAATTCCAATAGGAAAAATCCCATTCTACAGAGGTGTCATATTTCGGAGGTTCCTTCGTATAATACCAGTTTTTCTACATATAATACGTAACTTATGTGTAGCATACGTAAAAAAATCTCTAGAAAAGTTTTTTTTCTATCTCTGATTATTTAGTGTGGGGGGAAACCAAACGAAATAAAAGCCAAAGGGTAAAAAAAATTCCATTTCGCACTTATGTGTGCCAAATTAGCCTAGTCGATTCTTTCTTTTAACAACTTGAGATTGAATTTTGAAGTTCCATTTATACAAGAAGTAGCTGGAGGCTTATCTGTCTTAAATCATTTTTACAGACATGTCCGTTCCGTCTTTGTTGCTACCGACATAATGTACTCTCGCGAGTGGTTGATTATTACTGTACCGTGTGTTACAGGTTGTCTTGCGATGCTCAACCTTGACCTGCATCGAACTGGTTCGATTCCTAAGCCAAGTGTGTATATATATATACATATATATGGTACATACATTTCGTAATTCCCGGTTCCAGCACCAATTTCACTTCGACCATGACTTGAGTGCTAATGTTACCTTGCATTTGTTTTTATTCTCGACATCTATTGTCGATGAAATCAGATGAAATTAAATTGCAGGTGTAAATTGAACTGAACGTTTAAAGGCGTAAGGATAATCTCTAATAAATAATCTATTAGTTTTATTTATATATTTATATATATATATATATATATAATGTTGATCCGACTGATGCAAAACTATGCATGACGATGGGAAATAAAAAGTCATTATGGACATTACGAAATTCCACGTCGTGCCAGAGGGGTAAATACCTTATTTCAGAAGTCAATTTCGAGCATATAGAAAGTCTATAATGTCTAGTTCTGCAATTCTGGTACATTTATGTATACGCTACGCAAGATTACGTTATGTATCCTATGTTTTGTGGGATAAATTCTTGTTGCCTTTCCTTTAATCTGACCTGTTAGGAATTTTGAAATTGGAGCATTCTCCCCCTCTCATCCACATATATATATCGTTAGGTTCAATGTTGACTCGGTTGTTACGTATAACATAACGTCTTAGAATTTTGCATTTACGAAGAGGTTATCTATATCTATAAATAAAATTCCAGTTCAAAAATAATAAAAATTCTCGTGTAAGTTTATAAGCAGTAAATAAATAACTGCAACGACAGAAAAAGGGGTTTTTTGAAATTCAGAAAAGACATATATTTAGGGAATAAAATCTAGAAGAATTTTACAATTTGTAATAAACGATACATTTTCAGTTTTATTTCATATTTCATTAATTAAAAATTATAATATAATTATAAAATAATAATAATATTAAAATATAAAAAATTTTTTATTAAAAATCAAGTATATATATTTTTTTGTTTTTTTATCAATAATCGAGAACTTGTGTTTGCCACGATAAAAAAAAACAAAAAAAAAATAATTGTAATCCTTTATAGAAACAACATTCCGCTGTCAGAGAAGCATATTCGTATTATTAAATGCATTTTTAGAGCAGAATTTAAAATGAAATAAATATTGATTTACATGAAAGATTATAGAAATGTTATTTATTCAAGTGTAATAATTAATAACGTATGTGCGTATATATACATATACTTGATCATCTCGCATGTATATATTTATAGACTGCAAGAGATCAACAGAGATCGATTTCCTTGGTTCTTAAATGATTAACGAGTCGGTTAAATATCAAGATCAAACAGGTGATTTGAGTCTGAGATATTCTGCCGATTTTTTTATGGGCAATTTTACTCTCAATCGTTTTATTCTACCAAGAAAACAAGTGTTACTTTATTGTTAATGTGATTGTAATCGCGATTCTTGTCACTATATACTTTTACTACGAAATGCGTCAATGGCCTTTTTTTGAAAAACAAAAATTATTCAAATTAGCAATTATAAGGTAAATCTCATGATTTTATTAATTTTTTTTTAAATTTTATAAAATTCATTCATTAATTAAATTTTATATTTTTTATCAATTAAATTGTTTATTCTTTTATTTAATTAAATTTTTTTTTATTGAAGGAAGTAGAATGTTGCCTAATCAATTTAAAATTCATTGATGTGAAAATATTTACATTCTTTTGCTAATTAAAATACAATTGTGTTGATAAATCTTTTGTTCCATTGATTTTTTTTTTATTATTATTTTATTAGCTATACAAATGATGCTGATTCTTCGATTTCAATGTCTATAGATTGAGTCTCTAAATATGAAAGTTAGAATTTATGTTCTGAAATAATTGCAATATATATAATTGATTTGATCCTTTTTTTCTCTATTAATCATAATAATTATTTATTCGTTTATTTATCAATAATATGAAAATGAGATTATTTGAAATTTGTTTTATCAAAAGTGATATTTATATATATATTGTGAAAAAAGATAAGACTATCAACTTTCTACAACGTGATTTTTGCAAGGATATATTATAACTTTCTTAGTGACACTTCAGGAGTTCAGAAAGTTTCGATATTAAGATTCTCTTTAATAATCTATTGCTTGCGCGACAAATTTATATCCACTTTTTTTTTTACTAACATGGGCGGAAATATTTTTTCTACGTTTCTATTTCAACCAGAGTCTTAAAAAGTAAATTGTTTTTCAAATATAGCTTTAAATGTAAATGTTGAATACCCGCAGTAGAATGTATAAATTTTTAGTATCATTTATTTTTATTTTTTTTCACAATTGTGGTTGTAAAATCCAAGTTTTTTTTGTGAGTTCTTTCATAAATTTCGTAACTTTTATAACTGTTAGAGATGAAGGAAAATAAACATTAAAATTACGAATAATATGCCAATAAAAGACACAACTCTTTGAAATTTTAGAACAGGAAAATGTGTCACTAAAGTCATTCGACCTTTTCTCATCATTATAAACACCTTTTTGCTGAATATAAATATAAAATGAAATATAAAAATATATTTCTCTAATTTTTCATACAGTGTACAGTTGAAATATTTTTTTTTGTATATATGATAAATTTGTCAAAAAAAAGTCTTTCAAATCCTTTTTAAAATGTTCAAAACGAGTTTTGCCTTTTTTTTTGTGTAATATTAAAGGAAGGAAAAAAAAAATTCATTATTATGACAAATTAAGACCCCCCAAAAGTGAAAAATAATTATTCTCAAAAGCAGTGACTAGAAAACAAATGTTTCTCATGACGACATCGTCACCATTAGAAAAAGAATCCCATAAATTATTAAAAAGCCAATGATTAATACTATAAAATAATCACGCATATCAGTCGAGCCCGCTAATTTATCAGATTTTTATTTCTCTAATTTGTGTTTTAGTATATATTATATTGCTATATGTAATAGTAAAAACAAACTCAGGTCCGAAAAAGATAAGGTCGATTAAAAATTCAAAACCATAACTGTATATTCTTCATACATGGAAAATTAACATTCTTTGAATCAAACAAGATTTGATTTTATTTAAAAAAAATATCAATAATCCAAAAGTTATTGAAAATTTTAATTAAGCCGAATTTTTTCATTTATTGTAAAATTATCACGTTATAAAAAAATATCGAATTTTCTATATATATATTAATACACCCAGAGAAATGATGTATTTGTCTAAGAGCTTAAGAAATATTTATTTGATTCAAATAAATTTTTATTTTATTTAAATAAAAAATTTTATTTACGCCAAATAAATAGACTAAATAGACTGTGAGACAAATATACGTTTATTTAACTCAAATATATTATATTTGGTTCAAATAAAACATTTCTTTGGTTGTAATCCTAATAACACAAGATATCTTGGGATATATTGATAATATCCCGCAGATATCCTAGGCATGTCCTATGGATATCAAAAGGATCTCTTAAGGATATCCAAAAAATCGGCGGTTTGGATATCCTTTGGATATTCCATGGATATCTGAGGATATCCACAGGATATCTTCTGGATATCTCTATAGACTTTCATAAATGTCCTCCAGATATCCCATAGATATCGTCAGGATATCCCACAGATATTTTCAGGATATTCTCAGTATATCTTCTGGATGTCAAGAAGATATTCTCAGGATACTGTTTTTAAAGTCATTATATGAGACTACGAGTGAGAATATTCTGTGAATTCAATTTTATATAAATAAAATAAAATGCAACTTGTTTTTCGAGAAAGTTGTTTAATTTGAAAAAATATTAACTAATTTTTTTCTCATTCGTGATTCATTCCTTTATTCATATGCTTAATATCACAGAAAAAACCTGAATTCAAATTGAGTATAGATTCTATACTCAATTTGATTCGCAACAAAAATGAAACTGGTTGTCTCATTTCGAGTTCTAAGGTAAAAGTATCAAAATGAAACAGGCAAGTTTCATTTTGAGAAAAAGAAAAATGGAAAAATATTGTGAAATAACGAATAATTTTGCACAAAAACATGAAATATAATAATTACAAAGAAGTAAATAACACGCTAGACTTAATATATTTGATTAAAAATTGCTTGTAATCGCGTAATAAAATAATAAAGGAAATATGTTTTTAGGTTAGAAAAATGAAAACATGTGTTTTGACAACAGGAACGGTACTGCCAACTTAAATAATAGCGGTAAATTTAAAAACTTATGAAATTAATTATTATCTACGTAAATAATAATAAATAATTTTTATTTAAAAACTTCTAAATATTCGTACTGGTCAAAATAATCTTTCTGGTGTTGTTGAAATATTAGAAACAATAATTGAAATACAAAATTACTCTGCTTATGATGCCAACTTAGAAATCTGAAATTCCAGCCAATATCATTTTGAATAACATGAAGTTTGTCCCATACTCATTTCGATACCCAAAAGAAAATGAGTTGCAACAAAAATGAGTCCAAGTTTTTTCTGTGATTGTCAGAAAATAAATTGGCTTTAAACAATATAAATTCTTCCCCGCAAATAACGAATAACTATTAATATTAATTATACATCAAGTGTATGAGTTTATTTAAAAACTTTGAAAAATGGTTTTCAAATCTTCATTTAAAATAAATTAGAAGTTCATAAGATTTTTGTTTTTATTATATTATTATTCATTATATTAGCTTAACAATTTTAACCTTTAAAAATATATGTTGAGATATTAAATATCCCGTGAATATCCTAAGAATATCCCACGGACATCCTGAGGATATCCCTTGGATATCCTGCGATATAATATCCAATAGATATTTTGTGGATGTCTTAGGGATATCCTGTGGATATCCTGTTGATGTCCCACAGACCGGCGGTTTGGATATCCTAGGGATATCCCAAGATATCCTGGGGACCATTCTAGGATATCGACCATTGATATGGATATCCTAGGGATATCCTTTTGTTATGAGGGAATAATTATTTTTTTATACATATGAAAAATTGCTCCAAGAAAATATTTTTAATAATTTTTATTTGTAATTGTTCTTTTTGATAAAAAGAAAAAAAATCTGGCATAATTAATCTCTCCGTTTAGAGTAATTTTCGTTGGTCATATTATGTGAAATGAAAGACCAGTTTGTTCGTTTTTTTTCACCTTCTTTTATCCATTAATGACCAAGTGAGAACAAGTTTTTCAGAAATCACGAAACAAGAAATGACTCAAGCTGAAATTAGAATATTTTGCTTGATTCGAACTAAAATGACTGCCGTGTGAATGTTTCGTTTAGTTTTTTTTTTTTCTTATTTTTTGTGCGCGCGTGTGCATGTCAACCGGGATTAAAAATTTGGTTTGGAAGATATTTAAATAATTTTTCTTTTATAATTTACGATCTTTCATTGGCATCAGGAATCTATATATTCGAGTAAATATATATAAAGATTCGATACTAATTTAATAATGTATAATTTTATATTCTTTGATTATTGATTCTTAATAACGGTTTTGAAAATTTTTTTTTTTTTTTGAATATTTTATTGTCACTCAATTGAAAATTTTTTTCATTTCTCCGTTATGGTCCTCTTTAAAATTTCAATAAATTCTTTTTTTCGACTGAAAATTGCCAGTATATGACGCACAAATATTTAATCATTCATGTGACAATATTTTATAAATTAATGTATGAGGAAAGAAATTAATTAAAATTTTTTAGAAAAAATTATAGAATTTTAGTTTTCATTTTTTAATTCATTTCTTTCTTTAATTTTTTGTGACATTTATTTTTTTTAAAATTTTTTTAATTAAATTTTAATAATTTTTAATATAAAACAAATTTTTTTTATTTTGATCTAACTTTATTTTTGTATTTGAAAAAAAAATGTTATATGTATGCGTATATTGAGGGAGAAAACGTGAAGGATTTATCCTCAACTTTTTCAATGGATGAGAGAATTTTGCGATAAAACACAAAAATTTTGAAATAAACTAAACTTGCATCAATGACAAAAAAAAAACTGAAATGATTCGATAGTCGTTCAAGGTAGACGACTTCGGATTCTTTAAATGAGGTTGAACCGTAATAAATAAAAAAAAAAGAAAAAAATTCTGGTCTGCCACTACCTTTTCTAAGATCCAGAGTCATTTATTTGAATATGACCATATATAATATTTTAATAAGCGTAAGATATCACCTCTGAGGTTAAATAAATAATTTTTTACTCAAAATCCCTTGCAGAGTGAACACCTGTTTCAAATTAATTTTTTTTTTCGTAGTTTAGAACGAAAGATTGGAACTATTAATATTACAAATTTGAGATCATCTTCATTTTTTCTTTTTTTTCAAAATTCTAAATCGAATGGAAAATTTTTACTTTTAAAATTTTTTAATTCTATTTTTTAAGAAGATATTTTTTTTTGTAGAAAAAATTTGTGGAAAAATGAAATTTTATTGCATTTATTGTAGAGCAATTTTTAATTCTCTGATAAATTAAAAAAATGAACTTTTCAGTATTAATACACTGAGAAAAATGTTTAGTCAGAGCAACCAAAATTTGGTTGGGCCAACAAAAAAATTTTGTTGGTATTTAAGCAACCAAACTATTTGTTTGAGTCAACCAAAAAATTTGGTTGAGTGTTTTTTGTTGGCATAACAAAAATGTTTGGTTAGCACAACCAATTTTTTTTTGTTAGGTCAACAAAAATGTTTGGTTGATCAAACAAACAGTTTTTTTTTGTAAAATGAGCTGAGAGCGAATCAAATTATTTGGTTGTCGCAACCAAATTTTCGTTAGGACAACATTTGGTTTTTTATACCAAACAATTTTGTTGTGTTAACCAAATTATTTTGTTACAAATTTTGGTTGGAATTTAAAAATGTCCAATCAAATAATTTTGTTAGCCTAACCAAATGTTTGGTTGAAATAACTCTACGACTTTGTTTCAGCCAACCAAAATTTCGTTACAAGAACCAAAATTGCCTAATCAAACAATTTTGTTGCAAATACTAAATTTTTTTTCTCACTGTAATTGCGCGATTATTTTTACCTCCTTAAAAAAAAAAGTTTTGTAAAAAATTAAAAATTATTTAAAAAAATTTTGGTAAATAATACATAAGCAGGTGTGGGAAATTAAATTTTTTCTAAAAAATGAAAAAATTTGCAAACAAAATGAAAAAAAATTGTTGAATTGAAAAATTGAAAATTTTTTAAATTATTGTAAATTAAAAAATATATGAAAAAAAATGTTCTGTCTAAATTTGAGTGAAAAATGATTTAATTAAACTCCCAAGTTCCGGTTTAGAGGAAAATTTAAATATATATAGGTATAAACATAAAATGAAGAATTTTAAATTCAAAGTAGCTTTTAAGCGAAAAACGCGTACATGAGTTTTTTTTTTTTTTTTTTTGAAGATATATAAAATTATTCAAACTAAAAAGTGTCTCTCTTGGAATTTCTTGTTTGTGACCGGTAGTAAATATTTTCATGGGAATAAGTCTCACACTATTTTTCTCTTATATATATATATATATATATAGAAGTATACATGTTTCGTTATGAAAGGATTGTAACAATGTAATTTACGAGTGACAAATATTATTTTTATGCTTGTACATACAAAATTCAACTGAGTGATTGAAACAATCTTTTTGTCTTTACTGAAAATCTCGAACCTTTCAAAGCGCCTTTCTCCTTATATTGTTCTTATATTTTTCCAAGTTTTATTTCTTTTTTGTTTCCTTTTTTTATTATATACGATTAACTAATTTTTATGATAAAATTTTAATTGCCATAAAATGGTTATTCAGTTTCTTTTCTCCTGATAAACAAAATATTTATAGGCTCATTAAAAAATATGCGATAAATTTTTTTTTAAATTTATATTCTTTGTCCAATTTTTTTTGCTTGTTAAAAATTGTTTACATTAGAATATTGAAAAAAATTTGTTGTGAAATATTTTTTTAAAATTTTTATTTGACTTATTTTTCCCTTTTTTTTATATAAAAAAAACAAATTTGTGTAAATTTGTATGTGTATAGAATATCAATTTTGATTCAATTAACGAACGCCACTGAATTTTATGGCGATTATTGAAACGTGAAGAATGCAATTAAGCGGTCAAGTTGACACGTGGAGTGTCAAAATAATCACGCAGTTGTTTTAACGGCTCAAATCGTAAATATAAAGGCCTGTAAAATAATCATTTTTATTACATCATTTCGATTACGAAAAAGATATATTTTACAACAAAATGACACAAAAAGAATTTAATTTTATTGAAAATCTCACCTATATAAAAAAAAAGGAAAAAAAGTCGTATAATAAAATAAAAATGTCAAATAGCTCAATAACACTCGATACGAAAAAGAATAATAAATAAATAATTTATTTTCACATAGAAAATTATTTGCACAAATTTTTATAATATAGAAAACTATCGAAGTGAAATATATTTTCCATTTTGCGTCAAAAAAATACAATTCATATCGAGAATAGGGAAATTAATTTTTTTTTCCAATATTCAATCTATTGCGTTTAATAGGAAAAATTTGAAAATCGAAAAATAATTACAAATTTAAAAAATGAATTTTTTTTTTTTTAATATTGGAAATATGATTAGGCATTATGTAATTTCTCATTTATTAATTACATCATATATACACAACAGTTGATTGATCGAAGAATCTTTTGCCAATTTCATGAGTCAGTATAGGTAGTTGTAATACATTAATTATTCATTTTGAGACACATGTATGTATGTTGATGACTTCGATTGACTTATAGAATGAATTAAAAAAAAAGTCGACTTTGAATAGACGAGAAATAATACGTTGACTTCGCGGGTGAATTTTAGTGGAAAATTATAATATAGTTAACTATAATAAATAAACAATAATAGATAATTAGAAAAAATCATTTGTATTTTTTTTATATAAAATTTTTCATCAAATTCATTATCATGATTGCAATTGATAAGAAAAAAATGATTGTGATTTCAAATTATCCGTTGTGTATTTTTTTTTTATTATTTGTTATTCATATTCCTTCTTCAGACACTATGAATATTTTATTAATTACATATCTTGTTTTTTTTAGTGGTTTATTAGCAATGATTTATTGCACTTGAATTAATATATGTAATTTATTAACAGTAAATATTTTTTTATCATTATAAGAAGACTTTACATAATACTGTTAATAAATAAAAAATTTTGAAAAAATTTTACCAGATACTATATAGACGGTGGAAAATTCACCATTATATTTTTAGTTTAAAAAATGTTTAAAAGAAAATAGTTTTCACTTTAAGATTAGCCAAAAGTTTTAAACGTTCCCCAGATAGCACAGAAACTTGCAGCAAGCTTGCGGCAAGTTAACCGTGCAAGCTTGCTGTAAGCTTTCCAGGAAAGGTTGCTGCAAGCTTGTCTGAGCTAGCGAAATGTCCCACCCAGGGCAAGCTTGCCTTGAAAGCTTGCTGTAAGCTTTCCAGGAAAGGTTGCTGCAATCTTGCCATGAAAGATTGCTGCAAGCATACTAAGAATGATTGTGGCAAGATTGCCGTGAGAGATTGCTGTAAGCATGCTACGTAAAGTTGCAGGAGAATTTCAACAAGCTTCTGGAAAGGTTGCTGCAAGCTTGCTGCAATTTTTAAAAAATACATTTTAAATTAAAAAAAAATTTATTTGTTTTTTTTTTTAAATTTGAAAATCCTTGTGACGTTTATTATTATTAATTATGTCCTGTTTATTTTCATTTGGAAACTTAACGAGAAAATTTTCGAAACAAATTTGAGGGGACTGGGAATTGAACCCGGGTTCGACAGACACTAACCAAAGACCCTAACCGAGAACCTACTCGACCAACTATCAGAGAATAAAAAAATCTTGCTCTTAACCCTCGACTGTTTCGTTCATATGAACATTCAGAACTTTCGGCTCATACTTTTAGGTTAACATATGAAATATATACTTTTATTTGCAAAATTCATTTTTTTTGGAACATAGTTTTTTTTCTGAATTTTTAAACTAATGGAGAGGGATTTTCACTGCAAATAAGATTTTTCTAGTCCAATCATAGTTAAGAGACTAAAATTTCAAGAAAGTTCAAAAATTGTCATTTTCTTGTTTTTTTAGTAAACATTTACAACGTAAATAAATTAATAATCAATTTTTCTACTTCAACTATAATTTTTATCGGAAAATTTATTTAAATTTTTTTCATGCTGATAAATTCTCTGTCTAACAAACTCTCTTTCCATAAAATTATTCTTAAATAAAGGAAAAGGTAAAATTTTAATCCATTTAAATTTACGTTATTCATTGAGGAAAACATTTTTTTTGGGGGGGGGATTATTTAGAATTTAAAATTATTCTATTTATAAAAATTTTGAAAAAATAAATTATTTTTGACAATTTTAAAATTTTTATTTTTTTGAAAAAATGAAAATATTTTAAAAATCCATACGATTTATTATTTAGAATCATGATGAAATTTTAGGTATAAAAAAAATTTCCATAAAAAATAATAAAAATAATAGAAGTAAAATTTAAAAAAAAATTCTATTTAACGAATCAAAATTTATATTCTTTAGCGTTGTGTTTTTTTTTGGCATTCATTAGAACCTAAAACCATATTTAATTAGGAAAAAATTAAAGAAAAATAATGTTTGTTTTAGAATTAAAATTAACTATCACTGAGAAAAATATGCTATTGAATCAATAGCATTTCTGCCAAAGGTATAAAAATTATTTATTAATTTAATTTATTAATATTTAGAAACTGTTTTTCTAATTTTCTAAACTGTCACCTCTAAATAAATTAAATTATTTTAGTTTAGTTTATTGAGAATTTAAAATTAGAAAAACAGTTTCTAAATATTAATAAATTTTTTAATTGAACTCAAAATTCTGACAGAAAAATTTGAACTTCTCTCCTAATTTTCATTATTTTTCAATACAAATTTTTTCTATAAATTTATTTAATTTCTATAAATTTTTTCTATAAATTAAATTTTTGTCCTCAAAAAGTAAAAATCATACATTATTATTAATATCAAATAGAAAAATTAATTTTGAATAATTTAAAAAAAAATTATTTTGAATAATTTTTAAATTTATTGAAAATTATTATTATTATTATTATTATTATTATTTTGAATTAGACCTTCTTTTAAAAAAAAATTATGATTGAAAATTTTGAGAATTATTCTAACTCAAATCTTAAATCACTTATAGAAATTGGAAATTTTGGTTCTTATCACGAAAAATATTTCAAAAACTTTTTAATTAGAATCAATTTTCAATGTTCATAAATCAAACTTGAAGAATTTTTAACTAAAAAGGAACTAGAAAAATTTGTTTAAATAAATACATTGAACTGAATTATTTGTATCGAATCTTTACATTTTGCCTGAAATGAAAAATAATAATTTAATAAAATCTCCCATGTTTTCTGTCAGTACCTATACTCTCTTAATCTGAATCAGTGAAAATTTTCACTGATTGCAATTCAGTGACTCACTTTTCACTAATTTTCAGTGAAGATCATTGGTTGAATCAGTGAATTTTTCACTGATTTTAAATCAGTAACCCACTTTTCACTGATTCAGATTAAGAAAGTATACATCTGTCTGGAGCTGTGAAAACATTGTTTGAATGTTACATACGAGTCCCAAATTTTGTAACATATATACACACATTATTATCATTATGTCAAAACGTCAAATAAATTATTCATTGTTTATTTTAGCTTATTTTCACAATATATATTCTCATTCGAAAAAAATGTCACTTTTATTGGTATTTCTCTGTAGCGATGAACAATGAAATATTATAAATTGCTCAAGATAATAAATTTTTCAATATATGAATTATATTTGCATTCGATTAAAAAAAATAAAAAAAAAAAATCCCCCACCCCAATAATAACAATAATAATAGGTAAAAATCAATTACAGAAAAAATTGAAATTTATGCGTGTATATATATATATGTATGTTAATTGAAATCTCTGCAATGGACTTTTGCGAGTCATTATTATTCTACAATGCGTTCGTTGAAGTCACAGTCACTCGCGTACGCAATGTCCCCGAGACTTGTATCTCTCATTGAAGTCTCTTCATCAGTCGTTATATACTCAAAACGCTTGCGTGTCTGTAAACATAACGTGTTTGATTGTTACGTTCTTGACATAAAAGAGAAATTTTTTTTTTTTTATCATTTTCAAAAAGTGTATAATTTTTTTTTTTTAATAAACTTTGATAATTTTTTTCTTTATATTTTAAATTAGTGTTTTTTCTAGGACCTTAATATATCAAATACTATTTTCAAGCTTGTGGCCTTTGGTCCATATAATTAAAATTAACAAAATTCTTCTTTAGTTAGTCTTTATTGATTTTCTAATGCATTTTCGCTGCGAACACAGCTCATCAGGACTACGAAAAAATCCACAAATTAATATAAGATTTTTGGGACGTTGTACATTAGTATAATTAATTTAGGTTTTTGCTTACCACATTTGAAGTGTTTTAATATTTTAAAGAAAAACAAAGTTCGTTCTCACTAATTAGTGCGATAATTAAATATCCCAAAAAAAAATTATACAACAATTAAAATACTGATTTTCTAAATATGGAGCTAATTTATTTAAATGACAAAAAACGAGAGTAATATATATATATATACAATACCAACAATAAGGAAAGAAATAAAGGAAATGCCGCGTTGTGGAAATGGATGGGACAACTTTCATATGAAAAACAAGTGCCTTACATAAAAGAAGAAAGGCTATTAAACTTTGTGGAATGAGAGTTGCCATATACCTATATATATATCGAAGACATTCTGCACAAGTTTTGTATAATAGTCCACCTATAAAGTATGTAATGAACAGAACTCTTGTATGTATATATACCATATGTGCGATTTTCCTGTGTATAAGGTAAACACAATTTCCGGACTCCTTGAGATGTGAGCAATAAGCATTGACTGGTCTAACCGGAAAAATGCATCAAGGTGATGAAGTTGCTGACCTGGTGCTGGAATTTATGTGCTACGTGGAGCCGCAAGCTTTATGTGAGTTTGCAATGGAATGTGTGTTGTATATATATATATATATATATATATATATATATATACATATATGGTTCCTTTGGAGTAGTATAAATATATATGTGTTACTTATACTACTTCTCTTATTGCACTTTGAAGACGACCCTGAGAAAAAGGAGAGAGTGACTATAAAAATTTTCAAACATTTCGAAAAACTAGTTGCAATAAAAAATTCGACATCATTTTTTTCACCTTATATAATATAGTTCAATTCTAATATTTAAAAAACAATTCGATTTTCCATATTGATATAAAATATCGCGTCAATATAAGATACGAAAATCACAATTTTTTTTTTTTACTTCTAAAATTCTCAACTTTGTACAATGAAAAACAATTTGATTCAAGTAATCGGTTAGGGTCAATTGGGGTAAATCCGAACGCTTTTAGTAAGTTTCAACAATAACATAAGTTTTTTCTTTAAAAAAAAAATACTTCCGGTATTCTGGTGCATGAAGTTGTTACTTTACTTTCATAGAACAATTTTATGGGGTAGAAAAAATTTTTGATAAATTACAATCGCAGGAAACTTAGCGTTCGTATTTACCTCAATACTTTGCAACTTTCCTAAAATATGGGGGTAAATACGAACGCCACTGTATTTCAGAAAAATCTTAGGGAAAATAAATTTAAAGTATTGCAATTGTTAAACTTATATAAAAACTCAAAAAAATACGATAATAAACCTATTATGTAATAATGCATCATATATAAATACAAAAATCAAACAGGTTAAAAATTAAAATGCATTACACAATTAAAACCTTCAATAACTTTATCAAATCATAACGGATTTTTGCAAAACTTGGTACAGAAAGTATTTTGGAGTGATTGAATGTAAATACAAAAATAAAAGTCAAATTTTTTAAATTCAAAATGGCGTACTTTCCTAAAACTTATTTTTAAAAATGATCAAATTTGCTAACCCTGAAACCCCCAGAGTAACAATTTTCGAGCGAATCCAATGAATTTTTTAATTCTCGTCCGCCATTTTGAATTTTGAAAAACTGACTTCAAATTGGTAATTAGCGACCCCAAAAACCGTAGAATACCAAATTTTATTAAGATCCTGAAAAACTTTTTTCAACAAACCATTTGGCAAAAAAATTGAAACACTCCTTCGAGAGAACAGAGATTAAGTTTCTGCTTATTAATTACTAACGAGGATACGTATAGAAAGAAAAACTTTTTTCTATGTACTTTTATAATGTTAAAATAATAGTGTAATCAAATAAAAACAATTTTGTGTGGCTTTGATGTAAAAAAAAATTATTAAAAATACCGTTCGGATTTACCCCAGTTTTCCAATTTTCTTGGGTAAATACGAACGGTCTGATATTATTAATAAAATTTTACAGAAGGCAAAAATCAAATATAGTTTCTGTTCTAGTATTCATAACAAACAATTATAAATAATAAAATGAATTTTTAGCTTCTTTTTCTTCAAATACGAGACAAAATACTGAAAGAGTGTCATCTTTGATTTTCAATCTTTTTTGCAATACTTGTTATCTTTGTTTATGCTGTTGCTAATTAACAAACAAAAAATGGGATAATACTTAGAATCTCTTCAAGAGGATCTGAGGTAAAAATTCTCATATCGAACTTATTTTTAAAAATTTTAATTAACCTGAAATAATTAGCGTTCGGATTTACCCCCCGTTCGGATTTACCCCGACTGACCCTACTTGACTATTAAATGAATATTTTTAAATAATTATTATTTTAGTTAAATTGCATTTTGTTTCAAAATACAAAAATTATTGGTTCACATATGCAGTTAAATTAATTGAAATAAATATTATTTGATTCAAATAAATATTTATGGGACGCATGCGCACAGAAAAAAAGGTGGGTAAAAAGTTGTAAAGATAGAGGATAAAAGTCGTTAGGATATACAGGGTAAAGGATAAATTTGTGATGGATAAAAATGTTACTAAAATATTACTAGAAAAATGGATGTCATATTTGAGAAAACTGTCTAATTTTAATAAAAATATTAGTAATTTTACACTTAACTTATTAAATTCACAAATTTTATATAAATAAATAATTGCACGTGGAAATATTTTGCCTATAATTATTGTCTATTAATAAAAATATCTTTGACTAATATGTGTAAAATGTGATTAGTAAACAAACACCCCTAACCTCAAAATTTATATTTTATCACGAATTCAGAGAATCTATAAATGCAATTGAATCAAATATATAACAAAATTAATTATCAACACACATTTTAATTTTATTAGATTTCAATAAGCGTTTTCCATGTTCAAAGTATGAATAAAATTGATGAAAGTGGAAACAAATTTTCTTCCCCCCGTAAGAATAACATTGTGTCGTCTGTTTGTTGTCTCTCCAGGCCTCTGACGTCATATCTTGAACTCGAAATATCTCGATGAACTGACACAGCCTAATATGCACAAAAAATTCAGTTACTACCCAACTCTGCTTTCGTGCAACAATACAGACGTTGAGTTGTAATTTCCCAATTCTGATTATTTACGCACTGTCGTCAGCTGTCAGTTATATTAGTCAAAGATATTTTTATTAATAGACAATAATTATAGGCAAAATATTTCCACGTGCAATTACTTATTTATATAAAATTTGTGGATTTAATAAGTTAAGTGTAAAATTACTAATATTTTTATTAAAATTAGACAGTTTACTCAAATATGACATCCATTTTTCTAGTAATATTTTAGTAACATTTTTATCCATCACAAATTTATCCTTTACCCTGTATCCTAACGACTTGTATCCTCTATCTTTACAACTTTTTACCCACCTTTTTTTCTGTGTGATTATGTTCTAGAAATCATTAGTTAGAATTATAATTTTATGAAATTTCATTTGTCATAATTATTTTTGAGCCGAATTTTGTATTTGTTCGAATTAGTATTTTGCAGAATTTTCATCAAAACGATTTTCTATATTATAGAATTTTTATATAATCGAAAATTCACTTCACAGAATTTTTATTTATTCGAATTTTCATTTAACATAATAGGCATTTTAAAGAATTTTTATTGGGTAGAATTTCATTGCATAGAATTTTCATTTTATTCTTTCAGATGAATTTTCATTTGTTCGAATTATTATTTGATATAATTTACATATAACCGATTTTTCATATTACAGAATTTTTACTTAACCGAAAAATAATCCGAAATCTTTATGTCGATTGTTTGTTCGGACATTTTCAATTTCGGACAAATGAATATTCTATCAATTAGAAACTCTGTTTAATGATTTTTCGATTAAATAAAAATTCTGTTATATGAAAAATCGGTTATATAGAAATTATATCAAATAATAATTCGAACCATTTAACCATTTAAGCCAATATTACAAAAAATTTGACGTGATGTGCCATTTTTGAGGTAGGATTCGTATTCTACGTCAAAAAACCTATAAAAATCACCTTCCCCTTTCTTTGTAACAGAAGTGACCCAAAATTTTGTAGGCCTGTGTTATTTAAACAACAAAATTTGTTATTGTTTATAAAATAAAATTTTTTCTCTTCGAATTAAATTATATGGAAACTTTTTACTACAAAAAACACCATACAAAATACACAAAAATACGTAGTATAAAAAAAACCGGATATATTTTTAAAAAATTCAAAATTTCGAAAATTTTAAAAAATTCCGAAAATATTGAAAAAATCGTTTTTCCCACAAACAGTTTTAAAAGCAAGAATTTAACCTTTAAATTACAAAAAATATAGTAAATTTTGAAAAAAAAATTCTGAATGAAAAATTTTCATGAATTTAAATTACAGTTTAATTTTACTAATGAATTAGGGAAGAAAATTATTTTTTTAAATTAATTTTATTAAAATTTAACTGTCATATAAATCATATGTTAATTTATTAGGTAATAAAATGCACGGATAGTTTTTGTGAATTTTTTTTTTAAATATGGAACTCCTGTGGAGTTGGTGTAATGCGATATATATATATAGAGAGAGAGAGATATGACATCTGTAATATTACTTCATGACATCTACCAACTTTTTGAAACAATTAAGTCACTCGATTGTTTCTGTGACTTTGTGGCTTTTATACAAACACTTAGTGGTTTCATGGGAATTAATTCTATTCCCCTAACTGATATTTAAGACACACTCTTTATTGCTATGTAATTTCTGAACAATTGTGGCATTTCGAGTGGAATTAAGTGCCATTTGCGTCTATCGCAATCATAATTGCATAGCACACAAAAATAGAACAACTATTGTTGTAATTAAAAAAGTATATACGATAATTTTTACACTCGTAGAAAAAAAAAACTAAACTCAAAAGTATTCTATTTATTTTGATATACACTTACAGCAAAAATGTCAATATAATTTATTTTGAATTTTAGACAAAAAAAAAGTTATTCTTAACTTAATTTTGATTAAAAAGAAATCGTCTATAAATTAACATTTTTTAAATAGTTTTTTTTTTATTTATTTTAAAATAAAATATTTTGTCAAACACTTTTACCCAAAACTATCACTCACATCATTAATGGCCATTTGCACAGGGTAATGAAACTCAAAAATTGTACACAGGAATGTATTGCCAAATTAAACAATAAAAGTGAAACGTTCCAAATGATGTGTCTATGAAATGTAACATTTGGGACGTTTCACTTAATTTAACAACACATCCCTGTGTACAACCTTTAAGTTTAACTACCCTGTGCAAAATGTCCGTGTAAATGTTGTTATCAAGTTTTATCGTAAATAGTCACAAATTTATTTGTACCATTTCAACAAAACAAACAAATAAAAACAAATTTATTTGTCAAAAAAAATGTTTACTATAGACAAAAAAATTTAATTTAATAAAAAGTTTAGTAATATTCCTGTAATAACTTCGATATTATAGATTACAATATATTAATAAATGTAAATATAATGATAAAATCGAAATACTCTAATGTTGCAGGTATATGTAAATTAGAGCATATCTGTGACGCGCTCTAAAGAAATGAATATAAGAAGTAACCAAATTATAGGTTATGTTAACGTTAGTTTTATCGTTTTATCTTGATTAAAAGGATTAAAAGTTCCTTTTTAATTATGTGTAAATCAAAATCAGTTTTTATCATATATATTTTAATAAGGAGTCATCAATGATTTGTATTAACATATTTGATTCTCTTGTGTATGTATTTTTACTTCGCAAACATTCAAAAGATAAATTTTTATATTTTTTTTTGTAATTTTTCAGTTTTCTCCAAGAAAGTTATTTACATTTAAAAATAGTGAAAATAAGCAAAGTGCCAATTTTTCTTGCTTTTTATTTCACATTTATAAAGAAAAAAGGAGGAAAGTGTTAAGAAAAACTAAAAGTTAGTCACAGGTACTTTATATTTTGTAAGGTTTTCTTCAATTTAGTGAATTTAATGACTTCTCTTTCTCACATGATTTAATAGATGAAATTTGCAAATTTAGGTTATTTGACAGGTGAACTTGAAAATTATATTTTATATATTATTTCACATATTTAAATAATTATATCATGATAAATCATGATAAATTTATTTATTCTTTTATTCATTCCATTTTTTTTATGGTAAATTCTATGTTTTTTTTTGCATATTTTCTAATGGCTAAAAAATTGACAGTTTTCAGCACCTCATATACTTTAAATTCATATTTTACAATAAATAATTAAAATTTTAATAAAATTCTTTTCATTTCGTGATCTTGATAACTTCAAAATAATTCCTGCAAAATAATATTAATTTTTAAAAATTATTCAGCAACAACTTCAGTCGAAATATAATTGATTGACCCGTGCATTAAATGATTTTTATTTGTATAAAATTATTTTCTATTTAAATCAAATTAATTGTATTTAAACAAATAATTTCTGTATTTGAAACAAAATTTAATTAACTGAAAAAATATTTGGTTCAAGGAAATATTTATTTGATAATAGACAAGTATAAGATTATTTTAATGGAATTTATTTATTTTTTTGTATTTTTCACATTCTTAAAATAAGGAAAGTAACGATTTGTAACAAATGGCTTCTGTTCATTTGAATTTTACTTCCTTATAGATATGTATAATATATTCATTGACATTTATTGGAAAATACAATATTTTGGTTACATTACTATTTAGATCCATTTAGTATAAGTTAAACGAGAAGAGGGAAAAAGATCGTAAAGTAGTTCGTCGGGTTTGCTTTAGAAATTATAACTCAATTATCACACATTTAAACAATTTGAATTATTATTATGACACTTTACCAATTGTACATAATATGTATTCTAACTTTGGTAATATGTATTCATTAGATCCATTTAGCGCGAGAAGAATCGTTGGAATGTGTATATATATATATATTCTATATTGAATTGAAAAGCGAAACTATTTGAAAAGAGAAAAAAAATCGTTGACTCAATTAAGTATATTACATTGCAAAATATAATTGCATTATATACCCTGTTCGAAAACCTTGATTATGCATTCATCCGCCGTGTGATAAAAAAACACGCTTCAATCGGAGGACAAAGTTATTATTTCTTTATTTAAACTAACTTGTATACATATAAATTATATCTCTTCTTATATAGACTGTTTGAATAATAGTTTTCTTGCATTTCAAAAAAAAATTTAACTTATCAAAATTTTTCCAATTTTTACTGTTTTACTTGTATGTAAATTGTATTATATTCAGAATGATATACACTACCATCGAAAATTGTCGGTAAGATTAACGTGCGAGGAGTGGGAATTCGGTGCGGACTTTAAAGCAAGATATTTTAAATTAGAAAAAAGTTAGAGGTTTCTAACTTAGATGGTTGGAAAGCTGATAAAATTCTGCTTCTGAATGTATATCAAGAAAATTTTTTCTTTTTTTTTTGTATTTATAACACCGAAAAGATTTCAAGAAAAAAATATGCAATTTACTACTTCGTACTTTCGTACTAATGTTTTTGACTTCCGGCATAATCTAGAATAATGTATGGAAAAATTTGACAATTTTACAACATAATCTTTAAGATCTCAGCTTTAATTTGCATTTTTGTAACTTAAAAAATGTTTTGTGGTTCCTTAAATATGTTTAAAAAAAGGTCCGAGCATTGTTTTCTACAACTCAGCCGTCGATCATCACTTTTTGCCGCCTCGCTGCTGGCTTGTAGAAAAACATGCTCGAACATTTTTTAACATATTTCAGGAACTACAAAACATTTTTTAAGTTTTCAAAACTTTAACACAATCTTTAAGTTCTTAGCTTTAATTTGCTTTTTTGAAAACTTAAAAAATGTTTTGTAGTTCCTGAAATATGTTAAAAAATGTTCGAGCATGTTTTTCTACAAGCCAGCAGCGAGGCAGCAAAAAGTGATGATCGACGGCTGAGTTGTAGAAAACAATGCTCGGAACTTTTTTTAACATATTTCAGGAACCACAAAACATTTTTTAAGTTACAAAAATGCAAATTAAAGCTGAGATCTTAAAGATTATGTTGTAAAATTGTCAAATTTTTCCATACATACATTATTCTAGATTATGCCGGAAGTCAAAAACATTAGTACGAAAGTACGAAAATTGCATTTTTTTTTCTTGAAATCTTTTCGGTGTTATAAATACAAAAAAAAATTTCTTTATATACATTCGGAAGCAGAATTTTATCAGCTTTCCAACCATCTGAGTTAGAAACCTCTAATTTTTTTCTAACTTAAAATATCTTGCTTTAAAGTCCGCACCGAATTTCCACTCCTCGCACGTTAATCGTACCGACAATTTTCGACGGTAGTGTATAAAAAAAAGTTCTAGTTGAAGTTATTAGGTCCAGGGTGTCTAGCCACCTAGAATTCCTTGAAAACCTGGAGAAGTCCTTGATTTTTTTTTTTTTTTACCTGAAAAACCTGGAAAAGTTCTTGAATTTTTTATCAGGTCCTGGAATTTTTATATTTCGTGTAAGAATTTTTTTTACAACCGCGTTTGGAAACACAAAATTCATAAACGTTTTTATGTGACTTTTCCGATATTTTCTAAAACATTTTTTTTAAAGAAAATACGACTTTATTGGAATAACATTCACATTTTCCAAAATTGAATTATTTGAAAGAATATTAACTAGAATTCTTCGCAAAATTAATTATATTTAATAATTTTAATTAAATTCTTTAAAAATTCCATTATTTAAAATATTTTTCACTTGAAAGTTCTTTTAACTGCAATTATCTAAAATACCTGATGTAAAAAAATTCATTAATTAAAATTTATGAGCTTTAATTTAAAATTTCCTGAAATTCAATTATTTCTAAAAATTTTTACTTGTAACTCACAAAAAATTTATTTACTTATAAAAATTTTAAACAACAACTTTTTCAAATTTCAGTTATTTCTAAAAATTTTTACTAAATTTATTTTTTTAAATAATATTTTAATGAAGTTCTTCGAAAATTTAATTATTTAAAATATTTTCTAAACTTCTGAATTCGTACACTTTGCTAAAATAATATTTCGAACAGTTTTTATTTTTTTAAATAATTTTAAATTATTTTTTCAATTTTTCCTATTATGAATTGAATTTTTGAAAATTCATTTAATTATGAAATATTGTAAATAAAATTTCTTGAAAATATTCCTATGAAACATTATTAAGAATTTATTTAATTTCTAATTACAATTGTTTGATAATAAAGTATTTACTAATTGTATTTATTTAAAAATAAAAGAAGCGACTTTTTTGAGTTTTCTTGTAATGTAAATCGACTTTTTTCCTTCCTCTAAATTCGATCGTAAGCCAGAAAATGCCAAAAATTAAATTTATTCATTACTAGTTTACTATAAAAAGACACTTAAATTAATTTAATCTTGTACATTTAATGTATTTTTGTTATTGTTTGTTAAAATAGTACATAACTGGAAAAAAAATTTTTTAACCTGGAAAAATCATGGAATTTTATTTGGCAAAAATGCTAGACACCCTGTAGGTGCATTTGGTTAAAAAATACTTTGTAGTTATTTTAACAAAAATATAACTAGAAAAATTAGTAAGGGGATATTTAACATTATAATCTGGTTAGACTCAGCAGAATTTTAGTTGTACTAACCACAATTTTTTCAGTGAAATTACAAAATTAGTAGTTAAGAACATAAAATTTGTTCTTTTTCAATATTTGTTTTATTTATATAATTTCATTATTCATTTTTATTACTTATATTTATATTATAAACTTAATATTAATATTATTATTATTATTATTTATATTATTTATTTAATTAATTATTTAGCAAATAATAAAATTTATATTAATAAAAAGTAACGTATTTCAAAATTAAGGAATAATACAAAATTAGAAGTTTAATTAAAGTTTAAAGTTATAAAAATTAAAAAAAAAATTTTATTGAAATAAAAATAAAAATTGTACTATAATCTATGACTTCCGTTCTATGGTACTATTTTTGAAGAGTAATTATAAATCAATTTATGTTTAGGTAAAAATGTGGTGAGTGAATAACACACTATAAAACAGGAAATAATTAGTAATTTTTTGAAACGTGAAAATGTTTCATGTCAAGATGCTCTAAAAGATGGGAAGCTGATTTGTTAATTTGTTAGAGGCACGATGTCATTGTGGAATATAATACATTGTCTGATGGTATTAATTTCACACTTTATGAGTGAAATGGAATTTACGTGTCACGGCCAGTGACGATGTATATATATATATATATATATATATATATCTTTTTTTCGCAAGGTGTGTATGTAATTAAAATACAATACTGATATTAACATCTGATAATTTGGCCAATTTGAATAGACGATGATGAATTTTGAAAGTATATCTTTATCTTCACAAAAATGAAGTTTATATTTCAATCAACAAAATACGAAGGTCTTATTTAAATAATAAATTGATAAATATATAATTTCTCGCTTCCTTTTTTTTTTATAAATAGTTATATCAATTATTCTTTTATTTCTGTCCACAATAATTTATTTTAATTTTTAATTAATAATTATCTTCATTATAATGAATATATTAATCTCAGTTATTATATATCTTTTTAATCTTCATATAAATATTCATATTTTTATTATTTTTAGCTTTCTTGACAGTCGTATATTATTATAATATTTATTATTATACGTATCTTGAGAATTAAATTTCTCTATTTCTAACACCGTTTTTGCTTCGTTTATTTTTCTTTTATTCTAATAAATATGTTTTAATTGTTTTATACTAATATATTAATATATTTTATCTTTTTTTTTTTTAAAAAAAAGGGAATAAAATTGATTTCCGATCAAATGGAAGTCCACATTCTTCTTTTTTTTTTGTCGTCAAAGTGTTTCGTAAAGTGCGATCGACTTTTTCAATTTACGTCCTTCTTGTTCGCGTTTCTCTTTCTTTATTTGTTTTTTCTTAAACAATATATATACATACATATATTGCACTTACATATCTGGATTTATCTGCACATTCTTATGGAATCAATATATCCGGCAGTAGACAAAAGAGAAATATATATATGTAGATTCAAATAATATGGCCTTCCAGTGATTCGAATCTGAGATATTTTTTTCTCTTTTTTTTAAAAAATCATTAACTACCGTGGACTTATAATTAATTTTTCGAAAAACAAAAAAAAAAAAAAGAAGAATGATATCGACCTTGAGAAAAAAAAATTTTTAATATTCTATTAGACAAGTGTCTGTTGCGCCTTAATCGTCTTAATGAGAGATTGTAATATATATATAACGTCAAATACTTTCAAGGTGACATTTTGTAAAATTTTTTCCCTGAAAATCAAGGTCACTTTTTTTTCGAATTTTCTCTCTCTATTTAAATATATCGAAATTGCACTAATTTCTTGAGATTATCAACTTTTTCTAAATACAGTCATTATATACTCACACTATATTGAAAGTATATTATAATAGTAGGTTTGGTGATATAGTATTTATAGTTTTGAAAATATCAGGTCTCTTGATCGCATATGAACAATTTAAACTTTTCTCTTTGAGTGCTCGCTAAAAAGAGATACATATATATCGATTGCGATGGGAGGGAACGTTGTACCTATATATCTATAAGAAAAAGAAAATAATGAGGAAAGTGGCATTCGTTAATTAATTTGAATCGAAAGTTACGTGACTTTCTAACGCATGATTAAATTAATTCTATAACTTTTTTTTAACACAGGAAGTATAATGCACAAAGTTAAAAAATTTAAATTATTGAAATTCATATATAAATTTCGAGTATACTTATAAATACCTATATATTTGATTTCATTATTTTGAAAATCGGAGAAATCGATTGCAAATATTTTATAGGTTTTTATATTATATCTATATATGATTACTTATAAATATTCATGTTGTAATTATAATTATTGTATAATCAGTGTGGTACCATAAACACTAATTATTGGTCATAGACGATTAGAAATAATTAATACTTACATGTCCTCTATATGTATATGAAATTTGCGTTAACGATTATTATTATTATTATTAATATACAAATAAATTTATATTTTTATATTGAAAAAAATTATAATAGTAAAAAAGATTTAATTTTATTACTTAATTTATAAAGATCTAAAGAAAATTTTTCTCTCAAATAAAATATATGTTATTTTAATTCTAATTTACTGTCGAAGAGTCTTCCTATTTTTTTTATCTTCATTTAAGATTATTATTTATCGAGATAAAGATTTCTTTTTTTTTTTTAATATTAAAAGTGGTAATCTTTGCGGATTTTCTAAAAAAAAAAGACATAAATTACTATTTGAAAATTGATGTTAAAAAAAGAAAAAATTAGTTTAGAGGAAAAACAAATATCTTAAAATATATAGTAAAAACTATTTAATTAGTCTCATTAAATTTCTTTTTCATAATGAGAAAACTTGTAATCGATCATTTTTGCCGTGTGACGTATCATCTCCCTGACATACAAAGCATGAGAATTACAGTGTCACGCATTATAAATGTTCCTCATATATTGAAAACAATTCCAAGATTATTCTCACAATATAATATATAAAATAACTTTTTCGGAATTTTTGTTTTATTGTTATAAGAATCCAACAAATTTATATCTATATGGAAAATAATCTAGTTTTAGCAGAAAACACAAATTTTTTTAATTACAAAATTTATTTTTTTAATTAACCCTCTAGGTACGGGTGGGACTTGAGTGTCTCATAGATTTAAAAAAAAATTTAACAATTTTACTGCAGAAACAAATATCTAATACTTACAGTAGGTAAAGAAGAGTGTTTCTGTACCATCGAAAATCGTTATTCAATTGTTTAAACATTAAAAATATTATAATTGTCAATAAATTTCAAGTTTAAGTTTCAAGTTCAAATTTGATGCGATGATTTTTTTAAAAGAAAGTAAGTGTTAATAGTTTTTATGGTAAAATAATTACATATATTTTGTATTGATGATATTTCAAATGAAATTTGTGTTCAGTAACTTATGTTTTATTTTATTTTAAATAATTTATATAATATTTAAAGTCCTGATGGGATTTTCAAGTCCAATAACAAAAAAACAGTGAATTTACCGGTTTTTTCAATTTCAACAATTTTCCTCTAAATCCGAAGCATAAATTAGATAAACCAAAGCCTTGAAAAAATTTTATGATAACTTATAAACACCCTCGGCATTAAAAGATTCAAAGAATTTTTGAAAGATATAAAAAAAAATCTAGAGAAAACTACCTGAATAATTAGAAAAATAAATAAATTTACTGATTTAAAATAAGGAAGTGCATATAGAAGAGTAGGGATAGCGTGTCTCTCCCTCTTCTTTTCTACTGCGCGCGCAACATCAATGAAATTTTTATTTAAATCAAATAAAGTTTATTTGAAACAAATAAATATTTATCATGAGTATGAAAGAGATAAAAATATACGTTTGTGCTTCTCGCATTCATATTGCCGTACAAAACTGAAATACCGTAACTTGGTTTTTTATTTAGGTTATGTTGCCCTTGTTTCTTCTTTTACAAAAAATATAAGAGATTAAAATTATGGAATATTTTATCTATGGAAGGTAGAAATAATTATTTGTATCAAATTCAAATCAAATTTTCCATAATTTTAACTTCTATATTTTTTAAAAGAAAGAAATATAATGGGAAATATAACTATATAACCCATTGCTATATTAAGCCCACGAAAAGTTAAAGCTGATTTCCCCGTTTCTCTTACAATTAACGGAGGTGTTGAACCTATCGGAAAAGTTGGGAACTAGTTACCCACACTGATACAAAATGTGTATACATACAGTTACTAACACATAGAACTTTCGCAAAATGGCTGCCGTGACATAACCTGCATAAACTGATTGTTTTTATATCGCTTTGTTTTTTTCTGGTTTTTGTAAATAATTTAAAGAAAAGTAGGGAAATATGATTAGTGGTTCCATTAAAGGTTGCTAGACAAATTGTGCTAAAGGCAATACAAAATATAAATCTATTTACAAAACTATTTTCAATGCAATCCAAATAATAATGATGAGTTTCTTTTTAAATATATAAATCTTATTAAAGTATATTTTTATCACAACCATAATTAAAATAAAATTTAAACAGTTTAATAATTTATATTCATTTGCAGTTACTAATTTTACTTCGTTACTGTGTTTTTACAAAATATAAATAATTATATATTTATATCCATGGAGATTCTCCATGATTACATCACTCATGTCACTTTTAGCAGACGAAATTTCGGAAGTATCAAAATTGCCCGTTAGGGTTCGACACCTCCGTTAATTGTAAGAGAAACGGGAAAAACGGCTTCAGCTTTCCCGCGGACAGTGGGGTCTCCTTATACTACTTCGTGACGGCACCATAGTCTTTCAAAATTTGAGGTTATACGCCGGAAGGTTGACATTGCCCCGCTCGCCAATTATCATAATTCTCGTCAACTACCGCACCCTGCTCTAGTAAAAATTTAGTAATTTTTAATTTTTGACAAGAAAATCATCAAATTTTTACTAGAGCAGGGTGCGGTAGTTGACGAGAATTATGAGAAATGGCGAGTGGGGACAATGGAAACCAACCTTTATTTGGTCGTAGCTCAAAAAATCAACTTTCAATAGTTAAAAAAAATTATCAACAGAGAGCGTTTCGCAGTAACGGACATACCAATAGAAAAACAATTGTCAATTTTTATTTCTTCAAATTCTTTTAGTTTTGGGTTCATTTTTATTTTTAAATATTTCATATATTGTGTTGATTATCAAGTTAATTATTAACTGTTTAAATGATACTCGACTACATTTAAAACATGCATTGGTACATGCGCGTGTATTTAAATAAAGTTGATTACATGTAAAAATACATTTAGAGAAAGTAGAGTTGACACTAGAAGCATTCAAACTACTACTGCCTTAGAGATGTAATTCTATATAGCGGAATAGCATCTGCATTGCTGATCAAGGACATCCACTTCTCATTGCTCAATAGATAGTTTATATTTATATAGTTTTTTTTTCTTCTTTTTTTTTTTTATTAATCCTTAAGACACTGACCTCAGGAATATTGTTGCTTTTGGTATTGAATAGTCTTCGATAAAGAAAAAAAAAATTAATAATGGTCTTTAACGATCATTATGAATGGTAATTACAGGCTTTTTTATGCACACATATACCATAAAGAAACGCTTTAGATTTTGAAACATTTATATAGTCTTCTAGATTATAATAATCGAAAGTAATAATTTTTAATTACAATTAGAAATATTTAATATTTAAAAAAAATAATTATTAAATAATATTATTTTTATTTAATATTTGTTACATTGAAATTTTATTTTTAAAAATTTATTAAAAGTAAATGTTTTTAATTATTATTAGTAATTATTCACAGTTGATATTAATTTTATTTTCCGAGGGTTTTTTAAAATTATCAATGTAAAGAAAGTATTGTAGAATAGCCTTAATAAATTTGGGACGCATGAAAATGCACCACCTGTCATTTGTCGGAATTGTCATTTAACAGAAAGGCAAATATCAGGAACGCCAATTAACGGAATTGTCATTTGACTGAATTGCCATATAACAGAAATGCTACTTAACGGAGTCGCTACTTAACCGACGAGTCAAATAACAGAAATGTCACATAGCCGAAATGACATGTAACTGAAATGTCAATAAACGGAATTGTCATTTAACGAAATTGTCATTGCACGTAATTGTCATTTAACAGAATTGCTACTTAACAGAATTGTCAGTTAACAGTAATGTCAGTTAACAGAATAGTCATTTAACGGATTTAACATTTAACGAAATTGTCATTGACTGGAATTATCAGTTAACAGCAATGTCAGTTATCGGAATTGACATTTAACAAAATTGACAGTTAACGCTATTGTCGTTTAACGGAATTGTAGTTAAACGGAATTGTCATTTAACGGAATTACCGGTTAACTGAATTGCCAGTAAACGGAATAGACATTTAACAGAATTGTCGTTTAACGGAATTGTCATTTAATGGAATTGTCAGTTAACCGAATTATCAACTAACGGAATTATCAATTAACGGAATTGACATTCAACGAAATTTTCTTTTAACGGAAATGTCATTTAACGGAATTGACATTTAACGGCATTGTCATTTATCAAAAATGTCATTTAACAGAATTTACATATAACGAAATCGTTATTTAACAATATAGTCATGTAACCAATTTGTCATTTAACGGACTTGTCATTGAACAGAATTGTCATTTAACGGATTTGACATTTAACGCAAGTGTCAGTTAACAGCAATGTCAGTTAACGGTAATGTCATTTAACGAATATGTCAATTAACGGGATTCTCATTTAACGGAATTGTCAATTAACGGATTTGACATTTAACAGATTTGTCATTTAACGAAATTGTCTTTTAACGGATTTGTCATTTAGCGGATTTGCCATTTAACGGATTTGTCATTTAACAGAAATGTCTTTTAACGGATTTGACATTTAACAGATTTGTCATTTAACGAAATTGTCTTTTAACGGATTTGACAATTAACTGAATTGCCATTTAACGGATTTCACAGTTAACGGATTTGTCCATTAACGGAATTGTCTTTTAACGGATTTGTTATTTAGCGGATTTGTCATTTAACAGAAATGGCTTTTAACGGATTTGTCACTTAACAGACACTATTTTAGTATGTGAGTTTACGCTCTATCAAATCTATAGTTACATTTAAATTTCGCGCGATTTTATAACAAAACTAAAACTATAGATTCGATAGAGAGTAAACTCACATAATAAAATATTATCCGTTAAGTTTCAAATCCGTTAAAAGACATTTTTGTTAAATGATAAATCCGTTAAATGTCAATTCCGTTAAATGACATTTCCGTTAAAAAACAATTTCGTTAAATATCAATTCCGTTGATTAATAATTCCGTTAGTTGATAATTCCGTTAACTGACAAATCCATTAAATGACAATTCCGTTAAACGACAATTCTGTTAAATGTCTATTCCGTTTACTGGCAATTCAGTTAACTAGCAATTCTGTTAAATGACAATTCCGTTTAACGACAATTCCGTTTAACGACAATTCCGTTAAGCGACAATAGTGTTAACTGACAATTTTGTTAAATGTCAATTCCGATAACTAACATTGCTGTTAACTGATAATTCCAGTCAATGACAATTCCGTTAAATGTTAATTCCGTTAAATGACTATTACGTTAACTGACATTACTGTTAACTGACAATTATGTTAACTAGCAATTCTGTTAAATGACAATTACGTTCAATGACAATTTCGTTAATTGACAATTCCGTTCAATGATAATTCCGTTGGATGGCATTTCTGTTAACTGATATCGCTGTTAACTGGTAATTCCATTAGGCAACTATTCTGTTAAATTTTAATTTTATTAAATGACAATTCCGTTAATTGACAATTCTGGTAAATGACAATTACGTTAACTGACAATTATGTTAAATGACAATTTCGTTTACTGACAATTCCGTTAAATGATAAATTCGTGAAATGTCAATTCTTTTGAATGTCAAGACTGATAGTTGACAATCCTGTTAACTGACAATTGAGTTATATGTCAATTTCGTTTAATGCCAATTGTGTTAACTGACTGTGCTGTTAACTGTTAATTTCGTTAAATGTTAAAACTGTTAAATGGCAGTCCCGTTAAATGACAATTTGGTTATGTGTCATTTTCGTAACCTAACGTTCTTATTAGCTGGCAGTTCGGTTAAGCGTCTTTTCCGTTGATTGTTGTTTCTGTCAAATAACATTTCTGTTAATTGACATTTCGGTTACTTGTCATTTTGGTTATGTGACATTTCTGTTATTTGACACATCGGTTAAGTAGCGACTCCGTTAAGTGGCATTTCTGTTATATGGCAATTCAGTCAAATGACAATTACGTTAATTGGCGTTTCTAATATTTGCCTTTCTGTTAAATGACTATTCCGACAAATGGCAGGTGGTGCATTTTCATGCGTCCCATAAATTTTTGCTGAGTGGGGCATTTGTCTAGTGGCGCTGGCGCATTTGAGAAGTTAGAGTCAACGCACAATAGCTTTGCGAACGCGCTGCATGAGATAGAAAAGGACAGAAGTATATTTCTATCTATTTTTGTTTCATGCATAACGTTCGTGTTACTATTGTACATAGAGCTTTATTATGGTTGATTTCCATTGTCCCCACCTCGCCATTTGTCATAATTCTCGTCAACTACCGCACCCTGCTCTAGTAAAAATTTAGTAACTTTTAATTTTAACAAAAAAGTCACTAAATTTTTACTATAGAACAGGGTGTGGTAGTTGACGAGAATTATGACAGATGGCGAGTGGGGACAATGGAAACCAACCCTAATTGCCACAGCACAGGGTTGGGTTGTTAATTTACAATTGGTATTTTTGCAATAATACTACATTTTCTAGGGACATTTTCTCCCACCCAATTATTTACCAAATTTCTCTTACTAAATATATATTCTTGTAAACCATCATTCAGTTCGCGTATAATATTCTTTTTGAAGTTAAATATAAAATGAGTGATTTATTAAAGTTTTTTTTTAAATGAAAAAAAAATTGATATTCGAATTGCACGAGTGGTATTTCTAGTGATGGACTGTGAGTATAAAATTTTAGTATGTATAATGAAAGAGGAATCATTTCGATGGAAACAGAGACATATAGAGGCACATTATGTTTGAAAGTATATAGACGAATGACATTAGCATATAAGAGAGCTTGTAAGAAGCAAAATATCACGTTCTTCCAATATCAATACGCGATTCTATCGATTCCCTTTGAATCAGATGTCTTTTCAAGCTTCTCGCTTCGGGCACAAAAGTTACAGTTCATATTTGCAGACACAAATATATATATGTATATTATATATATATAGGCAAGCGCGATGCAAATGTCGTTCGGGTATATGTCAAAGAACACATGTGTGCAGTGATATATGCAATGATACGTGAAGTGTGAATTATCATGTGTACTGATTCATATGATATTTCTCAGTGTGCATATTAATAACAAAATCACACTCCAATGTAATAGCATTAATCATTCAGTCTATATTACTTTCACTATATATATATGAAATTTGCACTTTCTGCGTTTACAAACTTTCAAAATAAAAGTGTAATTACAATAGATATTTAATTAAGTCGATACCCAAGAAGCACGTAATATATCCTTAATATCAAGGTAATAATAAACGTGAGATTCGTAATATAACGCTGTAATATTACATTAATCTTACAGTGATCTTAAAATGTCCGCCTCAAGGTAATATTACCGGGAATATTACTGTAATATTAACGGTAATATTACAGTAATATTACAGACTGATTTGAGTTATTCATAAAGCATAAAAAAACGTAAATATATTATAAGTCAATTTGGCTTGTTGGTAAAACTCTGGACTCGTGTGCTTTGAGTTCGGGGTTCGATTCCCTGGATGGGTAGATTTTTTTCGTAAAGAAATGTTCCCATAATATTACTGTAATATTCTCTTGTAATATTACCTTAATATTACGGTATAATATTACTGCAATATTACTGTAATATTACTGCAATATTACTGTAATATTACCTTAATATTAGCGCGTAATATTATAGTAACATTACCGGTAATATTACCTTGAGGCGGACATTTTAAGATCATTGTAAGATTACTGTAATATTACAACGTTATATTACGAATCTTACATGTAATATTACCTTGATATTGAGGTTATATTACGTGCTTCTTGGGTAGATATATTAATATTATGTTTACTATATTTAATTTTTTGTCATCGTGACTTATTTTCTATTCATTTAATTTTTTGAATCAATTAAAAGTGTCTACTAAAATTTCAATTTTTTCGATATCGATTTTTAGGTTATAAATTCTAACAATTGGGATTGGCGGTCTAGTGACTTTTACCTATTTTATCAGACATTTTAATATTTTTATTTCTCTTTCTATCGTGTTAATTAATAAAAGACAAAAATCCAAAATTCCCACTCGCTATTTGTCATAATTCTCGTCAACTACCGCATCCTGCACCAGTAAAAATTTAGTTACTTTATAGTAACTTTTAATTTTAACAATAAAGTTACTAAATTTTTACTAGAGCAGGGTGCGGTAGTTGAAGAGAATTGTGACAAATGGCGAGTGGGGACAATGGAAACCAAGCAGCATAATTAAAAATCAGTATCAACAGTACCAACTTTACAAACAATAATAATAACAAGATAATGGCGCGAAATTCAAAAAGTAACTTTTTTAACTGATGAAGAAAATTGAATTTATTTATTTAAATTAATTAATTGTTACATTATATTGTATTATTATTATTATTATTATTATTATTATTATTATTAATATTATGTTATTATTATTATTATTATTAATTAATTAAAAAATAATTAATATTTTATCCATTATATACACGAAATGTCCGTGAAATTAATTAAGTTTCTCAAAATTCCGACAGAGAGCCAATTTTAGGTTATTTACCGTTCTTTAAAAAACGAGAAGAAAAAAAGAATATCGACTTAATTAAAATACCAAGAATAATAATTTCTTGAAATTCCATGTCTTTTTCCTGTTTTCTGACCTTTCGTCTTATTGACGTTAATTTTTCGTCTCATATATATATATACGATTATTTCTTGTATTGCCTTTAATCGTTTTTTTTTATATTTATATAAATATAAATAAATAATATATGAACAAAAATAGGGGACATTTTATTTTGTATTTATTTATTTATAAATATAAGGGACTTGCATATAGTTTGATTTTTCAATCGTGCATTTAAAAAACAAAAAAAAAAAGTATATTTCAAAATGAATATAAGAATATTGACCTTATCCTTCAACGTATTGGCACAATAATTATTTCATCCTTGAATGCAAAATTCTTTTTGGATGTCTCTTATAATACATATTTTCTGCACTTTTTAGTTCCACCTTTTTTTTTTGTTTACTGCCTTCCGTTTCATTCCATATTGAATATTTAATTTATTCATTATTTATGAATCAAGTCAATTTACACGAATTATTATACGAATAATACGTTTAATTAATATCAAGTGTAATAAATATTATTCTTATATGGAATACATAACTATATCATATATATATATATCAATAATATATTTCGTATTGTCAAGTTTATGCGAACCTCCTTGGTTTTTCATGTTGAGAAAAATTTATAACAGAAAATATTGTTACGTATATATATAAATTCATATTAATAATGTTGTAAGTAGTTCCCAAAGCATAAATCTAGTTAATTTTCCCATAAAAATAAATAATTATAATAGTGGTTGAGAAAATTAGCATTTGTGAAGTGTTCCGTGAACTATAAAAAAAAATTATTTAATATTTTTTTTGTAATTTAGTTTTTATTTGACAAAATAAAAAGAGGTTTACCTTATTTTTCTAATTTAAAAAATTTTTTTTCTCAAATTGTTATTATTCTATTTAAATAAAATATTTTCAATGAAAAATTAAAAAAAAAAAAAAATATTTTTCTTTATTTATTTAGAGAAATTTATCGAATAAAAAAGAAAAATAATTGAAAATTTCTCTCTATTGAAAAAAGAATTTTCTTTACTTAAGAATAATGATTATTTTACATGTTCAAGTGTTTAAAAGTTATTGCATAAGGCAGCTCGCTATATATATACACGATTGCATCGAAACCTGTTGCCCTTTAAATCTAGTAGTCAATCTCCGTCATTCTCTAGTGTGCGTGAATATCTATATATATATGGGCTATTCACTCTGTTATTGTATTATATATAGTGAGATGAAAAGTCGACAAGGATAACATAACGCGACATTTATACGAGGAATCACTCCCCTAACGCTAATTAGAAAATGTAGTCTATAATTTAGTAAACGATAGAACCCATAAACTTCTAACTGAAGTTTAGAAATAAAAAAAAAAAATAAATAAAAAAAAATGTCCAATATACACGATTCAAAGATCAGCATTGCAATCGTTATTTTGTGAAACAAGCATAAAGATCGCACAAATCCCGAGCAGCAGATTCACCGTGAGAGAGTAAAAGTTTCAACTTACTTTATAAGCATTTATAAATGATTCATTCAACTTTTATATATTCCGGGCATCAGGTTACATTCTTATATAGATACATTTCGTTAGATATTTCGCAATTTATTTTTGCGATACAGTGTGTGTGTGTATGGTCGCGCTTGGTCGAAAAATGTAATTTATTAGATTGTTGTGGTTTTTTTTTTTGCATCGCAACTAATCGTTATTAAATTATGGACATTAATCATTGTCAGATTTATAAATACTTGTGCGTTAAGAATATCGGACGATTCATCTGAATTGTTGGGGAAAATATTTTATGAATGAAAATTAATTATATGAATGAAATTGAGAGAAAAGAAATTTAAAACAGGATAAGTTTGGAGTTAGTTATAAAAAGAATAATTTAAATTTACGTAAACTTTTATATATTTATTTTGATAAAATTATTTTAAAACTTTTCTTTTTTTATTTGAAAATTTATATATTTTATTTTCTTAAAAACAAATATTAAAGTGCATAGGTTAAAAATATAGGTTGTGCGATCTTTATGCTTGTTTCACAAAATAACGATTGCAATGCTGATCTTTGAATCGTGTATATTTGACATTTTTTTTATTTTTTTTTAAGGTTTTTTAATTGTTTAAAATTTCCCTCCACATTTATTTTTATGTTAGGACGTTTTGAAGTGTAAAAAAATGAAAAGAAAATTTGATACTTAATTTGACCTGACCTGACTTAACAAATTGTAAAAATAAAAGAAACTTTGTACACCAGTATAATAATAGTCTACGCTGTGTTTTGCAATATTTTTTCCTTAATATTATTACTGCAAAAATTTTATTCTATTATCGATAAAAAATGAAATGAATATATTTATAAACAATTTGTTTAGTAATAAAAGAAACATTGAGAATATTTTTTAGAATTATATATAATCTGGGGTTTCCCCTATAATAATACATTGCTGACCAAGTATGCCAATTGTGTAAAAATAAATTTTCAGGGTATAACAGCGTATATGGTGTAAGTGGCGCGAAATTTAAAATATATGTGGAAATAATATTCCTAATTAAATACAAAAACGTAATATAACGAAAGTAATAATATAATTAAATAATAATAACAATTATAATTTTATGTTTTGTGTTCGATTCCCTTCCGTTTGTCTTTTTACCATATTATATTTTGATATTTAATCAATTTATTTTAATTATTTTGTTTATTTTATACCTTTGATTTTTTTTCATTTATTTATATATTTTTAATGTAAGTTTTGCTTTCGAGTTTAATTTTTTTAAAACAATTTACGCAGAATATCTTCAGAGAAAGGACGAAGTCACAGTAATAACATAATAATAATATTACTAATAAAATTGTATTATTAAAGTATTGCAATTTATTGAATATTTTTGATTTATTTAAGTCTTCAACTCGAACATCAATGGTTTTTGTATAAAAAGTTCATTGTAACTACAATCAATCACAAAATAATTATGTAATTAATATAACTATATTATATGTAGAAATAATAAATATTTATCTGCAGACGACACATAAGCAGAGTTGGAAATTTAAATTATTATGTGCAATTTACAGTAAAGAGTCCAAAATGTGACACCTTTTTCGGAGGAGTTTTTTTTAAAGGCACATAATAATTTACATTCCGAACTCTATTTATGTGTCGTCTGCAGTTTAATATTTATTTTTTCTACATATCATTGTAATTTTAACAAGTTTTAAGCAAATTTCGTGGATTTTTAAAATTTTCGCTCGCCATATTGGATCCGCCATTTTGAATTTTCAAAAACTGACTTCAGATTCGTAATCAAAGACCCCAAAAACCCCCCGAGTAACAAATTTCAAACGAATTGCATTAGATTTTCAAGTAGTCGTCCGACATTTTGGATCGGCCATTTTGAATTTTTAAAAACTGATTTCAGATTCGTAATCAGCGACCCCAAAAACCCCCCGAGTAACAATTTTCAAGCGAATTGAATTAAGTTTTGAAAAAGTCGGCCGCCATATTGGATCCGCCATTTTGAATTTTTAAAAACTGACTTCAGAATCGTAATCAGCGACCCCAAAAACCCCCGAGTAACGAGTTTCAAGCGAATCCAAGCAAGTTTTAAAAAATTGTCCGCCATATTGGATCCGCCATTTTGAATTTTTAAAAACAGACTTCAGATTCGTAATCAGCGATCCCAAAAACTTCCGAGTACAAAATATCGGTTCCCTTTTTACCTAAATTTTCGGTAATGAATTTTTTTTCCAAAATAATGAGTTTTTTTGACAATTATTTATTTATAATTGTTTATAATTTTGCGTAAATATTGTTACTTTTATTTTCGTTTCATTTAATAATATGTTCTCATTCACTTTAAAAAAAAATAATGAATATTGCTTAAAAAAACTTAAAATACAGTAAGAAAAGTTGTAAATAAAATAGGTGGTAATCTGGGTTACCACTGTGCCGCAAAGGGTTAATGTTCCAAATGATTCGTGCCACATATATCAATAATAATAGACTAAATGATCAATTATTGTCAATTTTGATAACTTTTTACATATATATATATATGTGTGAAAATTAATTAATCTTGTTAAAAGTCATTTTAAAAAATTTTAACGAAAGGGTCTTTCTTTCTCTATAGTAATATATAGAGTTGTGCAAGAATTATTAGTGCGGCTACAAAGTGATAAAGACTATTATTAGAAATTTATCTCTCAATCATTCCGTCATAAATAATAGACAATTCTCACTTTTATAATTGAGTAATTGTATTTCATTTAATGATATTTTGATCAATCATTTATAATTTCTGTAATTTAAAAGGAGCCAAAAAAAGAAGAAATGATCAATAAACCCCCCCAAAAAAAAGAAATTTTATTCATAAAAAAAAATATCCTTTAGGCTATACATAATTATAACAAAAATCTAGTGAGCTGTGAAGAATGAACATTTCGATATATGAATTACATGAAAGTCGGAGGGAATAATTTTACATAATTTATGCACAATATTTAGTTACATAATGAACAACATCATCTCTCCTGAGAATCTTTAATAGTAAAAGAAAGTGAGACATTTTCTTCGTCATCTTAACGAGCGTTATATTTACATCTATATTATATATTTTTCCTTTAAACAATAAAAAAAAATTTTGTAACAACAAATTGCAAAAAAGAAAATTTTAATGAAGAAACTCTCGAATGAATAAAAAAAAATATGTAAGATTACGCTTAGCTGATTGTAAAACAACAATAGTTGGTTCCTGGTATTATTCTTGGAGAAGCTCATAAAGTCACAGTTAATGGCGATGAATGACTTTCGATTATCTGCACGAAGAGCACTCCAGTCACAACAATATATATAACGTGTATACCATTGCAGTTAACGCCAACTGTCGATACTAATTACTTATATATTGCAAAATCCCCCATGATGCTTCTGTATATACCTATGTATCTGTTATTCATTCTAATACTGAATATATATTTATAAGTAATAGTTATCTGATAAAACAATTTCAAATTCAGACATAATACTAAAATTTACGGTCATCTGATAAACGGTTGAAAAACGAAGAAATTATTATCTTTATACACTTTGTTTAAAAAAAAAAAAAAAAAAAAAACAATTGTAACTTAATCAATAATCAACACACGTTGCAATGTGATTGACCGACGGATGTTGGATTGAGACAGGAAACGTGATTAAAAACTGATTTTAATCATGTCCTTGGATTTGAGAATTTATTTTTAGAGTAGAAAAAAAATTCACCTATTTGCCATATTTTAAATAATAATTTGTGATATGCTTTGAAAAAAGGAAACTTAAGGCCAGGTGCAACTCGTCAAATGTAAACAAACATGAAAATATACGTAATTATTGACAAATTTGCGACAGCCTTTTTTTAAATAGAAAATAAAAATTGTTCTTTTTCTATGTGAAAATGGAAAATTCATATATAAAACTACAGCCTGACACTGTATTTGACTAATAATATGAATAATATTAATAATTATAATAAAATGAAAATTACACTGAAACAACCATTTTGCCACTACTTTCCCATTACCACTTTCACTTCCACTTAAACTTTTTATAATTTTCATTCCCATTTCCACTTATACTTTTTCTAATTCTCATTCGCACTTCCATTCTCACTTCTACTCTTTCTAATTCTCATTCCCACTTCACTTCCACTTTTTCTAATTTTCATTCCCATTTCCACTTCCACTTTTTTATATTCATTGCAACTTCCACTTTTTCTAATTTTCATTCCCATTCCTATTTCCACTTCCAGTTTTTTATATTCATTGCCACTACCACTTTTTCTAATTCTCATTCACACTTTCACTTCCACTTGTTCCAATTTTCATTCCCATTTCATCTTCCACTTTTTTATTTTCATTACAAGTTTTTTATATTTTCACTCCCACTTCCATTCCTAATTTTTTAAATTTTCATTATCACTTTCACTTTTTCTAATTTCCATCCATGGTAATTAAAAAAAGTGGAAATGGTTGTGTAAATGGAAATTAGAAAGAGTTTTAGTCGAAATGGCAACAGCTAATGAAAATTAGAAGTGGAAAAAATGGGAGTAGAAGTGGGAATGAAAATTAGAAAAAGGAAAGTGGGAATAAAAATTAGAAAAAGTGGAAGTGGTTATGAAAATAAAAAAGTGAAAGTGGAAATGAGAATTAGAAAGAGTGGAAGTGGGAATGGAAGTGCGAATGAGAATTAGAAACATTAGTAACGTTAGTAATATTATTAGTAACGTTAGTAATATTAGTAACGTTAGTAATGTTAATTTTTCTACCTGGGTGGTCTTAAGCAAAAAATTATAAATTATGTTTTATGATAGTTACGAAGTGAATAAAATAGATATTAAATTTTAATACAAACCATTTTGATGTTAGAATTTAAGTCTTCAATACATAAAAAATATTCAACGATATTACTCATGATTCAAAAATTCTCTTCTAGAATTATTTTTCTGGGCCTATTATTATTTTTGTTTTAAATAATTAACAGATTGGTCGATTGTTATTGTTCCTTCAAAGGGGTTGAGAAATCAGAGATTGGTCAGAATCCAATTCAACAAGTCAAACTACTTAGGCAACAGTACAACACAAATAGAATTTGTGTTTGCGAAAATTAATTTTGTATTAGTTTGCAAGTCACCTACATGATTTGGTTATTTTGTAATTATACTCATAATAATATTCTTAAATTACTAAGTGCTTTTGCACTAAAGGGCATTTCTATTCTTTTTTCTTGTAAGCCCGTATATATTGTGATTAAATAAATAAATAAAAATTGATTTTAATTTTATATAATTAAAAAAGTACTTTTACGTAAAACTAAAATAAAAATAACCTTCAATTTTTGGTGTATTCGTCTCCTTTTTCAAAATCCGTTAAATTTACAAATGTTTATTTAAAAGTTTAAATAAGTATATTCTTAAATATTTTTTTTTTTAAATTATTTAATTATATTAAATCAATTAATTCGATAAGTTATTTAATTCATCAGTAAATTATTTAAAAAATTAATTATTTTACAATACTATGGTAATACAATTTTATTGTTATTATTGTTGTTATTACTAAAATTATTATTATTATGTTATTATACTGCGACTTTGTTCCTTTACTTGAAGATATTCTGCATAAATTGTTTAAAAAAATTTTAACTTTAAATTTTTTTAATAAATAAAAAAAAGTCAACGAATAAAATAAAAAAAAAATTAAATAAATAGAATGAATATCAACGTATAAAATTGTAAAAAGACAAGCAGACCAGAATCGAACACACAAAATATAAAATAGGAATTATTATTCTTATTATTATTATTATTATTATTATTATTATTATTATTAAATTATTATTGTTATTATTATTTTTATTAGTTTATTGTATTATTTTTTTGTATTATTTAATTATGAATGTTATTTCGACACCTATTTTAAATTTCGAGCCATTAACCACAGAGAAGCTGTTTCCAACAAAATTTATTTTTACGCAGTTGGCACACTTCGTTAGCATTGTATTATTACTGGGGAAACCCCGGATTATATACAATGCTGAAAAATATTCTCGATGATTCTTTTATCACTAATTTATAAATAAATATTTATTTCATTATTTATCCATAGTAATATAATATTAATATTAATATTCATAATAGTGTAATAATATTTATATTATTTATTATTATTTATATTATTTATTATTATTTATATTATTTATTATTATTTATATTATTTATATTATTTATCTTATTTATCATATGATTTATTTTATTGCATTAGATTTTTCTTTAATACACTAATAATGTAGTGTAGTAATTATAATTAATTAAAACCAATTACTACATTATTATATTAGTTATATTATAAGCACCTAAGTATTATTATAATTAATTATTGTGATAGAGATCATGATGACGATGATGACAATAATTAATTTATTCATACAAATATCTTTTTTTGAAAAAAAAAATTTAAACACAATTTTTTCAATGTATTTTAATATTTAAAATTTTTTATAAAAAATGAAATTAATTTTTAATTAAAAAATATTTTTTTATGCCATTGAAAATTTACGCTAGATTAGTTTCATTCAATAAGTAAATATTTAATGTACCTGAAGTTCTGAAAGTTCAAATGAACAAAAATTATTTTTTTGGACTATTATTTTTTTTTTTTTTTAAATTACTACGTCAATGAAAAATTTAAAAGTAAATTAAACATTTAAAAAATTATTAATATATTTTTAAATACAGAAACTAATTAACTTAAGGCACATATTTTTTCAATTTTTTCCAGTTTTCAAAATTTATAAAAAAAAAAATTGCAGAGACATTAATTTAACAAAAAAAAAAAATTAACAATGAAAATTGTTTAAATTTTTTAGAACACGAATCTTTCTATTTGAAAATAATATTATCATTCATTAACAGGAAATTTTTATGATTGTTTTTATATGAATAATTATTATAATTCAGTAATAAAAATTTTTTTTTTAATTGATTTCACATCCAAGTCTATAGGTTAAATATTTTATTGTTTATAAAATTATCATAAATGTGCGCAGTTAATAGGAAATTAATTTTATTTCCGAATGATGAAAATATTTTTTTTTATTTGTCATAAGCAACTATTATTATTAATATGATTTAGGGATAAATTTTTGTTTTTCAAATAATTTATTGATTTCTGATGAAATAATTCATATTTCTGACGAAATAAATTATTATAATTATTCTTTTATATTCCTGATGAAATAATAATAATTAATTTCCTATAGGTATATAAATTAAAAAAAAAAAAAAAAAAAAAAAACTAAATAAAAGTTTATTATACTGACTAAAATAAAATTATTTAAATGGCCAAAATTTATATATCTATACTGCGTAAATTTATCAAGGTGTAATTAACAGTTAAAAAATACTAAGTGATGAAAAGTAAAGATGTTAGCCAACTTCACATATGATTCAAATTAATTGCTCTTGTTCGTTCACATTGTGAGCTCTCAACTCTAACGTTTTCAGGCGCGTTAGAAGTTTTAATTCATTGCTATAAACTTTCCTTCCGCAATCTTTGCCAGTATATGTATGTCTGTGTGTGCGCGCACGCACTTAATTTGCTTTATAGTTCCGCGAACATAATTCCCGTGTTTCAGAATATTCATGAAGTGTCAATGAAGGTTGGTTTTTAACGTTTATTTATGTATTTTTCTACCATTTATGCAAAAAAAAAAAAAAAAAAAAAAAAAAAATGGATAAAAAAGAAAATTCATTCAAATAAAAGCACTGTTATTTCTAATTACTGCGCTATTAAAAGTGACACTTTAAATAGTAATTATTTCCCATTTATGACACGTTTTTATAAAATCCAACGGAATTTATTTACAATTTTTTTTTTTATACATAATTATTATTTATTTCCCATTTATTTATGTATAATTGTTGTTTGAAAAAGAAAAAAATAATTGAATGTATAAATTTTATTTTTCGTTTTTCAGCGATGTGGCGCAGCCAATCAGGAATTTTTCTTCACAAGATGATTCGCGTCACTTTCCTCCTATTCGTGGTCGTTCAACTGTTCACACGATGCTACGGGGTGAGTTTATTAATTTTTTTATTTAAATTAAATATTTATTTTATATTAGTTTTAATTTTGACTTTGCAAATTGTAAAAACTGTGATTAATTAATATTTGTAAATACCTATTTTAATTGCATTATTAATTTTATTTTTAAACCATTTTATTTTTATTTATTTGATTTGTTTCTATTTATATTTCTAAAAATGTAAATTATTTAATTTGTTGGTACGTAAAATTATTTTCATTTATTTTATTTTATAATATTTTATTGTTTTTTTATTTATATATTTTTTTTAAATTTTCATTTTTTTGAAATTTATTTCCCTATTTTAAAATTTTTCAATAATTTATTATTTTATCTGTATGTTCTTTTAATTTCTTTACAATTTATTTTATGTTTTTATTAACATATTTATTAATTATTTACATTTTATATACCTGCAATTATTTATTTAAATGTCTGATAAATTAACATAACCTTTTATTTATATTTTCAATTTACTTTATGTTTTGATTATCATTTCATTTATTTTTATTATTTTTTGTTTAATGTTTATTTTTTAGTTTTAAGTACAAATTCTAAATTTCTCCAACGTATGGGTTTAATTATTATATTTGACAACGTATATGCTTTAAATATTTTGTTTTATAGCTTTTAATAGGATTTTATTTTTATTATTTTTTTTTTGTTGTATTATTTGTTTAGTATTTATATTTTATATGAGGCAAAATTCCTGAAGTGATCCAACTTTAAAATTGAAGGTTTTCGCACCGGACTGAAATTTGCACAAACTTTAGTACTATGAAAACAAAATGAATGAAAAAAATTTTTGACCTATAAGTTTTTGAAAGATTTTTTTGTGCTCTTTCGAATGGTGAATATTTTTTTTTTTTTAATTCAAAATTTAGCCCTTTTTTGAAAATGAAAAATACTTTTGGATTTTTCACCATTCGAAAGTGCACAAAAACATCTTTCGAAAACATATAGGTCAAAATTTTTTTCATCCATTTAGAAGTTACAATTTTTTAAAAAATCCACTGTTCACATTTGATGAAAAACTGGAACCTCCTCCTCCCCCCTCTACAGTTTTGCATAAAACTTAATAATATAGTACTAAAGTTTGTGCAAATTTCAGTCCGATCCGAAAACCTTCAATTTTAAAGTTGGATCACTTCAGGAATTTTGCCTCATATATTTTTGATAGAAAAATCATAAAACTAATTGTCCGAATGTTTTCGTTTATTTTCACCTCTCTTCAATAATAATATTTCTCGTACGTAAAAGATTCAATATTATATTATTTAGTTCAATGTTCAGTAAATTTAGTGAAAGAGAGTGTTTTTTCTTTTATACCTTTTATATTATGTCTTCCAAAAATCGAAAAAAATAATTTATTAAATATATTATTTACTTTTTTATTTAAATAATAATATAAATAATAATATAAATAATAATATAAATAATAATATAAATAATAATAGTAATAATAATATAATAATAATAATTATGACGAAATAGATATTGCGTTTATAATAAAACCTCCTTTTGGTATATTTCTGCTGCCGAGTTTTAATAATCTAAACCTATTTCCGACTTTTAAATAATTTTTCAATTTATTATTGATATTATTAATTTCTATCTGTATAATGATCGATTTTAATAAAATAATGATGCTAATTAATTATAAAATTGTTTTTTTATAAATATTAATATTATTAAATAACAAAAATAATTAATACATAAATACGTGTAATGAGGTTATAAAAGAAAAAATTGTTGTAGAAAGTGGCGTATATATATATATAGATATGTATATTAAGAATATGAATTGATACTATTAAGATTTCTATTATTATTATTATTATTCGAGAACCAGTGCCCATGAACTTTAATAGTCGTCCTTCGTTAGTTCATTCGAAATTGATACGATCGCTTGATCTTATTTGGAATCAAAGCATTGAACCTTCTTATGTAAATCACTTTGTAATTAGGAAGTAACTCGAATAATCACTATGTTTCTGCTTGAATATCAAAGCCACTTCCGTAAATTACTATATAGACAGATCATTCGCGCTCATCCGAGCGTTTCACTGTTATAACGACTATAACGCTCTTTGGGTACCACAAAAGAAAAGAAATATATATATATATATTTATATTTATATTTACCGCCCACTGAAATAGGAAATAAAACGGATATCATTGATTAAAATTTAACGAAAAAATTTCAAAAAGACTCATTTATCATTTTTTTACTTTCGAATCTATTAAAAATTATATATACACAATGAATATTTTTAATTTTTAATTATTACTTTCAGTTAAATAAATTTATTTAATTTTATTAATAAATTTATTTCTTTGAATGAAAATTATGTTTGATTTAAAATTAAGGGTTAGTTTATAATGGATGCATGTAAATTTCTACTGGAATTCTAGTAGAACGTTTGAAATATGACATATTTTCATATTTTTGACACCTGTTTCACCCTACTTTTCTCTTGATTCTTGTTCCCGTTATGTATCGAAAAAAGCTACCATTCCATACAAAGTCTCACAATTAAGATGTTCCACTGATTATTTTCTATTTATTGTCAAAAAGATTTTGGTTGGTTTCCATTGTCCCCACTTGCGATTTGTCATAATTCTCCTCAACTACCGCACCCTGATCTAGTAAAAATTTATTAACTTTATAGTAACTTTTAATTTTAACAATAAAGTCACTAAATTTTCACTAGAGCAGAGTGCGGTAGTTGATGAAAATTATGACAAATGGCAAGTGGGGACAATGGAAACCAACCTTTTGACATGATTCTTAACCTAAAAAATTGTTTTCCTTTATCGTTTGGAAATAATTTTAGATTAAAGTAAAGGGTAAGTGTACTAATTACGGCGAGTGCACCAATTACGGCGCGTTCATAAAAAATAACTATTATTACTATTATATTTAATATAACTGTTGCCAAATGATTAAAAAAAATTATTTCAATCTTTTTTTGATACAAATACTTATAAAGATGCACATTTAAACAATTATTAATTTAATTATTTGAGATCAAATTTTTTTCCGCGCCGCAATTGAAACATTTTTAAGATTTCCATTGGCTTCAATTTCGGCGGGCAAATTATCTTCAAAATACACGTAATTTTGGTCACCGAAATTGATACACCGAAACTGATACAAACTCGCCGCAATAGAAAATTACGGTATTAGTTTTAATTTCTCATATTTGTTTAAATAATCGATTTTTATAGAGTTAAAATTTTTTTTTTAATATCTTAATAACATAAGCTTTAAGTTTAATAAGTCTTAAATTGAGTTTATACAATAGAAATGTCGAATTTTCTATTTCAAAGGTGTTTTGACTCGAATCTCGCCGCAATTAGTGCATTTACCCTATTCTGTATGTATATTAAATTTACTGTATTTTTATCCAAAGTGCATTATATAATACAAATAAAATAATTTATTAGATCAATTATTTTTTACTTAAATTTTATATATTTAACTACGTATCAAGAATATACTAACTTTGAATTAAACAAAATTTAGGTTTAACCCCTTCGCAGTCTAATAGAAAAATCGTTTGTGGGCCCAATACGGTCGAAAAAAAAAGTTTCCAAAAAAATATCATATCATCGTATTAAAAGTTTTTGGGGTCGCTAAATACAAATTTAAGGTCAGATTTAAAAAATTCAAAATGGCGGACCCAATATGGCGGAAAAAATTTAAAGTTGATTCGATTCGTTTAAAAATTTGGTACTCGTGAGTTTTTTGGGTCTCTGAATCCAAATTTGAGGTCAAATTTGCATTCAGCGACCCCGAACACCCCCCTAGTACCGAATTTTTAACGAATTGAATCAATTTTAAATTTTTTCCGCCATATTGGGTCCGCCATTTCTAATTTTTTTAATCTGACCTCGAATTCGGATTCAGCTAAACATTTATTCAAGAGGGACATTTAAATCTTTACATACAATTTTCACTAAACATTGCAATTAAATATTCCGAACGTTTCAAATAAATCTTTAGGAAATCTTTAGGAAAGTTTCGGTGCTGTGGGGGATTATTGAATTAAGGAGTAATATTACCCAGAGCACTCAAATAATAGATTTTTTTTTAATGAGATATTTTTTGAAAACGGTAAAGTTTAGTGCTACTGAATTTTTTTAAACGTAAAACACAGGTTTTAAGCTTACTCAAATACTAAATAAAAATTTTTTTTGATACATTTCTTGAGTGCTTAGACCAAAAATCAAAAAGAATTACAAAAGAGGAATCACTTCGGTATAATATTACTCCAAATATAATAATAATAATAATATAATAAAATATAAAAATATAAATAATATTCATGTTTATCGAAAATAGAAAATGAAGAAACAGCTTTACATGAATTATTCATCTTTTTTTTTTTATAGTAGAATCAATTAAAATTTATATAGATCAAATAGTAGGCCTAATTAATAAAGCACTGGACTTTATGTAATAAAGATAAGGTGTTATAATAAAGATATGGAATAATTTTATTAGATTCAAATTAATAGGACTTGTAACCTATATTAGGATTTACAATTCTGCGCTTATCTTTGAAATTTTAAGTCATACCTGTTTTCAAATTATCCGCAATTATATTGAAATCAAGACAAGTATTTAAAAATTTATTAAAATACATTTATATATCTTTAATTTAGATACAGGATTTTTGTTTTACAATTTTTTTTTTGCCGCTTTTAGATATACATGTGTGAAAATTTAATTTTAACATATGCCATATTATTATTTTTTTTTGTTTAATTTATATATTTAAATTGAAATTTATACTACACTAAAAATAAAAGGAATGTACTAAAAACTTTAATAGTCTATTTAGTAAGATAATTTTGCAATTTGTATCTGTAATGCATACGCGATTTAATATCATCGCAAGACTATATATTTATATATAGTATATATCTGGGAAAGTGTTTCTTATAGATGAAATTTCGTGTTGCAAACAAACTTTTAATGGAAATTGGATATTTGGTGAAACTATAAGGGATCGATGTAAAAGCAGGAAATAAGTATAATTTCCAATCATTATGGTATATAATGCAACTTGCTTTAGTCTATAGGTCTCTAATGGCCTGTCAGTCCATATTCGAATGGTCCAATGAGCCGCAGTCAATATTATTTCTTTGCTTTTAACTGCAAAAGTATATATATATATATATATATATATATATTTCTCATATATAGGATGTTTATTTCCTGATTGGTTTCGAAACATAATAACTAGATCAAAAGATATAATAACCAGATCTTCAAGAAATTGCACAAAATTCCAAAAAACCATACGGGGTCGAGATTCCTTTCTCGTGTGAAGGTATTTAGTTTTTCATTCAAGAGAAGAAAAAAATAAACATACATATTATATAATAAAAAATAAATGCAATATAATCTAATAAAATTTTTATTATTCATTAAAGTGTATAAAGGTTCAATGACATGTTTCTGTATTTTATAATTTGACAAATTTTGTTACTTCATTTAATTAATAAATATATATGATTGCAATCAGGAACCAAAAAAAAAAAAAAAGTTGTGGAAAGTTTATCGAGATTATGTGAAAGTAACTCGTGAAAGTAAACGACCTTAAGGTTCTAAAAAAGAAAAAATTAGTAAATTTCTAAAAAAAGAAAAAAAAATTTCAACACCAAGACATTTTTTAAATTCACATTAGCTATATATTTACTTATTACATAAATGATAAATGAGAAAATAGACACAATAAAATAGTGCAAATGAGATTCAATAGTACATTTTGTGTTGACTTTTATATACTTTTTATATAAAATATAAATATTTTAATATAAACCAGTCATTTCGTAAAGTAAGTTGCCACCCGTATAGTTCCGAGTACATTTATACTAATATTTATTTTACTGTTTCTAAATAAATATTAACAAATAAATTACATTATGTATCTACTAGAGTTAATTTAATTCCAATATGATTAAAAAACAAATTAATTACTTTTTATCAATTAATATTATTATTATTAATTTGATTCTAATTTGTTTTATTTACAATTTATTAGTGCATCCAGAAAAAAAATTGTTTGTTCCAAAGAAATTTTCTTTAAATCCAAGAAATTTGTGCATTGTTGTAGTGTCAAAAAAAAGGAGGGGGGGGGGCCATAAGCCCTATATTTTGGCCATTTTGGATATTGATTTAAATGATTGAAATGTATTTTTTTTTACAAAGAAGAAATATATTTTTAATGATTTAAGGTGAAACGGGAATTTTGAAAATCCGACTTCAGATTCGCAATCAGCGACCCTAAAAAACCTTCGAGTAACAAGTTTCAAGTGAATCCAACAATTTTTTACAAAATTCGTCTGCCAAAGACCCTTCGTTTCAAAAGGTTAATATGATTAAAATTTCCCCGTTTCACCTTAAATCATCAAAAATATACTTCTTCTTTGTAAAAAAATACATTTCAATCATTTAAATCAATATTCTAAATGGCCCAAATATAGGGCTTATGGGTCCTCCTCCTTTTTTTGATTTAAGGCCAGGTCCAAGTGAGGCAGCGCCTTCTACATTGATACTAAAATTTTGGAAAATTTTCAACAGCCTTTTCTTGAAAACAAAAAGGTTAAATTCCTTTTTCTTTATGGATAATTGATTATTGGCAAGATATACACCAGCTAAAACTTTTTTTGAGTTAAAATAATAAAAAAAATTTCATGTCAATAAATTCAATATGAGCATTTTTTTCACAAGAACTTTAACAGTACTTTCTCAGAAATTACAATCAAAAATGCAATTTCTATTTGGAAAATTAATAAACTCTAAAAAATACACGACCTAAGATTTACCAATCACGAAAATAACAAAAAAAATTTTTATTAAATATTTAACATATTAATACTGCTTTATTGATTGTTACAGCCCTTTGGTAGATTATGTATTTCAGGTGGTTAGCAACAGCGCCAATCTCCTTCTTTCGGCAAAACTGCGAAACGTCTGTTGACATATATAACCTGCCAAACGGCTGTCATAATCAGTAAAATATGTTATGTTAAAATACTTTTTTTTTGTTATTTTCGTGATTGGTAAATCTTAGGTCGTGTATTTTTTAGCGTTTATTAATTTTCCAAATGGAAATTGCATTTTTGATTGTAATTTCTGAGAAAGTACTGTTACAGTTTTTGTGAAAAAAGTGCTCATATTTAATTTATTGACATGACATTTTTTTTATTATTTTAACTCAAAAAAAGTTTTAGCTGGTGTATATCTTGCCAATAATCAATTATCCATAAAGGAAAAAGCATTTTACCTGCTTGTTTTCAAGAAAAGGCTGTTGAAAATTTTCCAAAATTTTAGTTTCAATGTAGATGGCGCTGCCTCACTTGGACCTGGCCTTAAAGAAATTATTTCTTTAAAAAATAAAATCGAATTTTTGTATGATCGCACTTCCAAATGTTCGAAATATCAAAAGATCAAAACTTTTTACCCTTTTTACTAATGTGAGTTTACCTTCTATGATTTATATAGCCACAGTGGATTCTATAAAACATAGAAAATAAACTCACTTCAGTAAAAAGTTTCGGTTTTTTGATAATTCGAACTTCTTCTTTTATATTTAGAGTTTAGTGCAGTTTTTTTAAAAATAATTTTCCGGATTACTGAAATGATCCACTGTTAATCATTTATCCATACTATTGTCCACTATAGTTTTATTGAAGTAAAGCAGTTAGGAAATAATTGTAATTAAGAAGTATAGGATTTGCACACTTAAAATTGGATAACACACTATTGTTTGTAAAACCGGTTATGCATGATTGGTTGAACCGTAAAATGATTCTTTTATATTTGAACACTATAAATGTCAAACAATTTACAATGTAATGATTACATTACTTCACTATATATATATATATATACCTACTGAAAAGAAAATACTTATCGTCAGGTTAACACACCGTGTATATTAGCCTTTTCTCTATAAACGACCCACAAGTATTTCAGCCACAGAATAATCTGTTTAAATCCTAAGTAGACAGCTGTTACGAATGACTTTCATGCTTAACTACCGCGTATACACTATATGGATAGAAATCGCTTTGTCAAATTATAATTTAAAATTTTTCTTCGACTTGCAAATGATCATGTCGCGCAAATAGAAGGAATCTCCTTAGAAAAATAATAGGTTTATATCCTTTTATAATAAATGAATAGGAAATAACAATGAATTATTTATTTTTTATTAAAAAAATGACAGAAAAGCAATGTATTATATTGTTTATGCATTTATTCTTTAATACACGGAAAGATTCTTTAAAATTAGCAAATGTAAATTTTATTTTAATACATTTTTCTGTAAAAAGCAAGTTACAAAACAATACAAATTGCAAGTTATTGTAGAAGCACCTTAAAGTGGAATGTCCCAAATGTTGCATTTCACATATTTAACATTTGGGACGTTCCACATTATAATTTGGCAACTCATCCCTGTGTACCTGCAATTTAATTTCGAGTTTCATTACCCTGTGCAAATGGCCAGGAAGTTTAATTGTTAACGTGTTATGGAGAATTTGCACCTTTGGTTAAAAAAAAATTTTTACTTTGATTTTTCGAAATGCAAAAATCTGATTGGTTGTCCATTATCAATCAGATTGTGAACAACCAATCAGGTTTGTGTATTTCGGCAAATGAAAAATAAAAATTTTTTTACCGAAGGTATAAATTATTTCTTTGGATATACTTCCGAAGTAGGGGTACCTCCGATTTTAATAAAACTTGGTATACTAACGTATTTTGGTGCGCTGATTACGAAAATGATAGTGAAAATTGGCGCAAATTTGATTATCATGGTAAAAACCATAAAAAACACCATAAAATCATGGTTTTTTACGATTATCTCGTAAAAAACAAAAAATTTCGAAAAAAGTTTTAGACAAAAGTTGTAGATCTCAAAAAAACACACATTTTATGTTTTATGCATTTTTTACCAAAAGTCATTATTTTTCGAGAAAAATCCAAAAAACGAAAAACACCATGATAATGAAAACATATACAGCAGTCATGGTTAGACATATTATTTGACTCGTATATAGTATGGGGTACCTTCGATCTTAATGAAACTTGATATAGTAACGTATTTTGGTACGCTGATTACGAAAATGATAGTGAAAATTGGCGCAAATTTGATTATCATGGTAAAAACCATAAAAAACACCATAAAATCATGGTTTTTTACGATTATCTCGTAAAAAACAAAAAATTTCGAAAAAAGTTTTAGACAAAAGTTGTAGATCTCAAAAAAACACACATTTCATGTTTTATGCATTTTTTACCAAAAGTTATTATTTTTCGAGAAAAATGGTCCGAAAGTAATTTGCGGAAATTGTGGGGTGGAGTCTACAGCAGCGGTAAATGCAAAATATTAAACACGGCCTTCGGCCGCGTAAGGTACTGCTCGCTTCTCTTTTTAAGAAATCTTGGCGAGAGGGGGTGGATGTGTCCGAAAGTAATTTGCGGAAATTGTGGGGTGGAGTCCACAGCAGCGGTAAACGCAAAATAGTAAACACGGCCTTCGGCCGCGTAAGGTACTGCTCGCTTTTCTTTTTAAAAAAAACCTTGGCGAGAGGGGGTGGATATGGCCGAAAGTATTTTGCGGAATTCGTTAGATCCTGACTAATGGTGAATATGATACTGTATACGAGTCAAATAATATGTCTAACCATGACTGCTGTATATGTTTTCATTATCATGGTGTTTTTCGTTTTTTGGATTTTTCTCGAAAAATAATGACTTTTGGTAAAAAATACATAAAACATAAAATGTGTGTTTTTTTGAGATCTACAACTTTTGTCTAAAACTTTTTTCGAAATTTTTTGTTTTTTACGAGATAATCGTAAAAAACCATGATTTTATGGTGTTTTTTATGGTTTTTACCATGATAATCAAATTTGCGCCAATTTTCACTATCATTTTCGTAATCAGCGCACCAAAATACGTTAGTATACCAAGTTTTATTAAAATCGGAGGTACCCCTACTTCGGAAGTACACCCATTTCTTTATATAGAGTTACAATATACAATAAAAGTTTATTCATAATAATAGATAATTTTTTTTAAAACAAAAATTGAAGTTTTTGATGTGTTATTGGCATTTAAAATTATAACAGCATCATTTTTTTCGGATGCAAGACATTTTTATAAGGGAGAGACGTAAAACAACCAATTTTGTAACTAGACTATATGTGCGAGAAGGACAAACGTCCTTTCATGCTCATGATCTAGTTACAAAATTTGACGCTTTACCAGGGTTACGCAGTTACACGTAATTCAAAATTTTCGTTACATGGTTTGTTACACTGTAAAATTACTATAATAATAGTTTGGGCTCTTCGGTGAATTATTACCTAACCTAACTTTCAGTTATTCTAATATGAATGTTGCATAAATGGAAAAAGGTTGGTTTTCATTGTCCACACTCGCCATTTGTCATAATTCTCGTCAACTACCACACCCTGCTCTAGTAAAAATTTAGTAACTTTATTGTTAAAATTAAAAGTAACTAAATTTTTACTAGAGCAGGGTGCGGTAGTTGACGAGAATTATGACAAATGGCGAGTGGGGACAATAGGAACCAACCTTTGTTCTAATTTTTATTTCTTTTACAAGTTTCCCAGCCCTGTAGGTTGTCATGATAACGTATAAGAGTAAAAAAGACAGTGAATTTATTTTTTTTTTACTCTTGTACGTTACCATGACAATCGGCAGGGATGGGAAACTTGTACAAGAAATAAAAATTAGGACATTTTCCATTTATGCCACATTCATATTGGGATTACTTAAAGTAAAGCTAAATTCACAATCGTTCCTTTAAAAATTCCATCAAATTAGAATTTGAGACGATTAGGGTACGGTCATACTATCTTATGCATGCACTGTGCATGCATGCAGAAACATTTGGCTGGTCACACTTCAACAAATTCTAGTGAATGTTTAGTAACTTTTTAGTAATTTTCCAAAAATTTCGGTTGTAACTAGAAAGTTACTAATTATTCACTAGATTTCGTTGAAGTGTGACCGGCCAAATGTTTCTGCATGCATTCACAGTGCATGCATGAGATATTGTGACCGTACCTTTAAATTTCGGCCAATGTATAATTCGTATAAATTCAAATTTAGACAAGTTCAAATTATTTGTTTGTGAATTAGACCATATTGTCATTAGGTTATTTTATAATTATGGAAAAAATATGCATCCCGGTAAAAATGCAGAAAATATAAAAGTACCGTATTTAAAGTATGAACATAACCTTATTAAATATGGTAATTTTACAAAGTTTAATACAACTATAAATTATACGTGGATAATTTCTATAACAAATGTTTACAGTTATTTACATGAATAAAATACTTAGCATACGTAGAAAATGTATTTTATCAATTTACTACCCATCCCTGCTCTTTACGCCTTCATATGATTTCACCCTAAGCGTTTTATGTGAAAAAATATTTAGTAAAAGATAACCTATAAATTGTTGGATAATAATATTCATTCAATTTAATTATTGCACTAAAAGTATATTATAAAACTGCATAATGCAACAATGTTGCAGAATTCACATTAGCAATAAACTTTAAAGTATATATACAGAACAGTGTAAGGGCTTTTTAAAATCTAAAAAAAAAAAAAAATTTCAAGTGCAGTGATTTGAACAAAATACAATGATTAGAATATAAAGAAATTTATAGCATAATTGTCTTTCGACAGGACTTTATATTTTATGATTTTGGGTGTGAAATGCGGTCAACTGAGGCCCGTACAATGTTTAAAGCGAAGAATCTGGTTTATTGCGGTCTTGGTGTGTATATGCGGTGCGACAAGAGTGAATTTGCCATGTAACTTGCAGAATTGTTAACATTGTCAGAGAGTAAATCGGATATACGGGCATCCCAGAGTGTCGAAACTTTCTCAGAGAACTGTTGGTCAATGCCTCTATAATGGCCGCGAATCGTGTAACTACACTTCCATACGATATATATATATATATATATACACATGTTATGTTGGCGAAATCAGTTGAAGCAATAGGCTCTTATTTACAAGTTAACTATTGTTTCTTGCAAGTGAAATTAAATATAAATGACAAAATGCGCTTCCCCTCCAAAAAAATAAACCGGGATCCGCATTACACACACGAATCTGTAACATCTGTGCCACATTCAAGATAATCATTATACTATTATAGTTAAAGAGGTTTATTTTGCTCAAGTTAGTTAAAGATACAACAAAGTGATATAAACTTTAAAACCTAAACAATACTGAATATATTATTTGTTTTGATGTACACGGAGAAAAATGGATACTTAAATATAGTATCCAAAATATACTTAAAAAATTTTTAATTAAATCTAACATCTATATACTCAAAAATAGTATCTTAGTAAAAAAATATATATTCAGATTTAGTATCTCTAGATATTTAAATGTAACATAAGCGTTTGCGCAAAAGTCACGCCGCACTGCTATATTCAATTCGAAAAACTAACCTAAAATCTCTGTGTTTCACACGTGTAGAAAATCGTTGACAAGTGTATAATATATATATAAAAAAATTTTGAGATTCCAAAATATGTTTAAAAAATTTGTATTTCAAGTTTGTTTATAATTTTATTCCTTATTATGATCGAAAAACTGATTTATTCCATGAAATAATGAGAATAATTGATTGAAATTGATATAAATACCGAAACTTTTACATATAATAATCGTGAATTTCTTTCTTTCATTCTGTCCACACCTGAAGTTGGTTGTTCTTGCGTTTGTTTCGTTTATAGGTTTTGACTTTTGACAATTCTAATTGTGGTTAACGTATGTTTTTTTTGTTTACATTTTTCCACGTTCATCAAGATTAAGGTTATTCTTAATATTTTATATATAAAAGGTAAATAAAATTAAGATTCTTCTTTATAAAGTTAAAAATTTTTTAAATTTGACATTTTTAAGAATTACTTTTTAATAATTTATGTTATTTTAACAAATTTTGTGACATTTAAGCATAGTTTCAAATTCTTTATTTATTATTGTTTTTTAAAATAAACATTCTAAATTAATTTTGTACTATAAATTTAAAATTGCATATGAATTACTAGGAACAAATAATTTTCTATATAATATTTTAATATTTTCTACACTAACTAAATCATACGAAAATACAAATGAATATTAAAAGTTTTGAATATAATATTAAAAGGGTAAAAAAAATTTTTATTAATCTTAATTACTGACATATTTTTTATTATCACAGTGAATTATCATATTTTTAATCCTAATATTAAAAATTAATTATTGACAATTTAAAAAAAGTGTTAAATAAAATTTTGCATTATTATTTTTTACAATAATTTAATTATTAATGAAATATTATCTTTACAGTATTTTGTAATATAAAATGTTTAATATAGTTGAAATAAAACATAATTTTATTAAAATTATTTTTCAAAATTAGCAGTAATTAATGTTTTACATTAAAATTAAAAAAATAATTCATTATCATAATAAAAATGTATAAACATTCTTATTAATAACAATTTTTTTTCATAGTGTATATTTTAACATTTTTGAATATAAAATGATAAAATACTACATAAAATAATAATAATAATGTATGACTAAAAAATTTTGTTATTATAATGAAAAATTATTTTTACAGTATTTTTTAAAAATATAATTTCTATTTATGTTATTAAAGTGTTCGTAAAAAGGAAAAAACTACAAGGCGCTTGCGCGCGCTTTTGTTTAGGTGGTACGTTTTAGTATCTGGGATACTTAAATGTGAATATCTTGGATAGTAGCATTTAATATATAGAATTAAACATCCAAGGATACTAAATCTGAGTATCTATAGATAGTTGTCCCATATTTAAGTATCTAATATATTTACTCGTGAATATACAGATACTAAATTTAAGTATCCATTTTTCTCCGTGTAATTAGTCTGATAATAAGTGATATATTTATTTAGAAAACGCATTTATTCTGTAATATTAAGAGGTGTCGACAGCCGAATATTATATGGGGCATTCCACGTCAAATTTTCATTAAAAAATTTTTTTTTTTTTAATTTTTATGAAAAATAAGAAAATACTTATTTTTTATTTCTTTATTTGGTAAAACTTATAAAGGTTATAATTTTTTAAAATTTAACTTCGTGAATATTGTTTTTTAATATTTTTGAATAATTTAATATTAATAATAATAAAATAATTTTTTAATAAATCTTATATTTGTACCGAAATCGATACTTTTAATTTAAAAATAAATTATTGTAAACGAAAGCAGAGGTTTGTTTTTCCGTTTTCAAATTTTCAAAATGCCGTATTTTTCTTTTTCGAGATTATTAAACTTGAAAATGTAAAAATCACTTACCTGGCAAGCGGATAGGAAAAAAAATTTCAGCTTCCATTTGCAAAAATTTATTTTAAAATTAAAACTTATCGATTTCAGTGCAAATTTAGATTTAATTTCAATTCTTTTTAGATATTACCGTTGTAGTTACGTTAATTTTTATTTTATATTTAAAATATTGAAAAATCGAACAAATTTTATATATTATTATTGCTTTTTCATGGAGAAAGCATTGTAAGGGGCCGTCCATATACCACGTGGACAATTTTTTACAGATTTTTGACCCCCCCTGCCCCCCATTGTGGACACATAAATGCATTAAATCGTGGACATTTTCAAACTTTTTTAACCCCCCCCCCTCCCCCCCTAAAGTGTCCACGTGGTATACACGGTACCCTGGAACCAATCTCAACCCTCAACATTCTCTCTTTCAAAAATTCCTGTTGCAACTTGTTCGAGGTACCTCACTGAATATTTTTCAACAAAAAAAATAAAAATCCGTCAGGCGCTTTTTTTTAATTTCAATTTTTGTGATTTTAGCGCCAAATTAAAAAAAAACTGGTTTTTATAATTATTTAAAGTAAAATTCAACTTCACATGGTCAAATTTTGTTCAAGAAATTATACAAAATCATAATTCCGGTAGAAATTTTTTCTGTAGAATCGAAATCTGACATTGGCTTTCGAATTTAAAGCAGAGGAATCCCAAAAAAATCCGGAAAACTGTAAATATTCTAAAAGCAATCTCACTGTCGTTTTTTTCAAGTTTTCTGTGTCGAAATTTTTTTTCTGTATTAAACACAGAATTCCTTACGCCATCTACAAACAGCAGTGGTAAATTCCACAAAACTGCTGCGTTGGTTTTCGAAATATACAAATTGTTCTTTGTGAAAAAGCCAAGATTAATTGGCGCAGGCGCAAATTTCTTGGGAAAAAAACAGACTAGAAACGAATTAAAAATTGTTTATATATTTACATTTTTAATAACAGAAAGCAAATTTGAATCAGAAAATTTAAAATCAGTAGAAACGTCGTAAACATACCCTAGATTTTGTTAACTTTTAAATTCAAAATTTTAATCACTGCCAAAAAAATGTTCATTCTATAATATTTTGTTTTGTAAATTTGAAAATGTAACTGTTACTTATTGGAAAATTTCGATAAATTTTGAAATTGCTCTTATTTTTATAAAATTTAACAGACAATTTGGAAAAAACGACGCTACGGTGAGATTGTTTTTAGAATATTTACAGTTTTCCAGATTTTCTGGGATTCCTCTGCTTTTAATTCGAAAGCCAATGTCAGATTTCGATTCTACAGAAAAATTTCTACCGGAATTATGATTTTGTATAATTTCTGGAACAAAATTTGACCATGGGAAGTTGAATTTTACTTTAAATAATTATAAAAACCAGTTTTTTTTTAATTTGGCGCTAAAATCACAAAAATTGAAATTAAAAAAAAAGCGCCCGACGGATTTTGATTTTTCTTGTTGAAAAATATTCAGTGAGGTACCCCGAACAAGTTGCAACAGGGATTTTTGAAAGGGAGAATGTTAAGGGTTGAGATTGGTTCCAGGGTACCGTGTATATGAACGGCCCCTAATACCGAAATTTTTCGAACTTGATTTTTTGATGTATCTTTATATTTATTGACCTCAGGAATCCAAAAACTAATTTTTTTATGATTTGATCCTTACATCACCTTCTTTTTCATTTCCTGACTACGGAGAACGTTCCTTCTCAAGAACAATTACATAAAAAAGTTCAGCACCCAAAAATATTTCTTATCTTAAATCTGTCTTTTTAAAATTGTTTCTAATTTCTTTTAATCTCTATTTTGAAAAGTATTTAATTCTCAAGAATATACGACATTTATGAATGTAAATAAAATTAATTCACGTGAAAGTGACAGAAATTTTCACACACAATTTAAATGGAAAGTAATTTCTAAAAATAAGAGAAAAAAATGTATTTTTTTTTTTTGAAGTATATCAGGAATTTTTTTTTTCTTTTTGTAACAGGATTAAAATACAATACCATAAATGTGTGTGGGAAAAAAAAGAGAGAGAAAGATATATACTGTTTTAAATTATTTCTCGTCTCTAATCGTAATAACGTCAAAAAACGAGATGAAATACTTTCGAGACATTTCCGTTTGAAAGACACTAAAGTAGACATTATCTAGGAGCAACTTTCGCTGCTTGGGTGTGAAACATACGCGGATGGTTGCAGAACATGTCCTTGATATTATATATATATTATAAGATATAGAGATAAGAGATTTCAATTTTTGTAGTTATTTTTTTATTTTAATTTCTGCATGAAGGATTTCAGATAAAGTGATCAAAGTTGAAAAAAAAATTTTTTTTTCTCCAATCGTGCTTAAATTACCTCCATGAAGTTGGCGTCGACGCTCAGCGTCGAAATTTATTTTTCACGTGACCAAAAATATGAAATGATTTTTAAAAAGATTTTGGGACCACATAATATTATCTTGAAAAGTATTTCTCAAGGCATTATTTGGATTAAAAATCTTAAAAAGAAATAATTTCATACTTTTGGTTCGGTGAAAAACAATTTTCAGCGCTGACGCCAATTTCATGGAGGTCTTAAAAATTTGGATAATTTGTAGTTCTATTGGATGATAATTTTTTGTAAAAAAAATTTCCCATTTGAACAAATATTTTCTGCGGTAGGAGGAAGTAACAATTTTGGGGTACTGTTTATATAATATTTTTTAAATAATGAAATATAAAATTTTTTTCCATATCAGTTTCGATAGTATTTTTTGATACAATTTCGAGTGGTAAAATACATTTAAAAAAAAAAAAATTTATTGACCAAAAAAATGAAAATTAAAAATACTTTTTTCGAATGAAACGATTTTTTTTTTTAAACGAAAACTGAGGTTTTTTTCCTATAAAGACATTTAGATAGAAATTAATTTTTTTATAAATGCATTTTATATTTTATTAATTGATTTTATTTACATTTTTGAAAAAAATATCCATTTGGAAAATTCCATTTTTGACCAATAAAACAATTGATGTTTCAGATCCATCAACATATGACGAGGGAGGAGCTGATGTCGGTGTTCCAGACGGACCACGAATCCGGTAATGAAAAGTAAAAAGAACTGTTTATCACCACTGCAGACGTTCAGGCGCTGATTTTTTTTTTTTTTATTTCTTCTTTTTCACTTTTTCTTCTACACTCTTTATCTTTCTTTTAGTTTAACTACTTTTTCGAAGCTTATGTGTGCACATTTATTTTATACTTTTTGATTGCTTTAAAAAAAAAAGTAACGAATCAACAATTCAGTTTTTTTTTTTTATTGGACATTCCATGTAAGATTTTCATTCGAAAATTTTTTTCGAAATCTTTATGAAAAATAAGAAAATACTTATTTTTTTATTACTTTATTTGATAGAAATTATGATTTTTTTTAAATTTAACGTCTTCAAGATATCTTTTTTTGAAATTTTTTCGATTTTTTTCTTGAATATTTTAAAGATAAATAGTAAAAAATAACGTAACTACAACGGAAGTATTTAAAAAATTAAATCTAAAATGAAAATGTGACTTTTCTTAAATCAGATTTTTGAAATATTTTTTTTTTTAATGCAGTCTGATAAATAAGGAAATTTTTCCTGTTTATACGAAAGTGGTATTTTTTGCCTACTATTTACATTTTTAAAGCTACACCCTAAAAAAAGTAATTTTCAATCTAGAGGATTCCTCTAAAATAAATGCATATTTTCCTCTTAATTTTGGTATCAAAATTATTATTCTTCATTTAAGAGGATTTTCCTCTTAAATTAAATGTCGACATCCAAACCTCGTAAAATTGTTTTTAATGTCAAAGCCATCAATAAAATATTTATAATTTCAATCAAATAATAAAATCTTTGCAGAAAATACATTTTTAAATTAAAATTAAGTAAAATTATAATAGTTCATTTCAATATAATAATAAAAATTGTTTTTTAATATAACATTAACAATGTCATGTTTTTGGTTAATTATCAACATTTTATATTGATAATTAAAATACAAAAAATAAGTTTTCATTAATCAGTTGTAATGATCAACGAGATTTTCAGCGCAAAAATAATTTTAAAACATGATGATATGTTTAAAAGTTAACATTTTTTATAGGACAGAAAAAAATGTCATATATAAAATTATTTAACGTTTTAAAACTTTTTTAAAAAAGTAAATAAAAAGATTTAAAAAATTCGAAAGATTCAAAAATGGGGTTATAGTATTTCTATTTACCTGAGTAGTAAAATTTCACAAGAAATATCCAAATATCATTTAATTTGAATTTAACTATATTTTCTGTATTTTTAATAAAGCAAATCCATTTTTTTGTCCTTTTTGTTGACATTTTACCAGAAATATTAAAACTGAAAGGTTAAAAAACAACTTCACAACTATCATACCCAGGGAAAGGGATCAAACGATTACATTATTTTTTTCCGTTTCCTTTTTTTAAATCTTCTAAATTTAAAACGGAAAATCTTAATTAAAGAGGAAAATACAAAAGGAATCCTTTTGTCATTCTTCCATTAAAATGAAGAATAAAAATATTCTACATTTCAATTGAATAATCTTATTTTAAGAGGAAATATTTAGAGGATATTAGAAGAGGAATTTTCCTCTAAGTATAAGATTACTTTTTTTTGGGTGTAGATGCAAAGATTTACATTATGTATTTCTGAGAATAATTCGAAAACAAATGAACGATACGGGGAAAAAGTATTTATAAAATAAATAATTTACTTGAAAATCTATGAATAATCACAAAAAAACTGTAAATAGTATTTTAATTACAAAAACCCCACCTTCACAAAAAATGGCAAAAATATTCTTATATTTATCAGTGACTAGATTAAAAAAAATTTCAAAAAAATGTTCAAATTAAAAAAAATATATATTTAATTTTTCATAAAAATTTCGAAAAAAAATATTTCAGTCAAAAGAAAATTTTTTAATGAAAATCTTTCGCGAAATGACACGTATAAATTTTACGTTACCAAATAAATAAATAACTGTTAATTAATCATAATTTCATAAATAGATCTAAAACGATATCACAATTTGTTCCGTTAAATTAAAATAAAGTTGCTTTTAGCCATTTTTGTTTTTGTCATAATATTTATTTTCATCTATATTAAAATAAAGTTCTTATGGAGAAAGAAAAAGGCATTAGATTATGGGTCATTGACTGAATGATTCAAAGAATAATAATGTATATTGGTACCCACCTATTTGGCAAAAAGATATCGTAAAATAATTGTCTATTTTTCTTATCCGAAAAAAAAACTTTTAAATCCTTAAATTTATTGCCGTGAAATATTTCTATGAATATTTAAATTTTCTTAAACGACAAATTGTCGCGAATGGATATGTGTTGTTTTCTACGTGACCTCATCTTTTCTTCTTCTTCTTCTTCTTTTTTTTCATTCTTCAAAACTAACCAGATTTGTTGAAAAATTATCACTCACATGTCTGTGTCTGGCTTTGGGTTAAGCACGTGCATTGATTATTTTGGTTATTTCTTTTTATTATTATTTGGTTTTTTTTTAAATGATATTATGATAATATATAGATAATGAAATAGTAATATAATTCCCCGGAAAGTGCCCCCTGGAGATTCTATCAGAATTCCGCCGGAATTCCATCGAAGTTCCAAAGAATTTCCGATGGGATTTCGACGGAATTCCAATGGAATTAGGACTTTAAAAATTTTGAAAAAAATTAATCGGAATTCCGTCGGAATCACCATCGGAAATTCTTTGGAACTCCGATGGAATTCCGACGGAATTACGTTGGAAGTTCCGGCGGAATTCTGATAGAACCTCCAGGGGTCACTTTCCGGGGAATCTTTCCAAGTGGGAAAACTAAAAATGGGGCGCATGAATTTTTCCAATAAAAATAATTAGTTAAAATTTTCATTTTAAATAATTTTATTAGATATTATTTTTTAGACGAATTATCATTTTTCGAATTAACATATTTGACAGAATTTTTTTTGAAGGAATTTTTCCTTAACAGATTTTTTAGGTACTAAATTTTTGTTTGACAGAATTTCTCTTTACAAACTTTTTATTTAAAAAGAAACCGAATTCTCATTCAACAGAATTTTAAGATATTCGAATTTTTAAATTATGTACCAAAATTTTTACTTTATTTTCTTACCTTACCTTACCTACATTTTTCCGAATTTTTATTTTGCACAAATTGTTATTTTCCAGAAGTTGTAAAACGCCGAATTTTCATTTGTCCGAAATTGCAAATGACCGAATAAACAATCGAAAAAAAAGATTTTGGCGCGAATTTTAAAATTAACCAATTACAATTTTCTTGATTTCTTATTGATGAATTTTAAAAATCGCGCCAAAATCTTTCTTTCGATTTTTTTTTCGGTCATCTGCAAATTCGAACAAATGAAGATTCGGTGAATTGGAAATTCTGGAATTTAGAAAATTCGAATCGCTTAAAATTCTGTTAAATGAGAATTTTGCTAAATTAATATTATTTGGTTAAATTAGAATTTTTTAAAATTAAAAATTGGTAATAAGAAATTAAAAAAAAATAAATCTGCCAACAAAAATTTGGTACCTAAAACTCTGTTAATGTAAAATTCGTATAAAAAGAAATTCTGTCAAATATTAATTCAAACAACGATAATTTAAAAAATAATTATATCTAATAAAATTCTTTAAAATGAAAATTTTAACTAACGATTTCTATTGGCAATTCATGAATCCGATTATAATTCTCAAATTGTAATAATAGTAATTTTTTTATAGAAAATAAAACATCTGTATTATATTATTTATTGTTATTATATATAATATGTACATAATTCATTTCTTACATCATCAAATGTAATCCTTTTTTTCTAATTTCATGTTAATCTATTTCACTCATTTACATCAAAGCTTTGCTGGATTTTGGGTTTAAATTATTTTTCATTTCTGACACTTTAAAAATATTTGAGTATAAACAGAATATGCTTTTCTTTACTTAAATATATATATAGGATGGAATTTTAAATTATTCATTTTTAGGATAAAATAATCACACAAAGAGTTTGTCGAACTAAAGTGTCCAATATTTAAATGAAGTATTTGCTTGAAATAAAAAAATTTCTGTTTTAAATTAAACAAATTTTTTTTGTTTTTCAGAATAAAAACAAGAATTTGTTTTTTAATAATAATTTTTTTAACTCAATTTCTTTTTTATAAATTAAATTTTTTTCATCGTAATATTAAAAATGATTGCAAAAAGACATTTTGAAATTTATTTATATATTAATAATTATTTTAATAAGAATTTATGTTTAATAATAATGATAAAAATTTACATCAATGAATTGCATTTGTGAAAAATGCGTTTGTCCATGAAATCATCCAATTTGCATATGATAATAATTTGTTTGCGAATTGAAAAGTTAAAGTTAAATTTCATTGAACAACATTAATTTCAGTACCAATATACCAAGTGGTGCCAGTATTACATTCGGTGCACAAGAGAAATCCAGATGCAAAACAGGAAGTGCATCTCAAGGCGTTCGGAAGAGATTTCCATTTGTCCCTGGAGCCAACAGAAAGACTGTGGTCGGGAGAACACTTGCCAATGTTGACAGTCACTAGAAATGATTCGCAACCAAATGGATTGGATTACGAGATAGTTCCAGAAGTGAGTATATTCAGTGAGAAAAGAAAAAAAAATTGAATATAAAAATTAAATCTTAAAGAAAACAGTACGATTAACTCAATTGAAAGTAGAGATAGAAATTTTTTTTACAAAGCCTCTTTTAAAATTTATGAAATTCTACTTGTCATGAATTAAAATAAAAATTTTAATGATCTATAAATTAAAAATTTTTAGAACTAAATTTTTTTTTTTTTTATTTTTTCAGGTACTAAAATTAAGATTCAAAATTGGAAAATTTATTGTAAATTTTGCATCATCTGAGAAGTTATAACAAAAAAATTCCATAATTTTTCTAATTTTATACCATGACTTTGGATAAATTGGAAAAATCTATAAAAAAAATTGTTGCAAAACTATAATTTTTTTTACCAGTTTTTTAAAAAAAATTGTAAATTTGAAGCAAAAATTTAAAACAGCCTCAAATTATTACAGAAAACTGGAACAAAAATTAAATTCTGTAATAATTGAAGGTCATTTTAATTTTTGTTCTTGTTTTCTGTAATATTTTGAGGCGGTTTTAATTTTTGCTCCTGGGATGTAATTATGTAATTTTATTTTCACTTCTACTTCAATTTTCACTTTCGAATTTCACTTTAATTTTTACTATCATTTTTATTATCATTTTTCACTTTCAATTTCACTTTCATTTTAACTTTTAATTTGTGACTAAAAAATGAAAGTAAAAATGAAAGTGAAATTCAAAGTCAAAGTCGAAGTGGAAGTCAAAGTAAAATTACATAATTGTATCCGAAGGAGCAATAATTAAAATGGCGCCAAATTATTAAAGAAAAGAATTTTAATTTTTGCTCCTGGTAATTTTATTTTGCCTTCTACTTCAGCTTTGACTTTAACATTGAATTTTACTTTCATTTTTACTTTCATTTTTACTTTCGTTTTTTATTTTCATTTTCACTTTCATTTTTTAATGAATAATTGAAAGTGAAAATGAAATTGAAAAATCAAATTCAAAGTCAAAATGAAATTACATTTAAAGTTTTGCTCAAGTTCAATATAAATTTGAATAAAAAACAACGCAATTTTAATTTTGCTCGAACTTTTAAGTAAATTTGGAACAAAAATTAAAATATCATTCTTACTCCAAATTTACGTGAAATTGGAGCAAAATTGAAATATCATTGGTTCATTTGATCTGAAATTATGTAGAAAAAATTAAAATGAAATAGAATTAATTAAAGAAAATTGAAGGAAAAATAAAAATGGTATCGCTTTACTAATAATTTTAATAATTTATTTTCTTAAATAAAATAAACTAAGTTTACAATGATCAAGTAGTACAAATTTTTAATTTTTAAAACAATTTTGTTTTTCTTTGAATAAGAAGAAGAAAATTTTGATATATAAATTATAGAAATGAGGTTAATTTCGTAAATGTGTAATATGGGTGTGAAATAATTATACATGTTTATTATTGTTTTTTTTTTAGGCGGGAACAGATATTGGTGACGCCTACCAGGATGAAGAGAATATGGCATCAATTGTGCTGCACCGGAACGAGGATGAGAAAGTGCTCGTTGTAAGAAACCATTCTTTCTTAATATTTCTTTCGAAATTGTGTATGTGTATGTGTGTCTATTATTACAAACAATCTTTCATCAACTTAGCCCAGTCCTCATGATGTTATAATTATAGCAATACCGGTTGCAATTCATCGTGCACGTGCACTCACCTCAAAGACAATTGACAATTAGGGGCGTTGACATTGCTCTTCCTCTGCTCGAAATAGAGATTCAAATTATATTTCTTATGAATGTACTTTATATATATCTCTTGCATATTTTCTATAAGATAGATAATTTTTTTTTTTTATCGAAAATTTAAAAAAAATTTCCTGTTAAGTTTCAGTAGCTTTGCATTTATTTTGAATGTTTTGTGTCATCTTGTTTTTATTATATAATAATAAAATTCTTGGTCAAATTTTGACAATTCTTTTTTTCATTTTTCCCAAAGTTGTATAATTGTGTTTCCAAATTTCGGAATAAGTTTCTTTAAAATTCCAAATTTGAAAATTCAATTCACGAAGCTGAAGTACACAACGTTTACCAACGAAATTTTTTTTAAAGTTGTATATTGATTCAAAAATTGTACAAAAAATTTATGATGAGAAAAAAGATGCACCAGGAAATTTCGTACAAGATAGTAATTTGAAAAAAATTTATTTTTAAAAATTAATTTTTAAGGTACCAGGGGCCAACGAATACCTATATTAAATATTAATTATAAAAACACAGGCCTCGAATCAACTTAAAGACACAAAAAGTCGTTTTAGTGGATTTATATTCCAAAAAAAAAGTGGATTTGTTTTTTATTTTAACAAAAATATTTTACAGATTTTTAAATAAAAAAATTTTTTTTTAATAATAATCCTTTTCGAAGGGTTAAAGTTGAAATTTTTAGAAATAATTAAATTTCAAAAGATATTGTTAATTTTCAAACAATTATTAAATTTTACAGAACTAAAAATAATTTATTAAACAATTTTTGGAAAACATTTTTTGAATTTAATTGAATTTTCAAAAATTTTAAATTAAGATTTTTGCAATTAAATGAAACTTTAAGTGTTTTGTAATTAAAATACAATATTTTGAAAATCATTTATAATTGAAAAATGGTTTTAGATAGTTGAAATTTCAAAGAATATTATTAAAATAGTTAAAAATAATTGAATTTCCTTAGAGTTTTAATTGAAATTATTAAATTTCAAAAAAACAATTTTCGATGGAAAATTTTAGAAATAATTAAATTTTAGATGCTTTTAAATTCAAATTATTAAAAATTCAATTAATTTTGAATTCAAATTTTTGAGAATAATTAAATTTTATTTGATTTTCAATTTGGAAAATAATTGAATTTCAGTTCATTTTGAATTGAAAATTTTGAGAAATAATTGAATTTAAATTGAAATTTTGGATAATAATTTAATTTAGGTTTATTAAATTCCCGTAAATAAATAAATAAATTATTGATTGAAAATTTGGATAATTAATTTCGAATAGAAATTTTAGAAAATAATTGAATTTTATTTCATTTTAAATTGAAAACTTGGTAAATAATTAAATTTTAAATTGAAAATTTTGGATAATTATTGGATTTTTAATTGATTTTGAATTAAAATTTCGGGTAATAATTGAATTTTAGTTTATATTGAATTGAAATTTTTAAAAAATAATTCAATTTTATTGTGATATTTTTTTTTAATTATAAATAATTGTTAAATTTCATAAAAATTTTAATTGAAAAATAATTTTGATATAATTGAATTTGTGATGTATTTCATTAAAATTATTAAAAATAATTAATTTAGTGAAGAATCATTTTAGTTTAAAATTTGTTAAATAATTGAATTGAAGAAGATCTGAAGAAGATCTACATTTTATACTAAAAAAATGTATTTTATTTACATTTTTTTTCAAATGTAAAAAAAAATGTCGCATTTTATTAAAATAAGTCGATAAAAGTCGTATTTTTGAAAAAAGTCGGAAAAAGTCGTATAATCCGAGGCCTGTAAACATATAATTTTCATTATTATCATTTAATATGTAATAATATTCTAATAAATTAAATTATTATTGATAATATTAATTTTTAATTTCTTTATAACAAACAATTAAATAATCAATTTGGCGCGCTTGCGCGCGTTTAATTTTGCTAGTTATTTAATAAATACTTTGTTTTCTGAGAGATGAAAAATTTTTAGATTTTAACTAATATTTTTACTTTTAAATCCGTGCAACAATAATAAATCTTTATGGATTTTTATTTGTGAATAGGGGGTTTAAATTTTTTTTTTGTACTTTTCAATGCCAAAAAAAGTTTTAAAAAAATGTTAACCCCATGTTTTTCAAAAATTAACCCTTATTTTTCATTTTTTACTACATTGCCCCTCTTAATTTTTTTTGTTCTTAACAAATTTGAGGTTTTTTTCCAATAAATTATGAAAATATGAAAAAGGGTTTATTTTGAAAAATTGGCGGACGTTTATGGAGTTTTGCATTTCCGTGGAAAAACGTCCTTAACATTTTGATTTTATCTTTTAACTCAGTCAAAAATCGCAATTTTTATCTAATTTCCATAAAAAAAAAAAAAAAATAGCTTGTTATACTCATTAAAATTCTCTCTGCAATCGTAATTTTTTCAAGGTTGATAAAAAAATGATTTAAATTAATAAAAACAATTTAATTTATTTGTAGGTTGAAGAAAATATTAAATTTTTTTTTTAAATTTCGATTACAAAAGCAGTAAAAAAAACTATCATTTATAAAAAAAAATTATATATAAAAATTTCGATTTTTGTCTGAGTTGAAAAAATATTTTTTTTTCAAAATAAATATTAATTTTTTAATTTTTGTTCCCATTAATCCTTTTAAAAAAATTTTTTTTTATTTTTATTGAAAAGTTTTTCTTATTTTTCGGTCCAATTTTTTTAAGGGGGAAAAAAGAGTTTAAAAATAAAAAAAATTGTGTTAATTCTTTTTTTAAAAAAACGGTTTTTTGCATTGAAAACTACATGAAAAATATTTTAAAAACAAATAAAAATTTTAAATATTAACGAATTAAAATCCACAAAATAATAATGGGTAAATATAATAATCAATTAACTGAAGTAAAGTATAGCCAATTTTAGATTTGATTTTAATGTAAATAAATCAATTTTATAAAAATTCCACACAATTTTTGTTTGTAAACGTAGAAATTAGTTTTTCACGTTAAATTTATTATTTGCAACTGATTTCTTAAAAAAAAAAAATATGGAGAACATGAAATTGTGCATGTATAATTATTTTTAGTATAAAATCAATTTTCGAGAAAGTAATTCTTTGAAATAAATCATAAGTTACGTAAAAAGTGCGTGTCATTTGGATGCGCAAAGGTTAAAAATAATTGAATTTTCCAGACTGTTGCATTTAATTAAAAGTTGTCTTTTTTTTTTTTTTTTTAAATAGCTTGAAGATTTCTTGTCGATGTTTTAGTGATTTGAACATTTAAGTTCAAAACCTTTTAGTTGAGACACGTAACGTTTTAGGTCACACTTATGTAATGAATCGCAAAAGCGTTGTTTTTAGTGACCCCGTGTTGTACTGACCTTTCGCTTTCTACTCTTTCTCTCTGTCTCATCTTCAATTTGACCGATGCGATGCATTGCATTTTGCGATGAAATTCGAAATAGCCAATCCCATGAATAAGTGCATCACACTTTATGGTGATCTAATCATTCTCATCGCAACATTTATGTCCAATAAACTTAATGCACCGCTCGCTAAAACGCTCGTTAAGTTTTATTTTTAATTCGTATTCAATTTTTCGTCTTCCGCATTATATTAAAATAATTTTTTTTTTAAAGAATTTTTTATTCAATTTATTTTTTAATTAAAAAATTTCAATAATTGTTCTTAATTCAAATTCTTCAAATTTTCAAAAAATTTTCCTTTTTAAAATATGATTTTTTCCATCAATTTGTTGTTTTTATGGAATTTTTAAAATTTATTAATTAATAAATAAAAAATAATTAAATAAATAAATTTTTACCAACAAAAAAAAATTCTCGATTTCTCTCACTAAATCTAGTTTTTCGTATCTTAATTTCTGAAATTATTATTTCTTCTGCTCTAGGGAATTTTTAATTTCTTCAAACTTTCATTTTTTTATTTTCTGAAATTCGATTTTTTCAACCATTTTTTTTTTGTTTTTTCAAAATTCATAAAATTTATTTATTTATTTACTTTTATAAACTTGCTCACAATTTTTCTCAATTTTTCCCGTAAATTCTTTTAGTTGGTGCATTTCTAAAATTCTTAATTTACCTTTTCTTCAACCTTTTTCATTTCTTTAAAATTTTCCATTTTTTACACTGAAAAAAAAATTTATTTAATAATTCAAATACTTGATTACTTGAGTATTATTAAATAAATATTTACTTGAACTAAATAATTTTTATTTGAATTAAATAAATTGTATTTGAACCAATAATTTTTGTATTTGAAACAAATATACCATTTAATCGACTTAAATAATAATTATTTGATACAAATAAATATTTATTTGATAATAGTTAAGTAATCGAGTATTTGAATTGAATAAATTTTTTTTTCAGTGTATTAATTTTCTACTATTCTTGTCTCATTTTTATTCTTTTTTTCAATTTTTCCTTTCAATTATCTTTTCTGAAATTCCATTTTTTCATTAATTTTCAAATATTTTTGATTTTCCTTTTATTCAATATTTTGTATTTCTTTGAATTTTTCCATTTTCTATTAATTTTCTAAAATTCCCAGTTTTTTCAATTTTTCCTTCAAATTTTCTTTCTTGGATTTCTTAAAATTTCTTATACTTCTTTCAATTTCTTCGTTTTATTTTATTTTATTAAATTTTCCATTTCCTTTCATTGTTCTAAAATTCTCGCTTTTTTTTCTTTTTTGATTTTTTTCCTAAAATTTTTCTATTTTTATTTTGAAAATTTCTGAAATTTATTTACTTTAACGGGACTAAATTCTCAATTTTTTCTCTTAAATTCTCGTTTTTTTTTATAAATTATAAATTTTTCTTTTAATTTTTTTTACTAATTGCTGAAACAAAAAGTGAGACAAAATTTTGCTAAGAAGGAGTTATTTTTAACTAATTCAAATTTAGAGATGAGTCATTTTATTATCATAAAGGGAACAAGAAAAAAAATCAGGATTTTGTTCAACTGCGAAAATAATAGAGACAATGCGTAATAAAATTCACAACTAGATTTTATAATAATTCATATAAAATAAAATGTACATAGCATTTATATAAATTTCTTGGAAGTAAGGTTGATAATTTGAAATGAAGGAAGGAAACAATTTTATATAAAATGAGATACTAAATATTCATAGGAAATATCAAGTCGTAAAAACAAGTTCGCATATAGTTTTTTTTTCTTTTTTTTTTTTTTATTTCTTTAAATGACCGCCTTTGATTTTTCTTTTATCTAGCATGGGAATATTGGATCGGAATATGTGATTCGTCCACTTCCACAGCGTGTGATAAATGAAGTCGTGAGTCAAATTAAAAATCTTCACGAGCCACATCTGTTGCCCAATGTCACGAGGGTGAAAAGGAACCTGAAAAATACACATCACCATGTTGTATTCAAAATTTCAGAACGTCCTTTAAACGACGAGTTTAGTGACTTTGGTAAGTTATAAATTCCAAGAAAAATGTCTATAAATCACTTCAAATAAAATGTCTTAAATTTTCTTATATTATTGATTTTATAATTAATATTTTTTTTTTTTTATTAGAATAGAATAGAAAATAAAAATGATGTTCTTTAATGAATAATTTTAAGCCCTTTTTCTGATTTAAGTTTTATTTTAAAAAAAATATTTTGAGGTCTTTGACCTTTTACTACTTTAAATATAATGAGGTGCTTTGATATTCAATTTTATTCCGGTTATCTTATGTGTGAAATCATTTTTTTTTCTGAGTAAGAAGCGGTAATGAAATATTAATGATATTTTGAATTGGTAATCTGGAAGAATCATTTTTTTCAAAGAGAGCGATTTTTTTTTTTTTGCGTATCATATTTGAAAAGGAAAATGATTCAATACTCTTTATTTTACCTTTATTATTTATTTTGAATTTAACCACTGATAAATTATTTAATAAGAAATGTAATACAAAATGAAAAATTATTATTTATTATAATTTTATATTGAAATTTTATTGTTTTTGAAAAAAGGATAAAATTAAAAAAAATTTTCTGTTTTTTTTTATAGCTTTTATGGAGCCAGATCATTTGTCAAAGAAATTCAGGAAGAAAAGATCGATCAGCGTTAGATCGAAACGTGATGCGCCATATGTAATTTATCCTGAAATTCTTTGTATAGTAGATTACGATGGTTACAGGTAATTAATTTTTTATTATTACAATTTTAGGCGCATGATTATTCCATAAAAATAATTAATTAGAATTATCAATTTAATGAATTTTATTAGACATAATTAATTTTTAGACGAATTCTCATTTTTCGAATTAACACTTAAAAGAATAAATTTCTTTTTAAACAAATTTTTATTTAACAAAATTTTTTTGTACTGAATTTTTCTTTCACAGAATTGCTTTTAACTCAACTTTTTATTCAAACAAAAAAAAAATCTAATTTAACCAAATTTTAATTTAGCATTAATTCGCATTCAACAGAATTTTAAGTGATACAAAATTTTAAATGACAAAATTTCTAATTTACCGAATCTTCATTTATTCATATCAAATAACAATTTGTACAAATAAAAATTCGGTGAATTGAAAATTGTAGCATTTAAAAATTCGAAGCACATAAAATTTTATTAAATGAGAATTCTGTTAAATTAAAATTCGGTTAAATTAGAATTTTTTAAAAATAAAAAGTCGTGTCAAGAAAAATTCTATCAAATAAAAATTTAATATCTAAAAATTCTTTAAAGTAAAAATTTGTTTAAATTTTCATCATAAACATGAATGCATAACTTTAGAATCTGTTAAAAAATTTTTAATTTGTCTTCAATTAAAGCTAAAATTTTAATAATAAAATTGTATATATTAAAAATTTTTTTTTTATTAAATTTTTATATTAAATTTGTATAAATTTTAAATGTTTCTATTAAATTTTTGTATATTTTAAAGTTTAATTTAATAAATAATGCATTTTATCTTTTATAACATTGACTCATTCATCAAAAATAAAGTACATATTTTTGTTTTTTTTTTGTTTCCTTCTTTTTGATAGAATAAGTACTTTATTCAAAGAATTCCCTCGAATTCGATAGATATGATTGTTTCGTCGAAAAGTATCATTTGCTAAGTGTCTCCTTTTTTTTATGAAGAAAAAAGAAAAAAAAAAGATAGAGAAAAAATAACATCATATATGCTTTTAGATTGCACGGCGGTGACAATGTGCAAATTAAGCGGTACTTCGTTTCATTTTGGAATGGAGTGGATCTCAGGTACAAATTACTAAAAGGTCCCAAAATTAGAATCAGCATCGCTGGAATTATAATATCACGCGTGAGTAAAATTTCCTCTTTAAAATACATATTCATCATCATTTTTTTCTTATATATTTCATTATTTTTAAATACGTCAAAAAATTTTTCTTATTATAATCTTAATGTTACTAATAATGTTAATAATAATAATAATAATAATATTAATAATAATATTAATAATAATATTAATAATAATATTAATAATAATATTAATAATAATAATACTAATAATAATAATACAAATAATTTAGAAGTTAAAATTTTTAATCGGACTCTAATCACTCTTTTCAGTTAATTTATCAAAAAAATTTTTAGTGATGTAAATTAAGCTATATATCTTAAAACTTCATCGGAATTTTTGAATAATTTACAAGTTAACTAATACATATAATATAGTATCTATTTCAAAAGCTTTATAAGAAATATTGAAAATTAATTTTCTGTTTATTTCTTTTTTTTCCATATCTAGAATTCATTGGAATATTTTTTTTTTTTTTTTTTGGAAATTTTTGTCTTCCATAAGAAGCCGTTTATATTATTTCCAAATTAGGTATAATTATGGAAATATTAATAGGGCGTGGAGAGGGGATTTATAAAAATTGATTGTCGAGAATATAAAATTTGAAAAAATATATATATATAATTAATTACACAGTCGCACACAAAAATAAATTTTTTTTCTGTCCTGGGGGGTCTGACATATGTATTTGACGTCACTGAATCTAAATCTATTTTACCCCATTACGTCATTTTTTTTTTTTTTGACATAATCAGAAAAAGTCTTCACAGCAAAACAAAAACTAATTCTGACATGGAGCTCAGGGTAATTTTATTATTTATTTTTTGTTTTCATCAGCGAAAAATTTGAGATAGCAATAATTGTCTTATTCTGGAGCCATGTGATTTTTCTGCCCGTGATGACAAAAGTTCAAATTTTGAAGGGCCCCAGTTATTATTTTTCCAAAATATTTTTTTTTCCACACTGAAAAAATGTTAGTGCAGCAGCAAGTGAAAAATTTCTATATTCAAATAATTTGATATTTAATATATTTGCCATGAGTTTTTTATATATATATATATATATATATATATATATATATATGATTGAAGTTAACGGAATATAGAAATTTTTCGATTGGATCCCTTATCTTATAAATTTTCTAAATCCGAAAGATTGTGCAAATTTATGCAAAAATGCACTTGCAAAATGAAAAGTAGAAAAGTATTATAATGACAGGTTCATTATGTCCTGTCGCCGTCAGATGGCGGGAGAATAAAGTCGCAGTTGTTATATTACATTTCAACTTTTTCATTTTACAATCGCGTTTTTGCATGAATTCGCATAAATAATCTTTCGGATTTAGGAAAATGTCGAAAGAACTTTTTTACGATAGATTTTTATATTATAAACATTCAGATGGAAAGAACAATGTGAAATACATTCTTGGATATATTTAAAAAAGCCATCGGCTACAGCTTATATTTTTTTAATCTTATTTTTTAAAATAATTTTTGTACTCTTAACTTTTTTAATAGTTTAAAACTTTTTTTTTAATTTTATATTTTGGGACATATGGACATTTTAAGGTTTGAAAATTTTGTACTTTGGACAAATAAATATTTGATTTTTAAATTTTGAATTTTTTTTTGTTGAACATAATTTGAAAAAAATTTTTTTTGTACAGCTGTGATTATGATATAATTGAATAACAAATAATTTTTTTCACCTATTATAGGGCAGGGACGCGACACCTTATTTGGAACGAAATCGCGTTGGACGCGATGCCATCGATTCCGCAGCTGCCTTAACGGATATGGGCAAATATCTTTTCCGCGAAAGGAGACTTCCGGTCTACGACATCGCTGTTGCCGTCACAAAGTAAGAGTGTCTTTTCTTAAGGTTATTTTAAATATAATAAAAAGGGGGACGATTTTCAAATTGCAAAAAAAATCTACATATTTATCCTCTAAAAGAATATAATTAGAAAAAATTTCTAGAAAAAAAATAGAACAACTAAAATTAGTACCGACTGAATGTTATATAAATATAAAATATTTATAATATATTTTATATTTATTCTTTTTTATTTATTATAAAATTATAACTTTATATAACTTTTTAATTTGTCTGAAAATACTTCCTAGAAAGAGAAAATTTTTTTTTTACCTTTTGATAATGGGAGATTTCATTTTTTTTTTTTTTTTATTTTGTATCAGGTAATAAAATTAATTTTTCAATGTCAAATTTTTATTTCGACAAACAGGTATGATATGTGCCGTCGTAGGAAAGGCGGTCGCTGCACTAAGGGAACTGCCGGTATGGTTTATTATACACTGATAATGCATTTTTATTAATTTTCTATATATAGGTATGTTTTGTGCTTGTCGAGATACGTGTAATCCCAAATTATTTATTAACGTTGACGTTAAATTCACGTTTGTTTATAAATCTAAACGGGTAATTGATAATTTTAATTTCATTTAGAAACAAATTAATTTCCTTTCTCGAATATTATGCTCCTGGTATTTTTATTATTTTTTTTTTTTATTAATAATTTAATATTAGTAAAAATTTAATTTAATATTTTTATTTATTTCAAAATTCAAAAAAAATTGATTATTATTAATTAATTAAAAATTATTATTAACAATTATGAATTTTATAGATTTTTTATTTTAATCGAGAAAGGAACTTAACAAAAATTTTTCTAACAGAGGCTGCGCTTTGGATGAAAATTTTTTTATCAGAAATCGATCACAAATCTCGAAGAAAAATTAAAATAAATATTAAAAAAAAAAAAAATTATGACATTTATTAAAATAAAATAATAAATTAATAATAATTATCATCGAGATTTGAGATTTTACCATAGCATGATGTAGAAATAAATAATATATATGTAAATCAGTTGAATATTGACGAAAAAATTATTTCGTTTTTTTGGGGAGATAAAATATAAAATGAAATTTTTTTTATTTAATGGGTATATTAATATTAATTATAATATTGTTAAATGTACTTTTTTTTCTTTTTTTTTCCATTAAATATTGTATTTGTGTTTGGCTTGTCTGCATGCACTATATAAGAAAGCTTCTAGGAAGTATTTGCTTGGCTGTTATTTCTTTTTTTTTTCTTTTTTTTTATTATTAGACGATTATTATGTATGTGTTACAAATGTAAACAATATAATATAAATTTTTTTTTTTTATTAACGTTCTAACTTCCCAGAATTGAGGTGGACTGCGACCAGCGGCTCATAAAACGATTCGTGTAAACATGTCGTTTCTTGATTTAATAACATTTTTATGAATTTAATAAAATTTCCATAGGGCTGACAATATTTTTTTTTCTTTTTATGTGTTTTTCAGTATCTTGATTATATTTATTATATTATACATTAATTCTCTAAAACATCAGAGTGTTGATATTTATGTCGAAATCTTGTCTCGTGACGTGGAGCATACGTCATCGTCCATTAATTAACGATGATAAAAGATTTTTTTGTTATTGCGTTGCAGATTAGATATGTGCAGGAGGCAATATGCGAATGACGTGTGCAATAGAGGAACTGCAGGTACGTTTCTCATACAAAAAAAAAAGTATAAAAGCAAACAAAAAAATATATATTGCACCTGAATTTTTTTAATTTTTGAACCTGGACTTAGTTTTTCTGTATGTCAAGTTGAGTTATTTATTGTATTTTTCATGCTAATTATTATTATTATTATTATTTAATTATTTTAATAATTTATGTTTTTTTAATTTATTTAATTATGTATAAATTTTATTCATCTGCTAAGAGAAATGTCGAAAAACTTTTTTAAATTTCGCGCCACTTGGCGGCGCTATTGCTTATATTTTCTTGTTACACAGTTGTTATACTTGCTAATCTGAAAAATTACCCTTTTTGTCTAAGATATAAATCTTATCATCTTATTCGAAAATTAAATATTTCTTATTTATTTTATTTATTATTAATTATTATTATTATTGACATTTAATTATTTAAATAATTGGTTTTTTTATTTATTTAATTATATTTAAATTTTATTAATTTGCTAAGAGAAATTACTTTTGAGTTTTTTTTAAATTTCGCGCCATTTTTTTAGTGGCGCTGTTGCTTGATTTTCTCGTTACACAGTTGTTACACTTGTTAACATAAAAAATTCCCCTTTTTATCTAAAATATAAATTTTATTATCTTATTCGAAAATCAAATATTGTTTATTTTATTTGTTATTATTTAATTAATTATTATAATTATTTTTATTATTATTATTTGTATTATTGGTATTATTAGTATTAAATATTTATTTTCTTCATTATAATAATATTTTATTTTCTTAATTGAGTGAAATCATTTTTAAACAAGACTCAAGTTGATATTATATTTTTTTTAAATAAAATTCTAAATAAAATATAATATTTTTATTGCAAATAAAATTTATTTATATAACGCTTCGAAAATTGAGTCCAGGTTCTTAAGATTCAATGTTCAGATTGAGTCAATTTTTTTAGTTTATTTTCGAGGGAGAAAAAATTAAATTAATTAAATATTTTTAAAAAAATATTTAATTAGAAATTAATATTTTTTTTTACAAAAAAATTTTTCTTAATTTTTTTGTGTTTTAATTTTTGTACAAAAATGTTTTATTTTTTTATTACATATATCCATGAGCAACATTTATTATTGGAAGTGAAATATTTACAAAAAAAAAAAAAATGGTGGAAAACGTCTTCTTCTTCTTATTCTTCTGTACGGGTTGTTCTTTATTTCTCTTTTAAGGGGGTTTTTGTTTTCACAATTTTCTCACTTTTTTTCTCTCAACCACCTACAACGAGGAATCACTCATTTGGTCAGGATTTTCAATATAATAATGCATTGTGAATAACGAAAAACATTATAAGTTTTTTTCTCACATTCTACATTCTTTTACTTTTTTTTCATTGGCACAAAATAATTGTGTTAATTTTTCTTCTTTTTTTTCAATTTCTCGACCTTTATTTCTGATTTTCGCTGCACAAATGCGAAATTATCAACTTTTTATTCTATAGCTGTAAAAAAAAAACAAAATTATTGTGACTAAAAATAATTATTAGGAAATATTTTTGTTCGTTCTTGATTTTTTTTCATCACTGCAATTATTTTCATTTCTTTTTTTTTTTTTGGGAATTTGGCAGTATTTTCATAATTTTAGAAATTTCTGTCTACATATTTTTCTCTTCTGCACACATTTTAATGTTCACTTTCTGTGACGCTTGAATGAGTGGTAATATAGTTATAAAAATGATTTTTTTTTAAAAAACTATATTTCGATTTCTATAATTCGTTTCGATAAGTATATCGATTTCATGAAAATTGAATTTATTGAATGAAAACAATTTTAAGAGATAAAAACAATAAATTATTTTCTGACTATATTTTTCGATAAATATAGGTGAGAAATTTTTTTGTTTTTAAGAACCACTCTTTTGTGTAATTAATTTTTAAAAAATGTGTCATAGAGAGTATAAAGGTCGTCTCATGATTATGAAAAAGAAATTAATGATGATTAATTATTAATTAATAATTAATGATTTTCAATGACTTTTGAAAATAATAATTTTGAGATGCATCTCGCCTTTTATACATAAAAATGCGTTATTTTATTATTTCCAATTTTTCCAAACTGTATACTTAAAATGTCTATCTTATTTAAATACTTTCTTTTCTTTCGGATGCATTTCTGATATGGACCGCGGTCGGTAAGTCTTTGAAAATAAAAAAAAAAATCCTTAAACTCAAAGAATAATTCTGGACTATTGTCACATATCGCAGATAATTTAAAATTTGCATGTAATTTTTAATTTTCTATTTTTTTTTAATATAAAAAATTTTTTTTATTTTACAAATTTTATTTTTTGTAATTTTTTATTATTGTCGATTTATTCAATCGCATCTTTTTTTTACAAAAAATGTTTATTTTTTTACATTAAATAAAAATTTAATTATTTGAAAATTAAATAATTTTGTGTTTTATTTTTCTGTTATAAATAATCAAAATTGCAAAATTAAAAATAAAATTAAAATAAATTAAAATATTTTTAAGTAATTAGAATAATTAGGTTTTTGATTAAAATTCAAAATTTACGGTATTTGACAAAGTCTTCTTCATTCTCCGAGACTATTTAAAAAAAAAACAAGTCTAACTAAAAATTAACACTATTTAGATGCATGTCGCTTACAAAGGCTAGGCTCGCTTCGACTGAGGAAAATAATAATTAATAAATTGAAGCTTTGAAAGTCGTCGTGATCAATTACTATATACTTACTATTATTTATTCTAATTTTACTATTAACTCTATAAAAATTAACAAATTATTTTTTTTGGCTTGAACAACATACAACGGAAGAGCAAACTTTAGAATTGCTCTGGTATTTTATTTTAACAAACAAAAAAACAAAATTGAATGATTGAATAAAAGAGGGTAATAATATTATTAGTATGTTTTTTTTTTTAAGTATAACTACAAATTAACTGTTAATTTAATTAATATATAAATGGATATTAAGGAATAATTGTGAATTATTAATAATAATGATTTAAGTATCGAAATACAGTTAGTGTATTTTAACAATCGAGATAATATATAAAAATTTAAAAATTATAATTATTTGATGAATATAATAATTAACAAGAATTTTTGTACAGGATTCGCGTATGTTGGTGGAGCTTGTGTCGTTAACAAGCGGCTCGAAAAAGTAAATTCTGTCGCTATCATCGAGGATACTGGCGGTTTTAGTGGAATTATTGTTGCTGCACATGAAGTTGGTCACTTGTAAGTATTTTCAATTTTTATTATTATTACTACTTTTTTTTTTAATTTTATTTTATTTACGTTTAAAAACGTTCCAAAAACGTATTTTTTTGAGAATTCTCCTCAAATATTTATTTAATTCAAATAAAAATTATTTGATAAAAATAAATATTTATTTGATACATTTTTTTCAGTTTCATAATTCTCTCAAGTCCAAAAAAAAGTTTTTAAATTTGCAATTACGAATAAAGTTTCTAATTTCATTTTATGAAAATTTTTTTTAAATTGAAAATAAAAAAACAATTGAGCGTCTACATGCAATAATCGGTCGAGCGCTCGGCTGAACGCTGTAATGCCAGTCAGACGGGTCAAAAAGTAAAAAAAAAAGAAAATGAAAATTTTGATTTTTAAAAAATAGTACCATGCAGAAAATGAAGAGGCGCATCTTTTTTTCCTTTGAGATTTTTTTATAGGACGAAAATTTAATTTAATAAATCCAAAAAACTGAAAATATTTTTTTCACTATTTTCATTATATTTTTAAACATAAATCGTCGTAACTTCCACAAATATTAATGAAATCGATTAAAATTCGGTATACAAACGCATTAGGGTCTAGAGAATACGATAAATTAATAAAAAAATTTATAATCATTAATTATTCAATAAATTATTATTATTATTAATGACGTGTCGATAATCACGATTTCTTACCTTCGCCGAGAAAAAGTCTGTGAGGAACTTTCGAGTTGAAAGAACTTCCAGTGAGACATTTGTTTATTAATATATAAAGAAGTTTTTTGGAAATTTTCGAGTCAATTCATTCACAACTTTCAAAAATATAAGTGTTTTTTGAAAAAGCGGGTGGCGCGCTAGCGAGTCGCCGCGTGGAGAGTTTCGTCTGCTAGAATAATAGGCGATAGTGTTTTGTTTTCGTACATATTTTTTATTTATTTTCGTATATAAGCAAGCATGTCCGGCAATGTTCTCTAGACCCTAATGCGTTTGTATACCGAATTTTAATCGATTTCATTAATATTTGTGGAAGTTACGACGATTTATGTTTAAAAATATAATGAAAATAGTGAAAAAAATATTTTCAGTTTTTTGGATTTATTAAATTAAATTTTCGTCCTATAAAAAAATCTCAAAGGAAAAAAAGATGCGCCTCTTCATTTTCTGTATGGTACTATTTTTTAAAAATCAAAATTTTCATTTTCTTTTTTTTTTTTACTTTTTGACCCGTCTGACTGGCATTACAGCGTTCAGCCGAGTGCTCGACCGATTATTGCATGTAGACGCTCAATTTTTAGTCTATACTTAAGGCCAGGTCAAAGTAGATGGCGCTGCCTCACTTGGACCTGGCCTTAATGACTTAATTTAGTCCTAACATAACCTCAAAACTGAAAAATGGTTTCATTTTATTACATATTTAAAAAAAAGATAATATGTAATTCAAAATAATATTTTTCGAAAAGTGTATAATTAAAGTTTTATAAAATTGATTGAAATTAATTTTTATTAAAGTTCTGTTTGCGTTAAAAACTATTTTTCAGATTTGTGGTATGTTAGGACCAACACAACATAAATGGTTAGGAGTAGCCGTATAAGTTTAGTTAAAAATAAATTTTTTTATTTTCAATTTAAAAAACTTTTCACAAAATAAAATTACAAACTTTATTCGTAATTGCAAATTTAAAAACATTTTTTTTAGTGAGGTACGCATGCGAGAACTTTAATTTCGTATTATTTACGTCCTTAAAAAAACATAGTCAATGTAAAAAAATTTAAAACGTTTTTAAAACGACCTACGTACATTTTTTTCTGAACCGAAAAAAAAATAATTTGATTCAAATAAATTTTGAAAAGTCATTAAGTCTGCCATATTAAATCAGCCATTTTGAATTTTTTAAAACTAACTTCGTATTTGTAATCACTGACCCCGAAAAAACCCTAAGATAATGTTCTCTTTTTTTTTGCAAAGATTCCAGTAAATGAATTGAATAAACTATTTTCCCACGAATAATAATATCCTGAAAATACTCTTAAACGATGATATCTGCTAATTTGCCAAAAACACATTAACTTATTTCCTTTTTCTGATTCACTTTTTTTTTCTTTTTCTTCCTTTTTCACATCTTTTCATTCTCTTCCTCTTCTTCATTGATAGAAAAAAAGAAGAAAAAATTATTTTTTTAAAAAGAATTATACCATAAAGTCGGCATTTATTATATATGTATATATATCCTTTGGTTGAGAGCGAGAAATTCATTATAGTTTTTGTTAGAGTAAATCGTTTACTGAAAATGAGCCAAGATTATATGTTTGCTCACGCCAAGTATAATTTGACAGTGACCTTACTTTTTGAAGACTTGACGTGAATCAATCAAGAATCAGGAAAACAAAATTGCACGTTATTATGATATTACAACTGATTTGTTAGAGAATATTGTGGTACATCGTATTACAAGAGAAAGTATATTGGCCCCATATAGTCAATTGTATGAATTTTCACACGAATTCAATCAATTTGTATAGAAAAAAAAAACAATTGTTTATATAAGGAAATTGTTACTTCCTTTACTAAATTACTAGAGAATGATTATTATTAATTCTTGGACACAAAAGAAAATTAAATGTTCTTTAGCCCATTAATATAACCTCAAACTAAAAAGTTGTTTTTAACAACAAATAAAATTAATTTTATCAAATTTTGAAAGATTTAGTTGTAGAATTTTGAAAATAAATTATTTTCCCCAAAAATTTCATGTTAAATAATAATTATTTCACTTATTATATTTTTTGTTTAAAGTTGGTGAACAATTGTAATTTTTATTTAATAGCTCATTTTGCTCATTGAAAGATTTTCTATAATTCTGTTAGTTGGATTTTATTAACAATATTTTGTTTAAAATTTAATAAATAAGTACCTAAATTAAATTTTTTATATATTTTTTTTTAAAATCATTATTTATCAAAAACACAAAATCAAAAATGTAGACAATCTTTCAAAGAGAAAAAGGAGATAAAAATTACGATTGTTATATAACATAACTTTCAAGAAAAAAACAAAAAATGTTAAATATTTATTATTTGGCAATAAATTTTGACTCGAAATTTTTTTTTAAAACTGTAAAACTAAAATCTTTCAAAAATTGATGTAATAAATTTTAAATATATTTTTCGTTCTCTGAAAAATCATTTTTTAGTTTGAGGCCTCAGATCGACTTTAAGGTACAAAAAAAGGCGAAAAAGTCTATTTTTTTTTATTTTAACAAAATTTAATTGGTTAATCAATATTTTACTTTACTAATATTTTACTTTTTCATTTTATTAATTCTGTAAATGAAAATTATTCTATAATGAATATTATCAAAATTTATTTTCTAATATTTTAAAATCGAACTAATTATAAAATAAGTTTTCACAAATTTTATTTAAATAGAACAAATTTCCAGAAAAAATTCTTAAAGTTACATTTTTATGATTTTTTGAAGTCTGATTTAATAAATTTAATCGAATTTAAAATTTTATCATAGTTTTTAGTTTTGATGGTCAAAAAAATTTCAGGCAATAATTAATTAAGTTTTACAGATTATTAAATAAAAAATTTTTTTTTTAAATAATACTTTTGGAAGAGTTAAAGTTGAAATTTTTAGAAATAATTGAATTTCCAAAGATTTTGTTAATTTTCAGACAATAATTAAATTTTACAGAACTAAGAATAATTTATCAAATAATTTTAGATAAAATTTTTAAAAAGTAATTGAATTTTCAAAGTTTTACAATTTTGACTTTTGAAATTAATTGAACTTTAAGTCATTTTCAATTAAAATTTTTTTTGGTAATTTCTGTTTACTGAAAAATTAATTAGAAATTGTAGACAAAACTAAAATAATTCGAAGACTTTTGAAATTATTAAATTTCAAAAAATTTTAGATAGAAAATTTTAGAAATAATTAAATTTTAAAAGCTTTTAAATTGAAATTTTTGAAAATAATTGAATTTCAAAAGATTGTGTTAAATTTCAGATAATAATTATAATAAGAGAAATTTTTAGTGATTTCTGTTGATGAAGAATTTATTTGAAATCATATAAAAAAATTGAATTCCAAAAGTATTTAATTAAAAAATGCTTTTAGATAATTGAATTTTCCAAGAATATTATAAAAATCATGAAAAATTATTGAAATTTTTGCAAATAATTAAATTTCAAGTGATTTTGAATTAAAATTTTTTGATAATTTTATTTGATAAATTTTTTTTTTAAATTATAAATAATTATTAAATTTAATACAAATTTTTATTGAAAAATAGTTTAAGATAATTGAATTTGTGAAGAATTTCATTAAAATTATTAAAAATAATTAATTTAGTGACGAATTTTAGTTAAAAATTTGTTAAAGACGTATTTTGTTTAAAAATTTTGTTAAAAAAATGTTAAATAATTTTTTAAAAATCGAAAAAGTTGCATTTTATTAAAATAAGTCAAAAAAAAGTCGGAAAAAGTCGTATAATCCGAGGCCTGGGTTATGTTACATAGCTAAATACACTTAAAAAATTTTAATAATTTTGTTTTATTACATTCTAATTAATACTTTATTTGCTAAAAGAAAATTTCAATTATTTATATAATTTTTCTCTTATTTACAAATTCGCGTAGAATTAATTGATTCGGTAATAACTTTTTATTATAAATTTTTTTTCTAAAATGTAAATACATACATTGGTTTGCAAAATTCAACAAACAGAAAAGTAATAGATTGCATAAGTTTTATAAAGGGAAAGTAATATATATATAAAGGAGGATTTAATTTTTTTATTCAGATTAGGAGCCGTGCATGATGGTTCGCCACCACCAAGTTACCTTGGTGGACCTGGAGCAGAAAAATGCCGCTGGGAAGACGGTTACATCATGAGTGACCTCAGGCATACTGAAAAGGGATTTAAGTGGTCCCATTGCAGCGTATCGTCTTTCCATCATTTTTTGAAGTACGTATTTGTATAAAGTAGAAACTTTTATATATAAATATGCAATATATGTGTACAACAACAAAAAAAAGTTACCGTACACAACAATTTGTTTCTTGCTTATTTCGCGAAGCATATAGCAAGTATATGTTGCACAATTAGTGATTCTTTTATTTATTACACAATAATTCTACTTATTTTTTTTTTGTTCACGCGTTCATATTTGCAAATAATAATTGATAATACAAATATTATTGTTTACTTTTCATATATATAATGTTAATTTTTTTGACACTTAAAATCCTCATATTTAAAAACTGGTTAAAAATTACTTTGTTAAAATTTCTGATTAAATTCGGATGCATCACTTCTGATTATTCCGGAAATTGTAGGAAAACGATTTTCGAAAAGGATCCAGAATAGGTCAGAATAATAAAATTTACTTTTTAATTTCAAAAATAGGTTTTATAAACCAGCTATTAATATTTTTAAAAAATAAATTTTGTATTGAATTGTGTTAGTCCAGCACAAAAAAGGAACAATTAAAACAGTTACGAAAATTTAAATTTTTAAATAAATACATTTTAAAATTAAAAAATATTTTTTCCTCAGAAATATTTGAAAATTATTTTTTCAAAAAAACTTTTTTACCGAATTGTCTAGACCAAAACATAAAGAAACAATTTAAAAGACGAAAAATTAAATTTTTTTAAATTATTCAATTTTAAAATTAAAAAAGAAAAAATTATTGAAAAATATTCAAAAATTATTATTGTTTTTCTCAACAAAATTTTGTGCTTAATTGTGGTAGTCGAGTACAAAAAGATACATTTAAAACAATTACGAAAAATTTAATTTTCGAATATTTCAGGTTAAAAAAAGATGTACCTACCTATTTAGATTTTAAAATGAAATTAATTAAAAATATTTTTGAAGTTTTCAAAAATGTTACAATAGAATTTTTTTTCTTCTAAACAAATGCAATTTAGTACAAAATTAGTTTTTTTAAAAAAATAATTTTTAGATATTTTTCGATAACATTTTTTTTTTAATTTTAAAATTTAATAATTTTCAAAAAATGTTAATTTTTCGTAATTTTTTAAATTGTTTCTTTTTGTTCTCAATTAGACGATTTAGAACAAACTATTTGAAGTACAATATTTTTTGAATGTTTTTGGATTAAAAAAATATTTTTTTGAATTTTAAAATTGAATAATTTCCAAAAATTTTGAATTATTCGTAATTGTTTTAATTTTTTCTTTCACAGCAAATTAAAAGGCATTAATATAAGCTGCAACGCTTATTATTTTAATCCAATTTTGCTTATTTTAATACCAAAAAGGATTAAAATAAGCAAAATTGGATTAAAATAATAAGCGTTGCAGCTTATTTTAATCCCTTTTAATTTTCTGTGTTTTTATGATGGACTGGTACGCTGCCGTGCAAAGCTGAAAGACCGTAACTTTATTTTTGAATTAGGTTATGTTGACCATTACATTTTCACTTCTATAAAAATAATGAGATTAAAATTTCGATCAAATTTTGTTTTGTTAAGGTAGAAATAATTATTTCTACCTGAAATGGATGAAATTTTTCATAATTTCAATTTCTATATTCTTGCAAAAGGAAAAATTGTAATGGTCAACATAACCTATTGGAAAAATAAAGTTACGGTTTTTCAGTATTGCACGGCAGTACGATTCAGTTCAAAATTTGTTTTTGAAAAATAATAATTTTTGAATATAAATGTGGATTAAAAAATTGTTTTTTGAATTTAAATTATTTTGTATAATTTATTATTAAGGTCCATATGTGACTTGTAATTTTACATATAAAAATTCTTCGCAAGTTTTCTCGCAAAATATATTTGATAATTTCAGCTAAAATTTTGTAGAGAACTTAAACATAATATTAATATAAGAATTTGTTGTTATCGTGCCAGGGTATATTAATATTTCGTTATTATTAAATAATTGCATATTTGAAAAAATAACTAAAATCGTATTGCCGCCATATTAAATTTTTCTCAAATATGCAATTTTTTAAAAATAATTTTTTTTTATTATTAATACTTTGGCATATAATAGCGATGCTTTGTATTATTTTTAATGTTCTGAATAAAATTTTAGCTCAATCTATTAATTATTTTGCAAGAAAACTTTGAGGAGAATATTTATATGTGAAAGCACAACAATCACGCATGTCCTTAAAAATTCTGAAAATTGTAAGAATTTTTTTCTGTTCTGGTTTTGTAGAATTGTTTATTTTTAATTACACGTAAATGTCATTTTTGAACTTAAAATTGGTCATTTTAGTAATTTTAATCTTAATTAATATTTTTTCAAAAAAAAAATTTGCAGCATAAATTAGTCCGGTTAAAAATTATAGTTTTTTTTATAAAGTATTATAATTAAGGGATTTTTAAATGATGTTTTTTTTGCCTAAAGCAAATAATTCATTGATAAGATATATTTAGATGATACAGTACAAAAACATGAAAATTCTCTCTTTTTGGAGAATTGCCCATAATATATTAAAACAGAAAATTACAAGTAGCTTTTTTTGCGATCGTTTGTAAAAAATAAAAAAGACAATGTAACTTAATGAGAAATAAATTGTAACGTGTTTTGAATGATATTATTTTCTTTTTTTTTCCAGTGGAGATACAGCGACTTGCCTGTATAATGCGCCACACGAAGATGAAGCACTGCCAAGAGTATTGCCAGGAAAATTATTATCGCTTGATGCACAATGTCGAAAGGATCGTGGAACGAGCGCTTGCTTTGTAAGAAATTTTAATAATTCGTCCTTTTCACTTTCATTTCTTGACCCTGAGAGAGAAACTTGCTTTGAGAGTTCATTGCACAAAATTTTTTTTTTTCTTCCAATGAGAGGATAATAACTGTAATAAATGTCAAACGTCAGGCGCAAAAGTAATAATAAACAGGTCTATAAAAATGAGTACAATTTTTTTTTTCCAAACAATTTTGTCTTTTTCAAGAACACTCATCATCATTGAATCAAATTAATTTATATACAACTAAAATCAGTAACAGATTTCATTTGTAAATAATTTCTTGAAATTTCACTGTTTTTTTTTAGTGATTAGTAATAATTAAAAATTAAAATAGAAAACAGTAATTATTATTTCTTATTTTAGAAAGACGATCGTGTTTGTGCTCAGCTATTTTGCTTCGACGCTGGCTCAGGTTACTGTGTGGCTTATAGACCAGCAGCTGAAGGTTCTCCTTGTGGCGATGGTCAGGTTAGTTGACTAATATAAAAAATATAGTGAAAACAATTTATTTATATAAGTAATAGAAAATAATATTTTAGTTTTTTTTTTTAATAAATTTTACTTGAATTTCCAGTATTGCTTAAATGGAAAGTGCGTAGCGGAGCACGAGAACATCATTCCAGATTATACTCAAAATGTTCCCACCTACATAAGGCGAGATTATAATTCTGTCACACAAAGTCGGCCATATTACTCGCAATACGGAAATACGACGGAATACAGGTAGATTATTTATTTTATTCATAATAAGTCTTTCAATGAAAGCCATGTGTCAGAGGATTCAAAATTTGTCTCGGGCACTAAATTAATTGCTTACATATATGATATTTGACAATTTTATTTCGTTTATTTAAATAATAATTAAATTTCGAATATTTTTAAAAATATAAGATGAATTTTTTTTCTTTTATTACTAATTGAGACTAGCTTTCATGATTTTTTTACGAGATACGAATTTTTCAAAATTTCATTTTTATTTTTGAACTTTCTTAAAAATGCATCAATTTTAAGTTTTTTTTTTAAATTTGTGTTTTTAAATGTACTTTAAAAAAAATAACATTTTTTTCAAACGATATTTTAAGGGGACGCATAATTATTGTTCAAATTAGAATTGACGAAATTTCTGTGGAGTTGAATTAAAAATTATCAAATTTATATTTAACAGAATCTTATAAAGTAGATTTTATAATGAGCCCAGTTTTAATATCAAAGAATTTCTATTTAATAAAATTCTGATTTTATAGAATTTATATTTAACTGAACTTCAGACCTCGGATCGACTTCCAAAAAAAGTCGAAAAAGTCGATTTTTTTTATTTTAACAAAATTTAATTGGTTAATAAATATTTTACTTTAGGTAAATAACTAATGTTATTAGATATTAAATTCATTTTATTAATTCTGTAATGAGAATAATTCTATAATGAATATTATCAAGAAAATTTATTTCGAATATTTCAGAATCGAACTAATTGTAAGACAAATTTTCAAAATTTCATTTAAGTAGGACAAATTTTTTAAAAAAAAATCTTAAATTTCCATTTCTATAATTTTTTCAAGTCTGATTTAAGCAATATAGTCGAATTAAAAATTTTGTTATAGTTTTTAGTTTTGATGGTCAAAAAAAAAAATTTCAGGCAATACTTAATTAAGTTTTACAGATTTTTAAATAAAAATTTTTTTTAAATAATAATTTTGGAAGAGTTAAAGATGAAATTTTTAGAAATAATTGAATTTCAAAAGATTTTTTTTAATTTTCAAACAATAATTAAATTTTACAAGAACTAAAAATAATTTATCAAATAATTTTTGATAACATTTTTTAAAAGTAATTATTGAATTTTCAAAGATTTACAATTCAAATTTTTGAAATTAATTGAACTTCAAGTGATTTTTCATTTCAAAATTTTTGTTGATTTAAAATAATTAATTTAGTGAAGAATTTTAGTTAAAAATTTGTTAAATTATTGAAATAAAGAAGATCTGAAGAAGATTTGCATTCTAAACTAAAAAAACGTATTTCGTTTAAAAATTTTGTAAAAAAAAATGTGAAACAAGTCGAAAAATTCGCATTTTATTAAAATAAGTCGAAAAAAGTCGTTTCTTTGAAAAAAAGTACGAAAGAATCGTATAATCTGAGGCCTGGAACTTTTATAAAGTAGATTTTCTAATAATATCGAATTTTCAAGTAGTAAAATTTCCTTTTAAATGAGCCGAAAGTTCTCAACGTTCATATGAACTTTTTTTTTCAATCTATTAATTTTTAAAAATTATGATGACTATATAAAATAAAACAGTAAATTAAACAATTATTAAATTAATAACTTTTTTTTAGATATTTTAAACAATATTTTGTAATAAAATTCGTACTTAAAGAAGTAGCAAAACAAATTTAGTTCATATGAACGTTCAAAACTTTTGGCTCATCCTTTTAACAGAAATTATATGTAGTAAAATTTTCATAAAAAAAGGATGAAATTGATGCATTTTTAATGAGTAAGTTATGAGCATTCAAAAATAAAATTTTGAAAAATTCGTATCTCGTAAACGGTTTGCTAAAAAAATGGAAAAAAAAATCATGAAAGCTAGTCTCAATTAGTTAATTAATAAAAGAAAAAAAGATTCAAAAAAATCGGACATATAAAATGCAGTCTGATTCATATTAAACAAGAAAATATTTGAATACTTACTGGCTTTTTGAAATAATATTTTACACTTTTCAAAAAATATCTTACTTAATTTAAAAAAAATCACAGAAAATTAAAAGGTATTAAAATAAGCTGCAACCCTTATTATTTTAATCAAATTTTGCTTATTTCAATCCATTTTGGTATTAAAATAAGCAAAATTGGATTAAAATAAGAAGCGTTGCAGCTTATTTTAATAACTTTTAATTTTCTGTGATGGTTTTCATAACGTTTTTCGAAATATAACTACTATTTCATGAGAAATATTTGGCAAATTTTTTTTTTTTTTTGATAGTAATACATACATATTTTACAGATAAAAAAAAATTTAAGGAAGTTATACTTATTAACTGACAATAACGTGAATATTATAACTAATAAATAATGGAATATTTCTCCCCACCTACGCAGGTATCCATGGGTTACAACTCGCAGCAACTTCGACACTAGATATAAATACTCAACACCCTCTACACCTAGTAGAACAGTTAGTCCCTATAAAGTTTTTTCACAATATACAACACCTGTTTATAATAATATTAAAAAAACACCAAGCACAACTTGGAAAAAGCCACAGGTTAAAACAACAAGATATGTTAACGATAAATATTATAATAGTCCCTCAATAGCAACAACCACGGAAAAAGCTTATGTTATTCATAATTATGTGAAAACATATTATCGCTCGACTAATAATCCAAAAGCAAATTATCCCCAAAGTAAAGTAACTTATCAAAAAACTTATCCCTACAAATATAAAAGTTCAGCCAGCTCGATGTCATATTCGTCAACGGCCGATGGAAATGAAACAGATGATGAAGGTCATGGTAAGATAATGTTGTTGACTGAACGTAACCTTTTTCTCTGTTCAAGTTCATTTCTGCAGTCTTTTTATTTCATATTATTACGCATGTGGTTTTCTCATTTCATTGCCTATATTTATACGACTATTAATATAGTCATTGTCCCATATACCTACTGGAATGGACTTTTATTCGACGTTTGATTTTTCTATTTTCTTGAATTTTACAGGGTAGCCACAAGTCAGGAAAAATTTTTCTTTTGTCAGGGAATTGTTAAGGAAAAAAACATTTTTCTCAGTGAAATTTATGAAGAGACGAATAAATGAATTCTAAAATTAATTTTTCATAACGCGGTGCAAAAAAGAGGCACTTTTTTAGCACGCCGTGCTAAAAAGTGCGTTTTTTTGCACCTTGTCATGAAAAGTATCGTTCGTAACTTGTGTTAATATTTGCAGATTTTTGAAAAAGTGTTTTTTTTGGTACAAGCTGTAGGCAAAGCTTCGCTTCGCCTACAGCTCGTCCCAAAAAAAACACTTTTTCAAAAATCTGCAAATATTCACACTCGTTACGAAATATACTATTTTAGAGTTTTTATTTTATAGACTTTTTATTTCATTGAATTTAAGAGAATTATTATTATTTGCTCAAATTTTCATTAGACAGAATAGTAATTAAAATGAATTTTCATTTTACAAAAAAATAATATTAGAAATAATTCTTCTCTATTCGAATTTTAATTTTGTTCGAATTTACATTTTTACAGAATTTTTAAAACGGCGAATTTTTATTGTACAGAACTTTCATTTATCCGAATAATATCAGACAGAAAAATACGCTAATTTAAAAATTAACAAAGTTATAAACAAAATTATGATTGGTTACTTTTAAAATTAGAGCCTAAATTTTTCTGTCAGATATAATATTCGATCAAATGACAGTTCTCTAAATTAAAAATTTTGCATTTTAAAAATTTTGTAAAATGTAAATTTAAAAATGTGAAAAATTAAAAATTTTTTAAGTTTAAAATTATCTACATATTTTAATTGATTAAAAAATTTCAAGTTATAGGGAATTTTAAATTATCCAAATTTTAATTGACTTTTTCAATTTATCCGAATTTTATTTTTTATCTAAATTTTTTAATTGGTTTAAATTTCCAATTATCCGAATTTCGATTTATTTACATTTTAATTTATGTTTAAAATTACCAAAATTTTAATTTGTCAAGATGTTAATTGATTTTTGTCTCAAATTTTTTTAAATTTTAATTGATTTAAATTTCAATTTATCTGAATTTTCAATTTATTCAAATTTTAATTGATTTAATTTTCAAATCATCCGAATTTTAATTGATTTATGTTTCATTTATCATACAAATTTTTAAAATTGTTCAAATTTTAATTGTTTTAAGTTTAAAATTATAAAAATTTGAATTGATTTAAATATTTTAAATTATTCGAATTTTAATTTATTTAAATTTCAATTGATTTATGTTTCAAATTATTCAAAATTAAATTTACTCAAATTTTAAATTTATTAATGCTTTAATTATTAATGAAAAATTTTAATTAATTAAAATTTGAAAATATTGAAATTAGTTATTTTCTCACTTATTTTTGATCATCTTTTTACTTATTTTCAAGAAAAAAATAGTAATTATTAAATTATTATTATTAATTTATAAATTAATAATAAAAAAAAAGTTGTCAGTAGAAATTTTATTGTCAGGGTAATTAAAAAAAATGTATTCTTGTGGCAACCCTTCTTTAAAAAATGGAGACAGTTGTTGGACTCTTTATAAAATTTACTTCTTCGATTTTTAAATTTTCATTTTGTATATATGCGAGAAAAAACTTTATTCGCAACATAGATCTTCATCTTTTGTCACTACATTTCGTAGTGTTAACTGAAACATATACTGATGTGGTTAAATATCTATATATCTATATTAAAATTAGAGAATATAATCATTTTTTCATATCAAATAAGGTTACTTTGACTATCTACACATATCAATATAACAGAACACACTTATACCTCATAACACTTTCGTCTACTATATTATTTTCCTTAATTTTGACTTTTCTCACCTCTACACTGATAATATAAAATAATCTTCTTTGTTTCAGCCAGCTCACTTCCAGACAGTGATGGCGATTATTATTTTAATTTCACGCATTTTTTCCATGTACTTACATTTAAGACTTGTCTTTCTATGTCAGGCAGAAAAGGGTGTGACAAAAAAAAAGAAAAAATAAACAGAAAATATATTTGTTTTTTTATTAGTTTTTTTCTTTTCTAGAACGTTTAAAATTAATTTTTCAAAAAAAAAATATTTTTTTAATGTTTACATTTTTGTTAAAAAACAAAGAAAAATATTTTTTTTACTTTTAAAAATTATTATATTTTATGTATTTAAAGAAAAATTCAATTCGCAGAAGGTTTACAAAAAAATAATAGCAAAATTTAAGTTAATTTTGTTCGATGTATTTACATTAAAAATTTTCCCATTGGTTTTTTTTTTGTGAATTTATTATTACACGCTGTTTCAATTATTATTTTCTTAATTAATTTTCCCTTCTAAATAAAAATCTTTGCTGAAAATTCTATTATCACACTTTCAATCTATTCTTTTCAAAATTTCAATTATATATACCTATTATTAATATTTAAGACTTTTTAAATGAAACTTTTAATGTTCACATACTTTTTTTTGCATACACGCTTTTATCCATATTTAAATAATTCTCCCTATGTATAGATTATATTTATTATTATGTAAATAATACATTATTATAAAATATTATTTATATAATAATAAAAATAAATAATAAAACAATAAAAGTAAATAATATAAATATATATTGAATAAAACTTTGCAGATTTTTACAACACAGTAAATATAATCGACACGAATTATTTTTCCTGATTCAAAAATATTTAAATTTAGCGCCATTATTTATATTTTTGTGTTATATGGTTGGTACATCTACTTGTCCCTAGATTCCTAACCTAAATATTTTTTTGTCGTAAAATTTCAAATGAATTAGGTATCTAAAATTATTTCGATTATTACTTTTTTTCAAAGTACAATAGAAGCTGGAGGTTTTCAGTAGCTTTATATTTAATAAAAATCTATTAGATGACAATTGTTTCAAAGTTAAAAAAAAAAAAATTGAAAAAACAGTATTGTAATATAAATAAAAAAATTGCAACAAAATATTGTAGAAATAATTTTTTTTAATGTAAAAAATAAAAATATATACGACAGTTGTCATTACATAATTTAAAATTACTAGAAAAACAAAAAACAAAAAAAAAAGAAATAGCGGTCTGACAGACCGCGAAAAGCACTAAGCGGGAGTTTTTTTTCCACGTGCAGTTTAAAGGTTTAAAAATCGACAAAAATTAGAATAAATTAAAAATTTTTTTTTTTATGTCTAGAAAGAATAAAGTTTAAAGAGAAACTTATTTGTATTACAAACGTAACGCATATAGAAATAAAATAAGTCATCAAATTGTTTATTTTGCATGAAACAATAAAATTGGAAAAAAATAATCCATCACTCAAAAATTTTAAACCCCCATGTGTCGATTAAATTTTTGATTGTTACAAATCTGCATATTGCTTTATCGAAATCAACGAATTATTTTGAATTGTTTTATTTGAAATGTAATTGCAAAATTAAAAAAAAAATAAAAATAAAATGAAGACTATAGACTAATTCTTCATATAGAATTTCTTTTTTAAAAATTTTTAAAAATTAATTTGCTTATTTTAGAAACAGAGGCCGATGAATGCAAGGACGTGGCGATTGATTGCGCAGGGCTGATCAGCAGGATGGGAACATGGCTGTGCCATCTGCAATCAGTGAAAAGCCGTTGTTGCGCGTCCCTCAAGGGAATCTGCAATAGTTAGAGAGAAAGCAAGAGAAAGAGGAACGAAAAAAAAAAAAAGAACAGAGAAGCTGGTGCTCACTATAAGGGCGCTAAACCTGTGCAAATGTCGATGTTGTATAAAATGCAAATAACTGTCGATTATAATTATTCGACAAGAACTTTATTTTCTTTTGTGCACTAATAGTGAAAAAGAATGAAAGTTTTCATTTTTTTTTTTTTTTTTTTTTTTTTTAAACAAACAAAAAAAAAGTGCAAGGAACAATTTGAATACCTCGCAACAATTGTCTTTATCATCCTTTTCCCCTCCCCTAAAAAAAAGTCCTCTCTCACATCATAAAAAAAAAATATTCGGAAACAATCCGAATTGGGCTAAAAAAAAAAGTTCTTAATTCCTATTAAATAAGGAAAATTGGAAATTTAAAGCCTGAAACAAAAAAAATCAGAAATAGTTCTGATAAAATTGTGAAAATGATCCTGAAATGAAGTTCAAACGTAAGCTGTGTGTACAAGTGATGTTTGTTTTATTTTAATTTTTTTTTTTTCATTTTCTATCTCGTCCTGATGTTAGAATGTATGTAGAGTTAATGAAGATTCTTATTTTGTTTTTTTAAAAAATAAATTAAAGAATCTATTAAATTGACTTTTGTCTGAAAACACGAGTCGTCTTTCATTTTCATATTTTGTTTTCTTTTTTCTTCTTTTAATATCTTGTGTATTCTAATCTTTTTTTTTTTTTTTTTTCTTTCGTTTAACTTAATTATTTTTTTTTTCTTTTTTATTTAAGTTCTCGATTGACGACATGGCGCACGAACGTTTGTTCATTAGCCCTGACTTATATAATTGTGTGACATTGGCGAAACCAACAATTTAATGAAGCGTTATTCAAGCAACGTGTTTTAATGACGAAAATATTTTCAAAAGACACTATTTTGTAGCGTAACAAATAAATAGTAGTGATTAATTATAAAAAAAAAAGTGTGTTATTTTTAATTCACCAGTTTTTCTATTTCAATTTTAGTGTTTATTTTAAAATATTTAGAATATTTTCTATTTAAATTAAAAATTACTTATAAAAAATTTTTTTTGAGGAAACTAAAACTTTTTACCTGAAGTTTTTTTTTAGAGTCACTGATTACGAATTTAATATTAATTTGTAATCAATAACTCTAAAAAGTTCCGAATAATAAATTTCAAACGAATTTGATGAATTTAGAAAAAATACTGCATATATTGGATCCAGCGTTTTGAATTTTCAAAATTTATTTCCAGATTGGTAATTAGCGACCCCTGAAAACCCCCGAGTAATAAATTTCAAGCGAATTAGAACAATTTTTAAAAAATCTTCCGTCATATTGAATCCACCATTTTGAATTTTAAAATACTGACATCCGATGAGCCAAAAGTTTTGAACATTGAAATAAACAAAATATTTTTTTCAATCTCTATAAATTATTAAAAATTATGATAGCCATGTAAAATAAAACAATAAATTAAACAATTATTAAATTATAATAACTCCTTTTTAGATATTTAAAAACCATATTTTGTAATAAAATTCGTATTTAAAGAAGTTGCAAAAAAAATTTCGTTTATTTGAAAGTTCAAAATTTTTGGCTCATGACATCCGATGACTATAATTAGCGTACTTTTTTCTAAATGAAAATAAATTTTTTAGATGTTGACCGTATAACATAACCTCAAATTAAAAAAACGGTTTTTATAACGCGATCAAAAATATTAGAAAAATTAATTCCAATCAATTTTGGAAAATCTACACTCAGAAAAAAGATATGTTTGAACCAAATGTACCATTTTTTTATATTTACCCAATTTTTTGGTTAGTTCAAACAAAATTTGTTTAATTCAAATAAATATTTATTTGATCTAAATAACTGTTTGGTTTATTTTAATAAATTTTTTGTACAAAGAAAAAATTTGATTGAGCTAAATAAACGTTTGGTTAACTGTATATCAATGCATTTATTTTGTTGATTTAACCAAAATTTGGTTGCTTCAAACGAATTTTTTTCTGAGTGTAGTAAAACACATTTTGGAAAAATTCCAATTTTTATAAACAATAGCTCATTTTACTTATTAAAAATTTTAATAATATTTTTATCAAAAATTATAAAAAATAATAATAAATGATAATAAAAATTAGAAAACAATTAAATTAAATTGTTTTTATTAAATAATTTGTTAACATCATACACCGAGAAAAAAGATTTCTTTGATTCAAAGAAAATTTATTTGTTTAAAACAAATTATCTTTGATTCAAAAAAATTATCTTTGTTTTAAAGAAATTTATTATTTAATTCAAATAAATGTTTCTTTGATCAATGTTAGTATTTATTTGATTTAATGCACAAATTTCTTTCATTCAAAGAAAATTTTTATTTTGAATCAAAGAAAACAAGTCAAAGAAACTGGTTTCTTTAAATCAAAGAAATCTTTTCTCTGGGTGTAGAAAAAATTACGATTGCAGAGTATGTTTCAATGAATAAAATAATAATTTAAATATTAATTGAATAGAATTTCCGATTTTTGTCCTAAAAAAAAACAAAAATGTTAAAAACATACAGGTTAGAAATCATTTTTTTTATTTGAGGTTATGTTATGATCACCATAAAATTTTTCTAATTTTTTTGAAGTTACGTTCATTATACAAAAGTCAACAGGTGATTAAATATATGAATAATTATTATTGAAACTTTATCTTGTTTACAATAAAACAATTTAATTGCGATTTAAAAAAATGTGTTTTAAAAAACACGTTCTACGGAATTTAACTTTTATCCTTGTATAAATTTATCAGATATTCTTATCCTTGATAGTTCAATGTCTTCGTATTACATATGACCTTTGATTTGTTTAAACAAGTGTTTTTTTTGTTGTAATTTTTGTCAGTTTTGAAATACGTCAATAATTAAAAAAAAAAAAACAAAAATTAAAATTTCACATTATCATTTGAAGTACATATATATATTAACTGTTTGTTTGCTGTACATTAAATATTTAAAAAACTATTTACTTATGTTTAAAGTAAATTTATCGTACATAGATATAGGTGCAAAACTTTTTGACAACAGCTCACATAAATTCATTTTTTTTCAACTCAAATAGTTGTTGTTATTTTTCTTTGCTTATAAAAAAATTTATTATTTTTTATAGTAATATTGATAGGAGATAATGATTCGTTTCGCGATTATTATGTTAATTATGTGCGCGATAAATGTGCAATGTCAACAGGTGAGATTTAAAAAAAATACAGTACAAAATTAATTTTCTTCACAAATCAGAAAAATTAAATTACAAAATTTATTATAAATAAATTATATTATAAATAAATATTATAAATAAATAAAAATAAAATTTACATTATAAACTTAATAATAATTATTTCAATTTAAATAATTAAATGAGTTTCATTAATAAAAATAATTCTTATTTAAATTAGAATCCGGATTTTTTCACTGAAGAAGAAAAAATGTTGCTATTTCAATCAAATTCAGGTAAATAAAAAAAAATTATATTTTTAGGACTTCATTTTAAAAGAAATATAATATTTCAGTTCCAAAATATGAGATCGTTCATATCAAGCATAATATTAAGAAAAGATGTTTATATAAAAATTATGCTCAAGTTTTTCTAAAAACTTTTAATAGAAGTTTAACGTTATATTTAAAACCTGAAAACAGTGTTTTACTTGGTAAAAAGACAAAAGTTTGGAGTGCTGAACCAAATTTTCTTTCACCACAGGGTGTTAATTATAAAGTTATTTCGGATGTAAGTATATTTTTAATTATTATCCTTATGTACATATATAAAGTGGCTCAAAAGAATATTCAAAAATTTAGATTTTTCTCAAACATACACTACCGGTAAAAAAAAATGTCTTTAAAAGTTTTTATCTCTGTTCAAAATCATCGTAGAAAGTTTTTTAAATAATTTTTGGAAAGATTATAAAATTTACCGTAAAATAATCATATAGTATAGGTATCATATACTAACTGAAAATGCCGATTTTGAGAAAACTAAATAAAATGCTAGTAAAATGAGAAATTTTTTTTTAATCTATAGTCTATCTATTTTAAAAGTTAATGTAGTTTTTAAATCCATTATTATTTTTTGATAATTTTTAACAGTTTTTTTTGTAAAAAATGATTTTGTGCAGCGAGGCAACACGGCACGTTGAACTCCGCGCTGGGGAGAGTTGTGCCGACGCCGGGGTCGGTTGTGCCTCACAGATTTTTTAGTTGTTTCAGTTGAAGCAAATGATTTTACGTGTAAGAAATAAAATAATTATTGCCAATATATGATTTACTATTATTTATTAATCATTTGTTATAAACTTTTAAAGGTTTTTAGGAACAATCTTAAGATTTATAGATTTTAGTAAGTACAAATAAACATAATTTGACTTATATTCTGTAAATGCATAGTTAGTCAGTCACTTAAAATATAATTTTCGTAATAAGTATTTTTATTATAAACATTCAAAAGATTTTTCCAATAATCGTAACATTTATAGATTTTTGTAAATAAATAAACATTTCTGAATTAAATTTTACAATTAAATAATTAGTCAGTCTTTTAAAATATTTTTTGAAATAATTATTTGTATCGTTAATTAATTGTAAAAACTCTACTTTCTGATTAATAAATAATTTTGAATACATGAATACTTATTCCGAATGCGATTTATTGAAATTACAATTGACACACATATATAACTGACCTTTTTTTTACCCTTCACACATTTTAAATGTGCCAAGTTTTTGCAAACTATGCATTGAATCAATTTTTCTCTTGATTTCGGGTTGGAATAACTATTCGAACAAACGAGGCAATAGTAGATTATGGTTATGTAGCGATTGACAGCGGCACAACCAGCCCCAAGCGAAAAGCACAATTAACATCGTTGCGTCGATACTCACTTTTATCATATATTAAAAAAGTAGATAAATAAAATGTTAAGATCAATACACCATTGAATCCCTCGATAAATTTGGATCATTTAAAAAAAATACGTATCGATATCTTTAAAAATGCAAAAAATAGACCAAAAAGTGTAAACATGAAAACTTGCACGTAAGTGACGCCAAAGCACCAAATTACTAACAGTTAATTATTCCGTGAAGCAAACAAAATCAAAATAGTTGCCAAAGATGCGCATAAGTAAAAGAATACTTCTCTCACTTCCACTTTTCAAAAAGAAAAATTTGTTTTTGAGATATTCTTATCGGCACAACTTACCCCCGGTACTTTCAGCCCCGGTCTCCCCTAGGCTAAGAGGCTAGTGGCGATAAATGGGCCACCAACGTTGGTGTCAAAATTAGTACATTTTACTTTTTAAACATTTTAAAATTATTTTATTTTAAATATTTCTCGAAACGCTGAAACTTTTTCAAAATCGGGCAAAATACCAAGGATCCTTATCTTATAAATTTCTTAAATCCGAAAGATTGTACAAATCTATACAAAAACGCGATTGTAAATAATGAAAAGTAGGAAAATAATATAAAGATAGCTTTATTACGTCCTGCAGCCGTTAGGTGGCAGAAGTATGCAGGGAGCATAATGTCGCAGCTGATCACATTATATTACATTCCTACTTTTCATTTTACAATCATCGCGTTTTTGTATAGATTTGCACAATCTTTCGGATTTGAGAAATTTCTAAGATAAGGATCGTTGGTATTGTTAAAGTGCGTTCATACATCTTCTTTTATATCAACTATGGCGTGTAAATGATCTAACCTAATTTCTATATTCCTTGTTCTTGATCATTAAAAAATGGCGTCAAGTGCACTGTATTTTTGTACACGTTTTCTCTTTTAATAAACTGTTCTATATAAATAAATGATAAAAGTCAAAGTTAAAGTTGATTTATTTCATCCATAAATAACAGGTATTTTGGCCGATTTTGAAAAAAGTGTCCGTGTTTCGAGAAAAAAGTATTTTAAAATCAATGTTTATCATTTTCACGTTCAGTGCTGTCTTTATAGGGCGACAATTAAATGGTTAAGAATTTCAGAGACCGTTCGACACTCTTTATTAGGAAACTTTAAATATAATTAGAAATGATTGGGAAATAAATTAATCATTAATAACTATTGACACAGACATTGGTGCACTATTTAGCGCCACTAACCTATTTCGTTCCTGTCAGTCAGCTGCGAGTCAAGCGATCACCCAGATAGCACGTAATCTTGCAGCAACCTTGCGGCAAACTTGCCGCGCAATATTGCCAACCTTGCGCGGCAATATTGCCACAAGGTTGCTGCAAGCTTAAAATGTCCCACCTGACACAAGCTTGCATGGTAAGCTTGCGGCAAGATAGTCGTGCAAGGTTACTACAAGATTGTTCAATAAGTTTATCGCAATATTGCTTGGTAAGCTTGTGGCAAGGTTGCTTGGCAATTTTATGGCAAGGTTGCTTGGCAATTTTATGGCAAGCTTGGAGCAAGCTTGCGGAATTTAAAAAAAAAAAATTTTTTTGGAGGGAAGAAATTTATTTCTGTATATGCATTGAGCACCAGTTTCTGGGAGGTCAAAAAAATTTATTGCGCAGCCGTAAGTGCTTGTGATTGCAAGTGCGCATAGTGCTCATTTTCGTAAACCTAAAAAAATTTTTTGTTAATATTCCGCAAGCTTGCGCCAAGCTTGCCATAAGATTGCCAAGCAACCTTGCCACAAGCTTACCGAGCAATATTGCGATAATCTTATTGAACAATCTTGCAGTAACCTTGCACGGCAATTTTGCCGCAAGCTTACCATGCAAGCTTGGGTCAGGTGGGACATTTTAAGCTTGCAGCAACCTTGCGGCAATATTGCCGTGCAAGGTTGGAAATATTGCGCGGCAAGCTTTGCGCAAGGTTGCTGCAAGATTACGTGCTATCTGGGCAGTGGAGTCGCTGCATTAAAAATCGTCCGTCATTACTTGATATTTAGTCAATATTTAAAAGTATTCTTGTGCTTAATTGAAAGCTAAAATTTCAAGCTTTTATTTAGCTTAATTTCAATTTTGTTTATTTACTTGTTTAGAAAATGCAGCCTGTCAAATTCAGATAATTAAAATTCAGTAAAATTGAAAATTACACTCCGTTTTTATTTCTCAAAAAAAAAAATTGAATAATTTTACGGCAAATTGAATTATCTTTCCAAAAATCGTTCAAAAAATTTCTACGATAATTTTGAACAAAGTTAACAAATTTTCAAGATGGTTGCGTTTTTAATAGTATTTTTGTAAGTGATATGTGCCTGAAGTTCTGAACGTTCAAATGAACAAAATCATTTTTTTGGTCTATAATTTTTTTTTAAATTACTACAGCAATGAAAAATAAAAAAGTACATTAAACACTTAATAAATTTTTAAATTATTTTTGTATACAGAAATCAATATTTTATAGTTAAATTTGAAGTTAAAGAAGTAGTAAACAAATTTTTCGTTCATTTATATAGAATTTCAGACACATTAAGTGGTTGCACAATTTTCACAGGTAAGTTTCAAAATTTTTTTTTATAGGATATGTTTAAAAAAATTTTTTTTTTTTTGCACGGATAGTTTTCAGAAATTTTGAGAAGCAATTTTTAGGAAAATCAAATTTTTAAGTTTTCTTAAAAATAATTTTATCAATTTTTTGTAATATTAATAGTACATTGTGTGGCAAGGGCGAAAAGTAGTTAATTCCTGACCGAGTGTGAATTTTGCCGCACGAGCGAAGCAAGGACGGCAATCGCCCGAGGTAAGGAATTGACCTTTCCGCCCGTGTTGCACACGATGTTTTTTGTCCAATTACACGATAAACAAAACGCCTAAGGAAGTAAACTAGAGTAAAATCAAAGACCAAATATTAAATGTTTAAGATACTGGATATATTTTTATAACGTTTGAGGGAAATTTATAGTATTATATTTTATAACATTATTTAAAAATATTAAAAATTTGGTGAACTAATTATTTAAAAATACTCAACTTGAAAAATGTGTCTTAAATAACCCGCAGAAAATTACTTTTCTAGAGTAGTGGACGGAAAAAAATTTTGCCGCCCGGTGACTTCATTGAGCGGGAGGCAAAATATTTTTCCACCCGCTGACGTCACTGAGCGGGCGGCAAAAATTTTTTCCGTTCGTTATCGGTGGTTGGGCGGCAAAAGCCTACTTTCCGCCGGCTGTACCTGCACGGAAAGTCGCGTTTATCGTGCATGTAGAACAAAAAATAATTAAATCACAAGATAAAAAAATATACATTTCTTCTTTCTTTTTTTTTAAGAATTTAAATTTAAATTTACAGAAGGTTTTTTAATTTATAGTTTACGAATATTAAATTTAAAACTTTGCATGATGTACGAAATAAGGCATCTGTATCAATGGAGGAAGACGATAATGGAAATATAAATTTGGTAAATACAATATCAAATAAAAATTAGCATAAAATTAAATTACTAATTAAACATTTAAATTAAAAAAAAAATAAATTATACACATAAATGAATAATTTGAGAACTAAACATTTTTTTTTAAAGTTTGGTCACATCGGCGACGATTTAGTGATAAAACCCCTTCCACAAAGAATGCTCGACAATCATAATGCGAGAAATAGACGAATAAGAGATTCTTTTTACTATAATTATTCTCAAGTATGTAGAACATATATTAAAAATTTGTATTTTAATAATTACGTATGCAAAAAATTGATCTTTTAAAAAAAAAAAATTCTTTCGTTTTAGAATAATTTTTGGAAAATACCATGGAGCCAAACAACTCCTCACATTGTTTACAAATTGCCTCCCGTGAAATATAATAAAGGTATACGTATAAATAAAAAAAAATTAAAACTCCACACTTATTACAAAATTTTCACAATAAGTATTTATTTTAGAAAAAATTAAAAATAAACTTATTTTCCAGTTAAATGGCCGAAGAAATTGCAAAAAGTTTATCAAGAATATAATAAAAATAAATCATCAAATTCCAAAGTTGATATTGTTTATCCAGAGATTTTGCTATTCGTAGATAATTCATTATTCAAGTAAGTCATTATTTAAAGAGGAAAAAAATTTAGCGACGCCAATTTTTTTGACATAACACACAATACCTCGAAATAAGACATTGTCAGGTCAAAAAAAATTTAATTTATTATTTTTAAGTTATTATATTTTTTCCTAGTGTAATATTTATTAATTTAATATATTTAATTATTTTATAATAATTAATAATATTATATATTAGACATTGTTTTTCAAATTTCAATTATTAGGTATTGGAAAATTAATTGAAACTTTATGATAAAAGAAATTAATAAAAATACTATTATAATAATTAAAAACATAATTAATAATTTATTTATAGTAAACTTGGTCGAAATGTGGAGGATGTTAAGAAATACATTGCAACCTATTGGAATGCAGTTGATTTAAGATTTAGACAATTAGAAGATCCAATGGTCCGATTAAATATTGCTGGAATTATTTTATCGACGGTAATTTTTAAAATTGTTTTAGATATAAAATTAAATAATATAGGTAGGTAAACCTCCAAGTACCATTTTCACCAAACAATTTTTTTCACGGCAGAATTAAAATTTAATTTACTTCTAAAGTACCACATTCAAAAATTTAAAATTGTTAAAATAGCACTAAAAATTTTTTTTCGAAAAACTACTTTTAACTTAAAAAATCATCCCCTTTAAATTTGAAATTAATGTTTTAAAAAGATCTTGTAGGGTCAACTGGGGTAAATCCGAACGCTTTTAGTAAGTTTCAACAATAACATAAGTTTTTTCTTTAAAAAAAAAATACTTCCGGTATTCTGGTGCATGAAGTTGTTACTTTACTTCCATAGAACAATTTTATGGGGTAGAAAAATTTTTTGATAAATTACAATCGCAGGAAACTTAGCGTTCGTATTTACCTCGATACTTTGCAACTTTCCTTAAATATGGGGGTAAATACGAACGCCACTGTATTTCAGAAAAATCTTAGGGAAAATAAATTTAAAGTATTGCAATTGTTAAACTTATATAAAAACTCAAAAAAAAATACGATAATAAACCTATTATGTAATAATGCATCATATATAAATACAAAAATCAAACAGGTTAAAAATTAAAATGCATTACACAATTAAAACCTTCAATAACTTTATCAAATCATAACGGATTTTTGCAAAACTTGGTAAAGAAAGTATTTTGGAGTGATTGAATGTAAATACAAAAATAAAAGTCAAATTTTTTAAATTCAAAATGGCGTACTTTCCTAAAACTTATTTTTAAAAATGATCAAATTTGCTAACCCTGAAACCCCCCGAGTAACAATTTTCGAGCGAATCCAATGAATTTTTTAATTCTCGTCCGCCATTTTGAATTTTGAAAAACTGACTTCAAATTGGTAATTAGCGACCCCAAAAACCGTAGAATACCAAATTTTATTAAGATCCTGAAAAACTTTTTTCAACAAACCATTTGGCAAAAAAATTGAAACACTCCTTCGAGAGAACAGAGATTAAGTTTCTGCTTATTAATTACTAACGAGGATACGTATAGAAAGAAAAACTTTTTTCTATGTACTTTTATAATGTTAAAATAATAGTGTAATCAAATAAAAACAATTTTGTGTGGCTTTGATGTAAAAAAAAATTATTAAAAATACCGTTCGGATTTACCCCAGTTTTCCAATTTTCTTGGGTAAATACGAACGGTCTGATATTATTAATAAAATTTTACAGAAGGCAAAAATCAAATATAGTTTCTGTTGTAGTATTCATAACAAACAATTATAAATAATAAAATGAATTTTTAGCTTCTTTTTCTTCAAATACGAGACAAAATACTGAAAGAGTGTCATCTTTGATTTTCAATCTTTTTTGCAATACTTGTTATCTTTGTTTATGCTGTTGCTAATTAACAAACAAAAAATGGGATAATACTTAGAATCTCTTCAAGAGGATCTGAGGTAAAAATTCTCATATCGAACTTATTTTTAAAAATTTTAATTAAGCTGAAATAATTAGCGATCGGATTTACCCCCCGTTCGGATTTACCCCGACTGACCCTACAGAGGATATTAGAGGGAATTTGAGTTTAAGGGTGAATTTTTTGTACACGGAGATAAATAGATGGTACGGGGTACTATCTAAATTTTCTTTTTGTAATTAATTTTTGAATTTTATATTTTTGGTTTTTTTATTTTATTTATTATTAGGTTTTATTATATTTTATTATATTTTTTATTTATTTTTTATTATTGTTTTATTTATTATTAATTATTTATTATTTTTTTATTATAATATTTTATTATATACAAAATAATACCAAAAAAAAAATTATAAATATTTTTAAAAATATAAAAAATTAATTTAATTAGTTAAAAATTATGGTATATTGAAAAAATAACGGCAATTAACACTAGAAATTAAAATGCTAAATAAAGTAAGTATATAATAAGATATATCAATATTATTATTAAATTAACAAATGTTTAATACATTTAAAAAATTTTATTCATCTTTTCAATAAGTATTTTCATATTTTAAATAAATTTCACAAAATATAACAATAATAACATTGATTTAAAATTTCTATTTAAAAGCATTTTGAAAAAGCCCGCCGTTTTTCAACTGTTTTTCAACTCATAAAAACAGTCGAGGGTTAAGAGCAAGATTTTTTTATTCTCTGATAGTTGGTCGAGTAGGTTCTCGGTTAGGGTCTTTGGTTAGTGTCTGTCGAATCCGTGTTCAATTCCCAGTCTCCTCAAATTTGTTTCGAAAATTTTCTCGTTAAGTTTCCAAATGAAAATAAACAGGACATAATTAATAATAATAAAAGTCACAAGGATTTTCAAATTTAGAAAACAAATAAATTTTTTTTTAATTTAAAATGTATTTTTTAAAAATTGCAGCAACCTTGCAGCAACCTTTCCAGAAGCTTGTTGAAATTCTCCTGCAACCTTACGTAGCAAGCTTACATCAATCTTTCACGGCAAGCTTGCCGCAATCATTCTTAGTATGCTTGCAGCAATCTTGTAGCAATCTTTCATGGCAAGATTGCAGCAACCTTTCCTGGAAAGCTTACAGCAAGCTTTCACGACAAGCTTGCCCTGGGTGGGACATTTCGCTAGCTCAGACAAGCTTGCACGGTAAGCTTGCCGCAAGCTTGCTGCAAGTTTCCGTGCTATTTGGGATAGTACCGGATAACATCTACTTTTTACCATCTTAAGATCATAAGTTCTTACCATCTATTTCTCTCCGTGTAAAATTCTTTTTAGGACTATCTTTAAGTACTAAATTAACTTGAAATTCTTATGGAAAGGATTTTTGAAAATACTTATTTTTAATTTTAAGAGAGTAGTTTTTGTAGGTAAGAGTAGTTTTTGAAAAATTCTTTTTTGCTTCCTTTCCTCACGAGGAAGCTTTGTATTCGTGGCAATTTTCGATTTTTTAAAAATGGGTTATATGGGCTTATTTTTATCTAGAATCCATATATTTGAAGTTTTAAACAAATGTCCGGATATATATGTGTGTGTTTGTGTGTGTGCATGTGTGTATGTCACAAAATCTTTTGTACAAATTATCTCTAATACACTTCGATGGATTGTCCTGAAATTTTATATGCTTATTACAGTCATCAATACCTACCTTGTTTAATTGAATATTATTTTTTTTTTTCATATTATGTTTATAATTCTAGGGAAAACGAGAAGTGCCATTTATAAAAAATAGTGCGATCGAAGAAAATGAAATAGATGCCGACAAAGTATTAAAAGAAATAGGACATCATTTTTTATTAAACAATATCTTTGCGTATCGTAAAGACTATGATTTATTTGTAACAATGACAAGGTATATATAGATTTTACAATATATATATATATATATTTAAATATGGTATACAGTTTGAAATTATTATGAAAATTTACTAACATATTATATAATTTTATTTGTAATTCATTGTAATTTTTATGTAGTCGTGACATGTGCAATTGGGAATCAGGATTTAAATATTGTGATACAATGGGTAAGCAACATTTTTTGTAAACATTCTTTTTATAAATAGAGAAGGGTGGGGTGAAAAAGCTACTTTACTCAAAACTAAATTTTACAATAAAAACTATAATATTATAGATACAACGGCCAAACTAGAATTAAAAGTTGCATATTACCTACCCAATCAGCACGAAAACTTGCAGCAAACTTGCAGGAAGTTTGTCGTGCAAGATTGCAGTGCAAACATGTAGCAAGTTTGGTGCAAGCAACAAAATGTCCTCTTGTGGCAAGCTAGTTAAGCAAGCTTGCATCAAACATGCAAAAAGTTTGTTGCAGGCTTGTATAATACTAAAAATAAATTTTCAAAACGTTTTGTTACTAAATAAACATAAAGGGCACCTAGATTTGGAGGCTAAAAAATTTATTGCGCAGCCGTAGGAGCTTCTGTTTACAACTGCGCATTGTATTAAGTTTTGCAAACTTGCAGCAAGCTTGCCCTGCAAGGTTGCCGTAAGAGTACATTTTGTTGCTTGGACCAAACTTGCTACATGTTTGCACTGCTATCTTGCACGGCAAGCTTCTTGCAAGTTTGCTGCAAGTTTTCGTGCTGATTGGGTAATTGAATTTATATTTTAAATGCGTCTGATAAAACTATTTAATAGTTTTAATATAAAACCCAAATGGCTTTTTCACCCCACTCTACTCTATTTATTATTTAGGTATAACAGTCCCATTTTGCTTGCATTAACTTACAACAAAAAATTCTTCTTATATGGATAATCTGGTGTAAAACATTTAAAATATTTATAAATTAGGTTACGCATATGTTGCTGCTGCCTGTAATATACTCAATTATGAGAATAATGATGAAGATATGATAGAAGCTGTAGGAATGGTCGAAGACAATGGTGGATTTAAAGGAATCATACCTACTGCTCATGAAGTTGGTCACTTGTAAGTAATATAAATGGTGCAAAATTTTCGAAATGTCCTTGAAAAAAAATTTAAAATTATGTCTCTCAGAAGATATTCGAGAAACAAGATACGCGAAATTAGATCACGATATTCGCGAAACGAAACTAGATCGCAGAATTCGTGAAATTAAATCACGGTATGCACGAAACTAGGTCGCGGAATTCGCGAAACTAAGTCTCAATTAGTATTAAAAGAAAAAAAAAGTTTAAAAATAATTATATAGATTTTAATGTAAATTGGTGTCTGATTTGTCGTAAAATACATCATATTTTAATTAACGAAATACACTTGTGTAAATATTTTTATATATACTTATACCCATGTGCGAAATGCCAACATTGGCCCAGTAATGTCTGACGAAGTATGGCGAACTTTACTGGACCAGTACTGGCGATCAATTCGTCCCATTACTGGGCCAATATTGGCACCAATTCTCGGTTACTCTAATTTGCCATTATTGGGCCGAAATCTGTCCCATTACTGGGCCAATATTGGCAATGCATCTCAGTTACTCCAATTAGCCATAATTGGGTCGAACTCCGTCCTATTATTGGGACAATATTGGCACCGTTTCTCGATTATTCTAATTTGCCATTATTGGTCCTTCTCTGTCCTATTACTGGGCCAATATTGGCACTGCGTCTCAGTTACTCCAATTAGCCATAATTGGGTCGAACTCCGTCCCATTATTGGGACAATATTGGCACCGTTTCTCGATTATTCTAATTTGCCATTATTGGGCCTTCTCTGTCCCATTACTGGGCCAATATTGGCACTGCGTCTCAGTTACTCCAATTTTCCATAATTGGGCCGAACTCCGTCACACTACTGGGCCAATATTGGCACCAATACTTGGTAATTCTACTTTTCCATAATTGAGACGAACTGTGTCCTATTACTGGGTCATTATTGGCTCATTGACGGCTGAAATGTTGAATTTATTTTGACAAGTCATTTTTTCCAAAGTTGTAACGAATCTTGGCCCAGTAATGGCGCATTAACGGCTGAAATGTTCCTCAAATGTATAGTGTAGTGGTTAGCGTGTTAGACTTCGGTGCGTAGGTTGCGAGTTCGATTCCCGCGAGCGTTACAAATTTTCAAATGTTTAAACAATTGTCCTTTCTGTCAGGACTTGAATTATAAATGTATAAAAAATTAATTAGTTAATTAATTAATTATTATAATTTTTTAAACTTTTTTAAACTTTGACAATACTGGGCCACTAATGGCAGCCAAGATTGGCCCAGTAATGACGTCTGATACTTGGCTGCCAAAGTCCAACCGCAGTTAACACCACAAGAGTTGGCCCAATATTGTCTGCGAAGACTTGGTGCCCGATTTGACAATGCTGGGCCAATATTGGCTCATGTTGGTTTTCGCACATGGGTAATTGTTCATTTATTCAATAAAGTATAGTTACTAAAAAAATAATATTGTTTAATTGTTATAGACTGGGAGTGAAACACGATGTATCTGTTGACAACAATAAAAATTATTTATGTGAAGATGGTTATATTATGCATAAGGAACTTGCATTTTCTGACAATTCATTTGACTGGTCGCCTTGCAGTTTGCTGAATTTTACAATTCACTTGAAGTAATAAATTAAATATTGATTTAAATAAATAATTTCTTATGACTCAATGCATAAGTGTAATTTTTTTTTTTAAATTGTTACATTTTTTTTAGTCATCCTAATACTACATGTTTAAGAAACAAACCAAATATTGGTGATAAAATAGAAAATTTTTTACCCGGATCACAATATTCTCTGGAAGATCAATGTCAACAATTTAGCAGGGGATCAATACCATGCAAAGTAAGGGAATTTTTTTTTACATATTTCAAACTTTTCACTACTTTATATTTTTTTTTAATAACAAATGTTTCAAACTTATTTTCTGTTAGCATGATCTGCGTATTAAAAATGTTTGCATGGGATTAGAATGTTATGTAACATCAAGTGGAGAATGTGTAAAAGTCGCACCTGCTGCTGAAGGATCTTCTTGTGGATATAAATCAGTAAGCTTTTTATAATAATTATCTATTTTTATTTTATGTTTATTTCTTACATATGACAAAAATTTTATATTTCAAAAATAATAGATTTGTTTAAAAAAAAAAATTTTTTTCCCCTTCATTTTAGATTTGTCTTCATGGAAAATGTATATCATCAATATATAATAATTATGAGACGGTGATGTAAAAAATTATTTTCACAATGTTTTAAATTAAAAATTTTTGAACTTTGTTTATTAAAATTAGGCCCCTTGACCTATGTCCTTGGATTTTGAGGTTATATTTGAACTAAGGCCTTGAATCCTGGAAACCTATGCTCTAGAATTTTGAGGTTATGTTTGATCTCTGACCAATCTCTAACCTGAATCGTGGAACCCTATGCCCTTAAATTTTAAAGGCGCTCCCACACCTCCGGCTGCCTGCCTGCAGGTTACCATGGCAACGCATGAGAGTGAGTGCGACAGAAAATCGGAATATTCAAATTTTTTGTCTCACTCACACCTGTGCGTTGCCATGGTAACCTGCAGGCAGACAGCCAAAACGGTGTGAGTGCGCCTTAAGGTTATGTTTGATTCATGACCTTGAATTTTTGAGACCTCGGAACTTGAAATTTGAGGTTATGTTCGTTTCAATACTAATGTAGGTAGATATATAGGTCATTCCATGTCAAGAGTAATCAACCTAACCTAATTCTGTCAAAAATATGGGTTGGGTACACTTGACATGGAATGACCCATACTGGAGACAGCGGCGATATCTTTTTATAATATAGATAGAGAGAAAATGACTACAAATGTAAAAAATATAATAAATTATTTAACAAGTAATGAATACTTGAATTATTATTATTCTCTTTTCGGTAAATAACGAACAAGTGTGCGTTTTTAGCTGCATGGCGTCAGAAAAATGAGCATAACTTCTTTAATATTAAGAGCACGAAGTAGTATAAGGAGACATATCGTTGTATATAAAAGATGGCCCCGTTTTCGGTATTCACGGTTCTCAAGTTTTCACCAATCTAATTACACTTGCGCCAACCGCGGGAAATTGTGGTATTAAACTCTGTATTCTGTAAACACGTGATTTTAATACCGAGATTTCCCTCTAGAGGCGCAAGTGTAATTAGATTGGTGAAAACTTGAGAACTGTGAATACCGAAAACAGGGCTACATTCCGTTAGAGCCGGCCATAGGTGATATGTCTCCTTATACTACTTCGTGATTAAAAGTTACTAACCCAGGTGGAAAAGTTCCCGGTAGTGACTACCGGTAGTCATTACCGCTCCTGCTACCGGAATATTCACTACCGGTAGTCACTACCGGTAATTTTTCCTAGACTATCGGTAGCCACTACCGGTAATTTTTCCGGGACTACCGGTAATTCTTCCGGTACTACCGGTAGTTACTACTGGTAATTTTTCCGGTACTACCGGTAGTCACTACCGGTAATTTTTCCTAGACTATCGGTAGCCACTACCGGTAATTTTTCCGGGACTACCGGTAATTCTTCCGGTACTACCGGTAGTTACTACTGGTAATTTTTCCGGTACTACCGGTAGTCACTACCGGTAATTTTTTTTTTACTACCGGTAATCACTATCCGTAATTTTTTCCGGGACTACCGGTAGTCCCGGAAAAATTACCGGTAGTCTAGGAAAAATTACCGGTATTGACTACCGGTAGTGAATATTCCGGTAGCGGGAGCGGTAATGACTACCGGTAGTCACTACCGGGAACTTTTCCACCTGGGTAAGTTTTTATTTTAATTTACTCGTTAGAGTTTTGCGCATCAAATGAGCCTAGTCTGAGTTTTCAAAAACATTGAGAAAATATTTTAAATCGCAATTGTTAAAAACAATTGTAAATTTTTGTTTAACAACAATCACTTTAATTGAACTGTAAAATATAGACTTTAAGCTTTAATTTAAAAAAATCGACCCAATTATCGTTACTCGTTTTCGAGTTATAAATGAAAAATTCATTACCTCTAAAGTTCAACCCCCGATTATTTTCAAAAATAATTAATGTTTTTTGAAAATATTTAATGGGGTAAATGTAGACTCATATATCTATCAAAAAACGTAGGTGCCATGAAAATCGGTGAAAAAATTTTTTAAGATGGCTGTTTTGACTTATTTTGACCCAAAACAAATAAAGATAGAACATATGAATTTTGAGAAAATTATATTTTTTTTAGGCGGTGAATGAGAAGAAAATTATAATCAAAAGCATAAAATAGAAATTTGACAAAGATTTTTTAAAAATTTATTTTTCTTACACTATGTTGACTTTTTCATGTATAAGAAATAACAGATTGATAAACGATGACAAGGTGTTCCCCCCTCCCCCACCCCCAACTCTTCTTTCTTTATATATAGCGTCTTTCTCACTCTTCGAGAAGAAGGGTCGTCGCGGTGCTCTTGTCAGCCGTCGGTTGCATTATTGAATTTCTCTAACAAACGATCGACTTCACCCCCTTGGTTCCCTACAGCCTCCTCTCCCTCCCCCCCCCAACCCCCTTGAACTGACGCTTAGTCTACCACACACCTACACATTTTTGCCACCGTTCCCGTGCCATGCCGCGACTTTCTTAACTCGTGCCGACCCCAACTGATCCTTTTTGCCTTCTTTTTATCAGAGACTTATCGTCCTTCCGCGCCTCACTCGCGAATACCGCGCACGTACGCGTCTGTCGGCAAATGAAAATTGAGAATATCGCTTGAAACGAGCCATATAGTACACACATACCCTTGTCGTTGATAAGATAAGGGAAATGTAAAGTGAAAGAAATAGGAAGGATCGCTTTTCATTCGTGGAATACAAAAGAAGAATTTTACATCCTTCCCGTGTCTAAATTACCAAAATCAAATTTGTATTATTGATCTAAAAAGTTTTTTTTTTTCTCCAAATTTTCTTTCTTTTTCTTCAATTTATTTTATTTATCAATTATATTTTTCCATAACAATAATAATTTATCTTGTTTTTAATGTTAAAATTACACCTATAGAAAAAATTTGCTGTCACATCAAATTAGGTTAGCTAATATATATAGGTACAGCGAACAAATTTGCTGTGGGGTCCAAAAAAGTTTGCTGTGACAGTAAATTTTTAAAAATTAAGACTGATATTGTTCATCACAGCAAACTTTTTCGTTGTCATAGGAAAAAAATTTAGCAGTGGTTACTAATTTTGATAGATCTGATAGCAAACATCAGTTAGCATCTGTAAGCAATTCCTTTTTTTTTCCATGTATTATATCCGGAACTAAATTTTACATTTGTATATTTGAAAAAATAAACGATAGAAATAATTTGCATTTATTTTCCCTAATATTTTACGGGAAAACTGTCATTATTTAAAAAGGGATCCCATTTTGCAAAATATAATATATACAACTGAGGGTTCATTTTAAGAAACATTTTTAAAATCTCCATACATTGACTTGCTTCATAAATCGTTGCGGATGTGGTGCATGACAACCTTTCAGTCTTTTAAAGATATGCTATAAACACATGCAAATGGGTTCTTCAAAAAAAAAAAAAAAAAAAAAGGGATGAATATAATAGAAAGACAAGGAAGAGTCCGCGGAAGGAAAGCTAAATTATTAGAAGAGAAACCCCATGGAAAATGAGTCAGACGAGGTGACATCTGCCGAGGGGGCCGTCGCGACGCGTCGGAACATCCTTTACATTTTTATACTCGACTTCTAGTATAACACGTCGGCTGACAGAGGAGAAGACACGAGAAAATGGATAATGCGTTCGCGGAGAATACGAAAAAGTAAATGTCAACATCAAAAAAAAGGAAAATAAAATTGCCTCTTAGGTTAAATGGCATGAGATTTTTAATCACTATAAAAATAGATAATTTTCTTATAACTATAATTTTTTTCTACAGTCGAAATATTATTAGTAATTTTATTATATTTTCATCATACCTACCTGATTCAAAATTTTAAACTTGATTTTCTTAAAAGAAATACTTGTCCTTGATAATCAATATATTTAGGAGAAAAGACTACGAGTTACCGACTACTGCAAAAAATAGGAATCTACATTACCATCAGTCGGTAATGTAGAAAATGAAGATCTGTAATGTACGAAGTCGAAAAATCGACGAGTTACCGACTGCTGGTAAGGTAGGTATGTACCTAATGATATTATTATTTCTTTATTTTGTTCCAGGAAACCACGAAGAAAATCATTTAAGTACAATACAAATCATAATATACACTAATTATAATATATAAATTCATAAATTAATTTCTATCTGAAGTTGAATAACAATGATAAAGATAAAAATATAGCAATTTTTGATTATTATAACAGCAGAAATCATAAAACATACAACCAAAAACAGTTATCATCAACATTCCTTTTCCATTTTCTATATTACCTACTGGTGATAAGGAAGATTCCTACTTTATCGACAACCGGTGATTTTAATCATACTATTTTAATGTTAATTCTTCATTCTGCGGTATGTTTGTGACAAAATAAATTTTATTCTAGTTAATACCATTCATCAATTATTCACCCAGGGAAATAATAAAGTTCTCTGGGTGAATAATTGAAGAATGGTATTAACTAGAATAAAATTTATTTTGTCACAAACATACCGCAGAATGAAGAATTAACATTAAAATAGTATGATTAAAATTGACAAAATTTAAACAAGTAAAATAAATAGTAAATAACCATTATCTATGGAGAAGTTAAAATTATATAGGAATCACCGGTTGTCGATAAAGTAGGAATCTTCCTTATCACCAGTAGGTAATGTAGAAAATGGAAAAGCCCATAAGTTATCGAATGTTGGTAATGTAGGAATCTTTCTTACCATCAGTCAATAGTGTACAAAATGAACATTTTTAATTTTATGATTTCGAATATTCTAAGAACGCTAAATCAAAAAATTAATAAGAAAAACAGCACACCTCCATAGGTAAATCTATTAATGTTTTTAAAATTTAAATGAACAAAATTAAACGAGCATTTCCACAAGAGCAATTTAATATTCTTCCGTCAAAATTAAAGCAATTAAGCACTTTTGTGAAATTAAAATTTCTTTATTTAAAAATGCTATCCTCTTTCAGTATTAAACGTTTCAATTCATAAATTAAAGAATTTTGTTACTGGTAATGTAAATAAAATCGCCTTTAATGCTTTTATCTTGTAAATAAAATATAGGAACTTTGAAAATGAAAATAGATTTTAAAGTTCGACTTGGAACATGACTTCAACTGTATACATATATAGATAGAGACGAAATGATGAACAAATCATGTTTTTAATTACCCTCTTCAGGCGCCAACTAGAAGCCTTTTAATGATACTAAATACTTACTTATCTGTACAGAAATATCGTCTGATGATGGACGGGTCCCGCGATGCTTTCGTAAGTTCACGAGCGTTACTAAATTATTATTAAACGGAAACTTAGAACGACACTTAATTACTTAACAAGTTGCTGCTGTCTCTTGAGATTTTCTGGTTGGAGGCTGTGCACTTGGAGAATGGAAGGTGGTTTGGTGATGGGAAAAAGGGTATGGGGAGTAAAAAGGAGGGAGCAATGCCCAGAGTAGAGGAGAATTGTCCAAAGGGGTTGAAAGGGGTGTTTTTTCAAGGGAAAGGGTGAGAAATAAGAGAAGAAGGGAATGGTTGAAGAGAAGAGGACGAAGAAGAAGAAGAAGAAGAAGAAGCTAGAAGAGCAAGAGAGTGCCAGCAGCGGACCTCGGCAGGCATACGTTTCCCTATCTATGCCATTAAAAGTTAATTGGAGTAGAAGTCCTCTTCTCTCGCGAAACGCGAGAGTGTATAGGTAAGAAAATGAGAATCCAGTGGCATGGCGTAGGAAGCAGGAAGAATCTTGGGAGGGGGAATACGGTAAATCAGAAGTTATCACCTCCAGGCCAGCTCTCTCCACGACATCCCGCATTCCAGCTTTCCACTTCCTTCCTGGCAATGCCATTCCCCATGCACGACCAAAAGTCTTCATTACGCATTCGCTGACAAAATGTAAATCGTCAACGACTTAGACAAAACCTTGCCGCAGACGTTACCTGACTTGAGAAAACAGAAATCAATAAGCAGTGCGATATATAAAATAATTTACTGTTAATTTGATGCTATCATTTTGGAATAAAACGTTTTGATTCGATATTATAATATCAAATTGATTCCGCAATATTAGAAACATTTTTTTTTTTTGGAAATGATCCGGAAATTGGTGTCAGTTTTTGAAACCTAAATTGGTATCAAAAGTATAACTGCAATAGCTGTCATACTGATATTGACAAGTTTATTAATCAATTATTTTATTAAATTTAATAAAATTTCCATACAGTCAATCCTGCATAATGACCTTAATACACTTTACTTTTCTATAATAAATAAATATAAAATTCCTAAAAAAGAAATAATTTTAAAAAAGAAAAAAAATTATAAAAAATCAAAAATATGAAATTATAAACAAATTTTTAATATAATAAAACATATTTAACATTAACAAAAATATTTTTCTTAATTTACTTTTTAGTTAAATTCAATAATACTTCTTTTTAAATTAATTGACGAAGAAATACTACACAAAACCTACATGTTTTAGTTTTCGACAGCCTCCTGCTTTAGGTATCGTCATAAAAGAAAATATAAAATAACTTTCAATTCTTCCAATTTTCGGTTGACGATAACTAAAATCTATTAATATTATAATATATAAAATTTATTTTTACATTGAAAACAAAGGTTTTTAATATCACTCAATAAAAAAAAGTCAGTTGTTTATGTACTTTAAAATTTTTAGTTATCGTCATCTCTTACGATTACTGACACACGGTGAATTAAGAGTTTTAGAGTTTAATAATAAAATAAAAATTTAAATATTAACTTATTTTTTTTCAATCCATCAAAAGTAGTTTCATTACTTTATGATAAAAACATAAGCTTAACTTTCAATTCACTTTATACACTACTAATCACAACCCACAAAGCACCCAAAATTCCCTGAAACTTGACAGAACCTCACATGGCGAGGTTAGGAAACTTCATTGGCAAGGTTCATACAAGTTTGTGTCGATGTTTAAATGTCCACATGATAAGAATATTTACACGAAACTTTGAGGAAATATTACACTAATATTACAATATTCACCTGCAATGTTCAATCAATGTTGTGTCTATATCCACCTATACTTATTATAGATTTTTTTCTTATTATAGATTTCCAAAAATAGCATATAATAGATTGAGAGCTTTGAAACCTGTGGAAACAAAGAAATTTAAATTTAATTGGGCGTGCCAAGTGGGTAACATCTTTGAGGAGTTTGGTGAGAGAGAGGCTTGGGAGTCTTTAAGTCTTGAAACACTACAAAAATTTAAAACACGTTGGTTAAATTGATATGAAAGTCACCTTAAACAAGAAGACTTTCGGAGGGCGCAATCCTCCTCCTCAATACTCCTCTATCCTTATACCTTGAAATGAAAAACGAGCCGCATTTTTTTAAAAACAAAAGAATTCCTTTGGATGACTACAGATTGTTTATTCAATTTAAATTATTGAACAAATATCAACCGAGACTTGTATGGATGAAAAAATCTTATTGTTTTAAAAGAAATGATTACTGCAATTTATGTATGGAGACTTTAAACGAAAAGAATTATATTTTGCATATTTTAATAGAATGTAGGGAACTAATAGAAGAACGAAAACATTTTATAAAAAATACTGATAATTTAAATGAGCTGAGTGATACATGGTTGAAAATTTTAAATTACCCGGATTCTAACTCGGCTAGAAGAGTAGCAAAATTTTTATTAAAAATTAATCAATAAAGAATTTTCAGTGTGATTGTGTATTGTATGATGGTATATTTTATTGTATTTGTTGTGTTATATCATTGTAAATCACATTGTATAATATTGTATTCGAGCTCCTTTGTATCGATTATTGATAATCCTTAGACAAATAAATAATAATAATTATTATTATTTGATAAGAATATTCACACGTAACTTTGAGGAAATATTACACATAAATATCAACGTGCAATGTTCAGTCAATATTGAAATTACATTTTCGCGTAGTTATAAAAATTTCATTTACTAATATAATAAGTATAGGTGGATATAGACACAACATTGACTGAACATTGCAGGTGAATATTGTAATATTAGTGTAATATTTCCTCAAAGTTTCGTGTAAATATTCTTTTCATGTGGTCATTTAAACATCCACACAAACTTGTATGAACCTTGCCACTGAAGTTTCCTAACCTCGCCGTGTGAGGCTCTGTCAAGTTTCAGGGAATTTTGGGTGCTGTGTGCGAAGTTGTTTTGTATCTGTCATTCGCCTGAACTTTAAGAAATGCCGCTGATCTAGACAGTACATGGCCTTGACACAAACAAATATACTTCTTTAATTGAAAATTCACTATTTACACGACGAATTTGTATCCTTTCGATGCCGAAATGTTTGATTTTATCAAAACATACAATTAATAACACAGGAAATTTACACAGATTTTATTTTTTACAATATAATGTACAAGCTGCCGATAACTATAATGCACTGACGATTACTAGTGCATTTACCTTAATATTGTCAAAAAAAATTTTACACATCTATTGAATTATTAAAATTTTTAAAATGTTCCATCGATATGGCAGGTGGTGAAGTTCGTTCATTATTTTCTTCTTTTTTTTCTATTTTCATATCCCAGATATATATATGCATGGTTGAGTCTGGCATATATCCGCGTGGTCTGATGATGCCCATAACCAAAGGCGAACACGAGGAGGATATATTTCAAGAGAATGTCTGATTACAATGCTGCCAACGGAATATGCCACTTTTTTCTTCTGCAAATGATGGACGGGAATGCCACATACAATATTCAGTGCACTCTCTCGCTACTCGATTTCGCGAGTCAGCTTTACCCAGTAACCATCCCTTTCACACATACACTCACACAATCATTCTCTCTATACTTACAGCAAAAGCACTACCAACGTCAAGATTACGGACTACTGAAGAATCTGCGCGTAATAGCCATTTTATCATCTGCTTATTTGCATATTCTGATAATTTATTACTTTGTGTTTCTGTATATTATTCACCCTTATATAGTTGTCTGAATGTGAATCAGTCCACTCTATATATAACAACATTCATTCGAAACAACGTTTATTAATGTTGATGAATCAAGGGGAGTTTCAAATGTTTTTAATTTTATGTATATCAGCGAGGGGGGGGGGTGAAGAAGAAATTTATAATTCCGTATACAAGAATGAAACCATAATGATATAATTTATTTTTTTGTTTGTACAATTGCGATCTATTATCTACTTTTATTATTTGGTCCATATAATATATACATTGGCACATCAAAAATCTGTTTAATTGCATGAAATAAAATAAGGGTTAGGTAAAAGCGTTTACCCTCAATTTTTATAGCGTGAAAATGAAATTCGAATAGCGTGAAGAAGATATATTGAGATTTAACACAAAGCTCCATCGTCACATGAAAGAGTAATAAAAATGCGGTCATAAATGTCCCTCAGCAAAAGATCTTTTTATGGGTATAGTATAAGAATAGGTCTTGGAAATTACATAAAAGTATGTGATTGCGTGTTAGAATGGGGTTACTTAATTGAAATTTGATTATTAAAAAGTTTCCTATATAATATAGTTGACTGCTAGATGAGCGTTGATCATAATTAAAGTTACATATATATATGAAGTAATAATATACTTTTATTACTGTTAATATATTTTTAGTATTGCAGTTTTTTTAATTGTTCTCTCGAAGATTATTTTTCTTATGAATTTTGTTTTGTTTATTAATATCATATAAAACATACTACAAAAAATTTCTATTAATATTATTATTAGTTGTAAAATATCACATTTCTGTAAAAAAAAGTTTCTTCTTATTTAAATGTATTGCAATGAGTTTAAAATATCTGATTCTAACCAAAGATTTGCAAACTATCATAAACCGATACTGTACTACAGAAACAAAATTCCTGAATTAAAATAGCAAATTTTTGGTATTTAGTAAACAGTATGCGTAAAAAGCAAAATTTATTATTATTCTAATTAAGCAAAATACATATTTTATACATTGACTTGACATGAAACTTATAATATTTACACCTATACCTATGATATACTCAGCCACAAGTCGAAACTAAAACTAACATCTAATTACAATTACATTTATTATTTTTATTATTTTCAATTTATTAAATACATCAAAGTATTTTTTTTAATCTTCTGATTTAAAAACTTAAAGCTTTTTACAGTCTATAATTAAAAAATTAAACCTTAGAACAAAGTGAACGGACCTTTATGAAATTTAGAATGTATACTCAGAAAATGATAGTTTTAATTCAAAAAATAAAAAATTTTAAATGATTAAATTTACTAATTATTCTTGAAAAATTAATTGCTTAATTGTAAAATAAAAAAATGTTCTAAACGTCTTAAAAATTTCGATTAACCTTTTATTGGAAAGGGTATTTTTTAATAATTTTATATTCTTTTGAAAATTTCGTTGACCACACTTACCAACTTCGGTCGGTATGTTAGATTTTCCTTTATCTACAGCTGGTAATGTAAAGTTCTACTTTATCGACAAAACTTACTTCTATTGGCAAGGTAGGGATCTACTGTACAGATTTCAATCGGTAAATACTCTCGTAGTCGCTTAGTATTTTTTTGTTTTGTGGAAAACATTTTTTTGGATGAGTTACGAGTATTTAAAATTTTTTAGGGCGAAGAGTGATTTTAGGGCGAAAGGTCTGACAATTCTTTTTGCTCATCTTTTTAGTTTTTTTCAAAAATCAATATTTTTTAATTTTATTTTTTGATTTCAGTAGTATTATTGATATTCTTTCTTAGCCAATTTGAAAATTTGAAATTTTTTTAAAAAATTAATAAAATGGCTGACATTTTTTGAAAAATCAAAACATTCAATTTCCTTAGAAGCATTATTTTTTATTTTCTTAAACATTTTTTTGTAGATACTAGATAAAAAATATACTATTAAAATCAAAAAACAAAATCTATATATAAATAATATATATGCCGCTATATTACCCAAAATAATATGAATTTTGTTATTTTCAAAAGCGGAAATCAAACTTATTGAAAAAAGCCTTTTTTTTATCTAGTAACCACAAAAAATTTTTTAAGAAAATAAAAAATGATGTTTCTGAGAAAATTGAGTTTTTTAATTTTTTAAAAAATGTCGGATAATTTTGTTAATTTTCAAAATATTTTTAAATTAGCAAAGAAAGAACATCAATAATACTGCTTAAATTAAGTAACAAAATTTGAAAAATATTAATTTTTGAAAAACTAGAAAGATTTAAAAGAAAAAAATTTGTCAGACGTTTTGCCCTAAAAACCACTTTCTGCCTTAAAATTTTCAAATTCTCGTAATTCAGACAAAAAAATTTTTTTTCGCAAAAAACAAAAAAATATGTGTCTCTTTATTTGTCCTAAAAAAACAAGAAAAATTGCGTATTAAACTTGATTTAGAATTTTTAAAACCAATTTGCCCTTGCATGAATTAAAATAGAATCAGCCTGTAATTGATTTTTTGGAAATTCCAATTTCTTTTTGGTAAATTAGAATATGACAGTATATGTATATAGATAGTTTATTTACAACCCCTAGAGTGAGTGGAGTGTATTGCGTTCTTATACATCATGAAAGCGATGGATGGTTTGTACCGTCTGCTGTGTATAGAGGGGTATTACTGGTTTACTGCGTTGCCATATAAGTATTTCGTGCCGGAATATATAGAGAGGAAATAAATTTACCACCTCTCGGCTTAGGAAGATGCTATGCGCAGAGACACGAAAGGTACTCACTGGGGAATACGTGCAACATAGCAAACCGAAATAAAAGTTAGGCGAGAGTAAGTCAAGTGGCGGCGATATGCTACTGGTGTGCGGCAGTATGTACGTACCAACATTGCTTCCTTACCAAAGGCAAGTGGAAGCTAGAAGGTGGGAAGAAGAAATGTAAGCTACTACGGATTTCCACTCGAGGCTCCATACATATACTTTTCTCTCTCTCTCTCTATATATATATATATATACACCTTCCTGGCTTGTATTTTTCAAACGTAAAAAGGAATTACCGGAATGAAAACTATTTCAACGTCCTGACCAGCATCGACGAATGAATACTTGTGAATTTAAGTCCAGATTTCATCTATTTACACTGCTTTCCAAATGAACGTGACTTTTATTATACCAAAGTGTACTCGTATATACACGAAAAGCCAAAGATTTCTCAAAGAAATAACTTCGAACAGAACCAAATCACTTGCAATTTTTATAAGTTAAACATCTTTATATCCTGCTCTGATATAATAATATCAAACTACCTTGGACGATTTTATATATACCTTTTCGTTTACGCTAAGACATATATATATGTTTCAATTACTTTAAAAGATTGCAAAATTAACGAAAGAATTATTGCTTTTGAAAAATTGTTATTCTAGTAGTAAAAAAGAAATTTATTTTATATTTGAAATCTTCCTAAACACAGAAAATTATAAGGTATTAAAATAAGCTGCAACGCTTATTATTTTAATGATTTTTAATTTTCTGTGAATGTGACTATAAATTTGAATTACATGTTTTAAATTATCGGAAATATAATATAATCCAATGACCAAAATTATAAGAATCACTAAAAGATATTTGAATATGCTTTTTGATTTTTTTTAAAAATAGGAATATTATTAGATTAAGAATATTTACATAAAGGGTATTTTAAAAGAGTTTTGCATATTCAAAACAGAATTTGATTCTCTTTTCACAATTGTTTTTCTAATTTATAAATAAGATTATCATTTAGAATTTCTTCTTCAGAAACATAGAATACTAAAATCTGAGACACTTTGAATTAAAATACCTTTATCTATATTTGACATGGTTTCTTTATTCAAGTGAACAGATTTATCGATAAAAATTTTGTCATAAAACTTGAAATAGAATAAATACACATTAGAATTTTAATATTTTATGAATATTGAAAAAATTTAACAATATTGATAACTTTTTTTTTATCAGTGTAGTATTAAGATTTTTTTCTATATTATTATTTGTTTGATATTAATTTATCATACAATTTTGGGAAACTGAATAATGCAGTTCTTTCTCATTTACAAATTAAAATCCTCAAGCACTTTATGTAGATTTTAATAATATTGAAATTTAAAATTTTAATTTTACAGTATTTTAATTGTATCGAAACGATTTCGGAATTTTATATTCCGAGAGTGTTCGAAATTCTTAAAATTGCGACCACGCAAGCTTACTGAGCAATCTTGCAGTAACCTTACACTGCAATTTTTCGTTAAGCTTACCATGCAAGCATGGGTTAGGTAGAACATATGAAGCTTGCAGTAAGCTTGCGGTATGTTTGCCGTGCAAGATTGGCAATATTGCGCGACAAGCTTGCCGCAAGGTTCCTGAAAGCTTACGTACTATATGAAATTATATTATCATTATGACATGGCCACGGTACGCCAGAAGGAGGTTTAAATAAAAATGAATTGGCACTTAAAAATTTTTTTTGATTATTATGGTTCTAAGATGAATAAAAAACTTTTCTCAATAGGTTTTAAAATCAGCTTACGTGCCCAATTTAAAACAAATTGAGTTTTAAATATGTAAAAATAGTGTTTTATGAGGAACCAGAATTTATTTAATGTATACTTATATGCGTATAGATAATAGATGTTTTAGATTTGGGTTCATATAAATTTATTAACAATAAAGTTATTTTCTTGTTTCGTTTTTATTTTTATGCATTAAGAGTGTCGAACGGTATCTGAAATTCTTTGGCAAGAAGAGAGCTTTAATTATCGCTCTGAACGTGAAATAGTATTGATTTTAAAATATATTTTTCTCGAAACACGAACACTTTTAACAAAATCAGCCAAAATCTTCATCTTATAAATTTCCTAAATCTAAAGAACTGTACGAATCCATAGAAAAACATGGTTGCAAAACAAAAAGTAGAAAAGTAATCTAATAACAGCTGCGACTTTGTGCGCCCTGCATGCTGCTGCCATCTGACGGCGGCAGGAGGTAATGTACCTGTCATTATATTACTTTTCGTTTTGCAATCGTGTTTTTGTATGGATTCGTATAATTTTTAGGATTTTGGAAATTTATATAAGATAAGGATCTCTAGCTGCTTTTGTAAAAAGTGTCCGTCTTTCGAGAAGAAAGTATTTTAAAATCAATGTTTATCATTTTCACGTTTATTGCCGTTTTATAGAGCGATAATTAAAGGTCTCTTCTTGCCAAAAAATTTCAGAGACCATTCGACTCTCTTAAATAAATTTTGTCACTCTTAAAATCGTTCTTTTAACATTATAATTTAATTTTTTAAAATTGGACACAAACACTACAGCAATATAATTATTTATATGTAAAATTGAAAATAAGTAATTATTTTATCATTTATTACAGTATTTATTAGATTAAATAAATTCTGATTCCCCATAAAACACTGTTTTTATATAAAAACTCAATTTTATTTAAATCGGACACGTAAACTGATTTTAAAAACTATTGACAAAAGTTTGTTATTCATCTAAGAATCATAATCAAAAAGAATTTTTAAGTGCCAATTCATTTTTATTTAAACCACCTTCGGGCGCACCGTGTGGCATCATGAACTTATTGATTCAATTTATAATACATATAAAATTATATAATAATTATAAAAACGTTAACATTACTCTCTTAATCTGAATTAGTAAAAAAGTTTACTAATTTGAATTAGTGATTCACTTTTTGCTTCTCAATTAGTAAAATTTTACTAATTATTAGTAACATTTACTAACAATTAATAAAATTTAACTAATTCTATAAAGCAAAAAGTGAGTCACTAATTTAAATTAGTAAACATTTTTACTAATTCACATTTAGAGAGTAATAATTTTGAAATATTAAATAATTATACACAAAAGAGTATTTATTTATAAAATTGTAAAATTCTTACGTTTTTAAAGAGGGTCTCCATTATTATTAAATACTATATTTTGTTAAAATGCATAAGGCGTTGAGAAGAAAAATTAGAAAACTTTTTACACCCGTCAGGTGTTGCTCTCCGGCGACAATACACATTAGTTTAAAGCCTTCGAATTTTACTTCTTGTCCTTGCAAATATGAATAAAGATTATTTTTTTAAATGTAAAGATATTTTGTCCAAATTTCAAATAAAATAAAAAAGTATTGCAAAAAGTCATGAAACAGTGCAATAAAACGGAACTTAATGATTAAAATGTTTGATTTTTATTATTTTCATTAAAATGTATTTTAAATGAATAATTATTCAATAAATATTTAATGAATTTTTAACATGGTTTTTCCAGGGTGGTCTACTCATGACTACAAACAAAAAAAGTAAAAGTCGGAAAAAACACTTTTTAAAAAACATCCAGAAAATTTTCCTTTGACAGTAAATACATGTAACTTTGTACCTTTTTTTTAATACCTATTCAAAATTAAAGTTAAATGTTTACGTATTAAAGTTAGCTAATTATTTACTAAAAAAAAAAGTTAAACACGAAAAACAGAACGTGGTTAACAACATTCTCTTTTATATATATATATATAGTTTTATAATGCGTTTGAATGGAAGAATATAATTGAGTTTTAGAGGGATGAAATGAAGTTTTGTTATTTAGCACATGAGAATTGCAGGTCGTTTTGTAGGGGTCAGGGCAAGGAGAAATGCGGTAAGTCGAAGAGGCCGGCAACTAGATTTACGATTGCCAGTAGACTGTACGTATTCCTCACCGCGGCAGTCAGGTTCCCAGACGTTTACGGACGAACTCCGACCCCTAAGCGAAGACTAACTGGCGCGGTTGGCCAATAAAACAGCATATCAAGCCACTTCACTGCAGCTACCGTCGCCATTAACCCAAAAGGCTGCCCTAGCTTTTCATAGAAAGGGCTTTAGTGCTTTTCTTCGACACACACACACACACTCTCTCTCTCTCTCTCTCTGTCACAGATTAATTTTATATTCAACTGTGACCCATACACATTCATTCTTGTCATCAAATTTCAAACAATTTCATCAAGTTTATTATATGTCACCAAGTCAGTATGAAATTTACGAACTTTGTCGCCTGACCGTCACGACATAATTTTTTTTTAATAAAACGTAACTTGGATGAAAACGGAAGGTTTCACACAGAAAAAAAATTTCTTTGATTCAAAGAAATATATTACCTATCTTGACAAATTTTTCTTTGATCAAAGGTTAAGACATACCGAAAAATTTATTAATTATCATCATTTTAATCATTTTAGCCACCTAAAACTGACATACACTATACTGATTAGGAAATTCAATGAAATAGAAAGTCTGACTTAAATAAACTTTTACTACTTATTCCAAAATTAACATCATTATCTCCTCTCTCTCAATAACAAATTTCACAATTTTTTTCTTATTAAATTTTTTTTTACTATCCGTCAATTACAAGAATGTAAGATGTTTTGTCTGACAAAAATTGGCTTACACTACTGAATGTAACATTAAATGATTCGGAATGTCTGACTCAATCAAATTTTTACTCCTTTCAGAATAATCGAAACAGGATTTTAAGTATCGAATCCTTTAGAAACGGTCAAGGTCAAGTAATAGATATTTCAAGGTCATTTCAAGGGAAAGTCTAGGTCCTTAAAGGAGAAGTCAAGGAAAATTCAAAAGCTAGTTAAGGACATTTCAGAATCATTTCAAGTCCTAGTTAAGGTGATTCAAGGTCAATTCAAGGACATTTCAAGGGCAATTGAAGGTCATTTAAGATCAACACAAGGACATTTTAAGATTAATTCACGAACAAGTCAAAGACATTTCAAGGTAAATTTATGGTCATTTCAAGGGTAAGTCAAGGTCATTTAAGGACATTTCACGGACAGTTCAAGGGAAATTGAAGGTCATTCAAGGCCAACTAAATTATATTTCACAATCAATTCAAGGTCATTCAAGGACAATTTACGGACAATTCAAGGTCATTTCAAGGTCAATATAAAAACATTTCAAACACAATTGTAGGTCATTTAAGGTCAAGTAAATTTTTATTCCTGAACCCTTGGAATGTTGAGTATAAAGCCATAATAATTTAAAGTCGATTACTCAAAGGTTAAGACATACCGAATTGCTATTTTTCACTAAATTGATGTAAAAAAGCAAATAATTTAATGATGTTTAGATAATATAAAACAAAAGCATGAAAATTTCCTCTTTTTGGAGAATCGTCTAAATATATTCTATTTTAGTTATAATAATATGTTAATAGTTGCGTGTTGTTAACATATATATATATATATATATATATACTAATGTTATTGTATTAAATAAAGATATTAAACTAGAATGTGATTTCCTTTTGAATTTTCATTTGTATTCAAATAATAGGTTTTAATGATCGTTAAAAGACAAAGCAAACCCACTAGATTGGTCAATTACCATTTAAATGATCGTTAAAATTAACGACCTAAGTGCAAGTGTTGGAAAACCCCTGTTCAACTGCAACCATGTGCGACAAAATTTTCGAGTTCGAGAGAGTGCTGCCGTACATAAAGTCGGTAACGTAGGCATTCTCTTTTATGTCCGCTGCGATTATACATATAATCTATATACTTCTGCATTGCTAAAAGCAAAGTAGCAACCTTTCCATATACACTATTTTATTTATATATACAATAAAATAGTTAAAAAAAATTCCCATGATTTAAAAAATATAAAATTATAATTAAATATTTAATTAAACGAAATCTAACAAAACCAATAATTAAATTTATAACATATATAAAATAATTAACATGAACATAGCACATTAAAATGCAATATATATATATATATACAGAAAAATGAGAAGAAAAAAAATAAAAACTCAACTTTTTTTCATTTTTGTAATACTCCATAGAAATGAAATTGTTCAAAGCAAAAACGCGACGAGTATTGAAAAGATTTCGCCTAAAAATTGAAACCTTTTCAATGCGAGGAAAAAGAAAGGAAAGTTTTGTGTCATTGATAGAAACCGCAAAATATCGAACTCAAAGTGACATTTCCTGGCGTCGACGATGTCGCATAAATGCAGTCTAATAGACATGCACGACATGCGAACTCGCTGTGGCAACTATTTTTTTTTCTTCTCTTTTTTTTTATCCCGAGCAAAACAATTTTTATTCCCACTCGACTGTAACGGTTCGCACAGGCGGTACTCCCTGACAACAGTTTTCACTCCCCTACTTCGCAGTAAATCACTCCACCAAAACCCTCTTTCTCTCACTCACTCACTCACTCTCCGAAAACCTTGCTGACCCCCCGGAGGACCATGGACATTTATCAATTATTTCGCGTAAACTTTTTCCTCCTCACTCTCTCACGCGCGCGCGACACGACGGACAATCATGTAATTCACTGACATTTACTGTCCCAAGTTGAACACTTAAACTTTATTTCTCTGAACCCATTAAAAACAAGGAAACCCATTTTATGATTATTGCAATTTAACAATTGAGTTTGTCATGCATTTTTTATACGAGGCGTCTTTCTATATCTAGATTTCTTTTTTTCTTATATTATTGTTAGTCTTTGTATTTTTAGGACATCCTTAAAACACTGCAAACCTATATACGTTCATTACACAATTTTTATGTTCACTTCCAAACAAAATGTTCTTCAATTCACCTGGAAATGAACTTGAGTCACCCGTGCAGAAATTATGGTCTAGGCCTCTCAGGGACCTTCCCAGTACGCCTGGATTCTGGTAAGGGTCTGCAATGGCACACTGGCAAGGCCTTAGTAATGGCTTGAGACCATGGACGTAAGAAGTAAATGGACCCAGCACAAAGTTGCGGGGTGGGGACTCATGTAGGTAAGAGGAGAACTGTTCAGTGCGCATGAATTGGTGGAAATTCTGTGATTGGTCGAACATTGCGTCGTGTATAGCAGACGATGCAAAATGGAAATCGACTATTGTTTGTTGACAATGTGTCTAGCGGTTTTAATTATGCATTCTATTATAATCTTAGAATAAGTAAAACATGGTAAAAAAATATGAAAAATGCATTATTAAAACGTGTGAAAATTCTCGGACTATTAAAACAAATAGAAATAAGAAAAATGTGACATATCACAGGTAAGTATTTATCTCGTGTTTCTCTGTTTATTCACGGTACAGGTTATGTTTTTAACAATTTTTATGTGACATTTTTTAATTATTAATTTCATTATTTATAGAAATAGTTGATCATATTTCTTTTAAATGTATCTATTCATAATTTATTTTTATTAATTTTTTTATAATTCATTTTGTATTATTAATAACATTATTATATCGTGTTATATTTTATTTATTGCATATTGTTTTGTATTTGGAAAATATCTGTTTCATATTAAATATTTACAGAAAAATGTTATTAATTAATTTAATGGACACTTTTTTGAAAAACATATTTTTTTAGATTGAAATTTACGGATTTTATTACAAGTTACTTTTTATAATTATGTTATTCGTTTTAAATTACGCGCGCCGGCGCAAGCGTACTAAACGGCCTATCAACGTACTTCCACCAATGCCTCACCCTTCACCGAAGATCGGTTTTACCCCCCTTGTCTATCAAACATACAACGTGCTGGGTCCATTTACTTCTTACGTCCATGCTTGAGACGGTTTCTCAAGGATTTGCCCTACTTAAGGATGAATTTGCCAGGACCATGAGAGTTTTCCTGGGAATTACCCTATATTTTGTGACAAAAATAACAATCAGTGAAAAATGTACTACAGTCTTACAATCAGTTGTAATGAGTAATTGATTGAATCAGTAAGCAACAAAAACTTGTAACGCAAAACAAAAACAGAAGAATGCACAATTCTAGCCTGACAAATAATAATTCCAAAGTCGACCCAACTTCAAATATATAGTAACACCAACACTAAACAAAAAAATTAAATATGGAATTATTTATTTTTATTTTTTATATTTATGTTATTAAAACTTAGGAACATAATTTTTCTTATTATCTAAAATATAAACAATATACTACAAAAAAGACAAATAAATTTTAGTTTTTATAAAGAAAAAATCACTTATTTCTTTTGAGTTGTTAATAAAATTCTTAGATAAAAATTGTTAAATTTTTTTAAAAAATTAACTTAATTAATTTTTCTTTAATTATTTAAAAAAGTACCGTAAAATGGGGTAAAGTCGGCGATTGCGGGTAAAGTCGGCCGGCGCTTTAAACACTTAAATATTGTATTTCATTTATTAATTTACATTAATTCTAACTACATTTTTAATAAAACTCGGATTTCTTCTGGAAAAAAGTAATAGTTAAACTTTAAAATGATTTAAAGCGCCGGCCGACTTTACCCCATTTTACGGTAATAATTTTAATATATAAATTATTATTTTAATTAATTAAATTAATTGATTGTTATTTAAATAATTTAAATTTCATAAATATTATTATTAAATAATTATTACTTGATAAAATATTTTGCATGGAAATTTAATTTTATTATAGTTTTATTTGCTGTTAAAAATTACTTTTTATTTTGAGATTATGTCATAAAACAATGGCAAAACATAGTTGCTACACTTTTTTTCTACACTTTTGTGTGAATTTTGTTCAAGAAATTGCAATAAAATAGTCTGCCTAAGGAAAATTGAATTTTTTTGAAAAATTTTTGTTGACGAAAATCGCTTTAATGGTCATAAAATTGGTCTTCCTCTACTCGGATTTGGCTGTCGAATTTTTTCTACACTTTTAGGTGTATTTTGTGCAAGAAATTGCAATAAAATAGTCCGCCTAAGAAAAATTGAATTTTTTTGAGAACTTTTTTATTTTTTTGGATTTATGGGTTGGATGTCTTTTTGGTGGTAATAGGTGTCTTCCTCTACTCGGATTTGGCTGTCGATTTTTTTCTACACTTTTAGGTGTATTTTGTGCAAGAATATGCAATAAAATCGTCTGCCTAAGAAAAATTGAATTTTTTTGGGAACTTTTTCATTTTTTTGGATTTATGGGTTGGATGACTTTTTGGTGGTAATAAGTGTCTTCCTCTACTCGGATTTGGCTGTCGTTTTTTTTCTACACTTTTAGGTGTATTTTGTGCAAGAAATTGCAATAAAATAGTCCGCCTAAGAAAAATTGAATTTTTTTGGGAACTTTTTTATTTTTTTGGATTTATGGGTTGGATGACTTTTTGGTGGTAATAGGTGTCTTCCTCTACTCGGATTTGGCTGTCGATTTTTTTCTACACTTTTAGATGTATTTTGTGCAAGAAATTGCAATAAAATAGTCCGCCTAAGAAAAATTGAATTTTTTTGGGAACTTTTTTATTTTTTTGGATTTATGGGTTGGATGACTTTTTGGTGGTAATAGGTGTCTTCCTCTACTCGGATTTGGCTGTCGATTTTTTTCTACACTTTTAGATGTATTTTGTGCAAGAAATTGCAATAAAATAGTCCGCCTAAGAAAAATTGAATTTTTTTGGGAACTTTTTTATTTTTTTGGAATTAGGGGTTGGATGACTTTTTGGTGGTAATAGGTGTCTTCCTCTACTCGGATTTGGCTGTCGATTTTTTTCTACACTTTTAGGTGTATTTTGTGCAAGAAATTGCAATAAAATAGTCCGCCTAAGAAAAATTGAATTTTTTTGGGAACTTTTTTATTTTTTTGGATTTATGGGTTGGATGACTTTTTGGTGGTAATAGGTGTCTTCCTCTACTCGGATTTGGCTGTCGATTTTTTTCTACACTTTTAGGTGTATTTTGTGCAAGAAATTGCAATAAAATAGTCCGCCTAAGAAAAATTGAATTTTTTTGGGAACTTTTTTATTTTTTTGGATTTATGGGTTGGATGACTTTTTGGTGGTAATAGGTGTCTTCCTCTACTCGGATTTGGCTGTCGAATTTTTTCTACACTTTTAGGTGTATTTTGTGCAAGAAATTGCAATAAAATAGTCCGCCTAAGAAAAATTGAATTTTTTTGAGAACTTTTTTATTTTTTTGGATTTATGGGTTGGATGTCTTTTTGGTGGTAATAGGTGTCTTCCTCTACTCGGATTTGGCTGTCGATTTTTTTCTACACTTTTAGGTGTATTTTGTGCAAGAATATGCAATAAAATCGTCTGCCTAAGAAAAATTGAATTTTTTTGGGAACTTTTTCATTTTTTTGGATTTATGGGTTGGATGACTTTTTGGTGGTAATAGGTGTCTTCCTCTACTCGGATTTGGCTGTCGAATTTTTTCTACACTTTTAGGTGTATTTTGTGCAAGAAATTGCAATAAAATAGTCCGCCTAAGAAAAATTGAATTTTTTTGAAAACTTTTTTATTGTTTTGGATTTATGGGTTGGATGACTTTTTGGTGGTAATAGGTGTCTTCCTCTACTCGGATTTGGCTGTCGATTTTTTTCTACACTTTTAGGTGTATTTTGTGCAAGAAATTGCAATAAAATAGTCCGCCTAAGAAAAATTGAATTTTTTTGGGAACTTTTTTATTTTTTTGGATTTATGGGTTGGATGACTTTTTGGTGGTAATAGGTGTCTTCCTCTACTCGGATTTGGCTGTCGATTTTTTTCTACACTTTTAGGTGTATTTTGTGCAAGAAATTGCAATAAAATAGTCCGCCTAAGAAAAATTGAATTTTTTTGGGAACTTTTTTATTTTTTTGGATTTATGGGTTGGATGACTTTTTGGTGGTAATAGGTGTCTTCCTCTACTCGGATTTGGCTGTCGATTTTTTTCTACACTTTTAGGTGTATTTTGTGCAAGAAATTGCAATAAAATAGTCCGCCTAAGAAAAATTGAATTTTTTTGGGAACTTTTTTATTTTTTTGGATTTATGGGTTGGATGACTTTTTGGTGGTAATAGGTGTCTTCCTCTACTCGGATTTGGCTGTCGATTTTTTTCTACACTTTTAGGTGTATTTTGTGCAAGAAATTGCAATAAAATAGTCCGCCTAAGAAAAATTGAATTTTTTTGGGAACTTTTTTATTTTTTTGGATTTATGGGTTGGATGACTTTTTGGTGGTAATAGGTGTCTTCCTCTACTCGGATTTGGCTGTCGATTTTTTTCTACACTTTTAGGTGTATTTTGTGCAAGAAATTGCAATAAAATAGTCCGCCTAAGAAAAATTGAATTTTTTTGGGAACTTTTTTATTTTTTTGGATTTATGGGTTGGATGACTTTTTGGTGGTAATAGGTGTCTTCCTCTACTCGGATTTGGCTGTCGATTTTTTTCTACACTTTTAGGTGTATTTTGTGCAAGAAATTGCAATAAAATAGTCCGCCTAAGAAAAATTGAATTTTTTTGGGAACTTTTTTATTTTTTTGGATTTATGGGTTGGATGACTTTTTGGTGGTAATAGGTGTCTTCCTCTACTCGGATTTGGCTGTCGATTTTTTTCTACACTTTTAGGTGTATTTTGTGCAAGAAATTGCAATAAAATAGTCCGCCTAAGAAAAATTGAATTTTTTTGGGAACTTTTTTATTTTTTTGGATTTATGGGTTGGATGACTTTTTGGTGGTAATAGGTGTCTTCCTCTACTCGGATTTGGCTGTCGATTTTTTTCTACACTTTTAGGTGTATTTTGTGCAAGAAATTGCAATAAAATAGTCCGCCTAAGAAAAATTGAATTTTTTTGGGAACTTTTTTATTTTTTTGGATTTATGGGTTGGATGACTTTTTGGTGGTAATAGGTGTCTTCCTCTACTCGGATTTGGCTGTCGATTTTTTTCTACACTTTTAGGTGTATTTTGTGCAAGAAATTGCAATAAAATAGTCCGCCTAAGAAAAATTGAATTTTTTTGGGAACTTTTTTATTTTTTTGGATTTATGGGTTGGATGACTTTTTGGTGGTAATAGGTGTCTTCCTCTACTCGGATTTGGCTGTCGATTTTTTTCTACACTTTTAGGTGTATTTTGTGCAAGAAATTGCAATAAAATAGTCCGCCTAAGAAAAATTGAATTTTTTTGGGAACTTTTTTATTTTTTTGGATTTATGGGTTGGATGACTTTTTGGTGGTAATAGGTGTCTTCCTCTACTCGGATTTGGCTGTCGATTTTTTTCTACACTTTTAGGTGTATTTTGTGCAAGAAATTGCAATAAAATAGTCCGCCTAAGAAAAATTGAATTTTTTTGGGAACTTTTTTATTTTTTTGGATTTATGGGTTGGATGACTTTTTGGTGGTAATAGGTGTCTTCCTCTACTCGGATTTGGCTGTCGATTTTTTTCTACACTTTTAGGTGTATTTTGTGCAAGAAATTGCAATAAAATAGTCCGCCTAAGAAAAATTGAATTTTTTTGGGAACTTTTTTATTTTTTTGGATTTATGGGTTGGATGACTTTTTGGTGGTAATAGGTGTCTTCCTCTACTCGGATTTGGCTGTCGATTTTTTTCTACACTTTTAGGTGTATTTTGTGCAAGAAATTGCAATAAAATAGTCCGCCTAAGAAAAATTGAATTTTTTTGGGAACTTTTTTATTTTTTTGGATTTATGGGTTGGATGACTTTTTGGTGGTAATAGGTGTCTTCCTCTACTCGGATTTGGCTGTCGATTTTTTTCTACACTTTTAGGTGTATTTTGTGCAAGAAATTGCAATAAAATAGTCCGCCTAAGAAAAATTGAATTTTTTTGGGAACTTTTTTATTTTTTTGGATTTATGGGTTGGATGACTTTTTGGTGGTAATAGGTGTCTTCCTCTACTCGGATTTGGCTGTCGATTTTTTTCTACACTTTTAGGTGTATTTTGTGCAAGAAATTGCAATAAAATAGTCCGCCTAAGAAAAATTGAATTTTTTTGGGAACTTTTTTATTTTTTTGGATTTATGGGTTGGATGACTTTTTGGTGGTAATAGGTGTCTTCCTCTACTCGGATTTGGCTGTCGATTTTTTTCTACACTTTTAGGTGTATTTTGTGCAAGAAATTGCAATAAAATAGTCCGCCTAAGAAAAATTGAATTTTTTTGGGAACTTTTTTATTTTTTTGGATTTATGGGTTGGATGACTTTTTGGTGGTAATAGGTGTCTTCCTCTACTCGGATTTGGCTGTCGATTTTTTTCTACACTTTTAGGTGTATTTTGTGCAAGAAATTGCAATAAAATAGTCCGCCTAAGAAAAATTGAATTTTTTTGGGAACTTTTTTATTTTTTTGGATTTATGGGTTGGATGACTTTTTGGTGGTAATAGGTGTCTTCCTCTACTCGGATTTGGCTGTCGATTTTTTTCTACACTTTTAGGTGTATTTTGTGCAAGAAATTGCAATAAAATAGTCCGCCTAAGAAAAATTGAATTTTTTTGGGAACTTTTTTATTTTTTTGGATTTATGGGTTGGATGACTTTTTGGTGGTAATAGGTGTCTTCCTCTACTCGGATTTGGCTGTCGATTTTTTTCTACACTTTTAGGTGTATTTTGTGCAAGAAATTGCAATAAAATAGTCCGCCTAAGAAAAATTGAATTTTTTTGGGAACTTTTTTATTTTTTTGGATTTATGGGTTGGATGACTTTTTGGTGGTAATAGGTGTCTTCCTCTACTCGGATTTGGCTGTCGATTTTTTTCTACACTTTTAGGTGTATTTTGTGCAAGAAATTGCAATAAAATAGTCCGCCTAAGAAAAATTGAATTTTTTTGGGAACTTTTTTATTTTTTTGGATTTATGGGTTGGATGACTTTTTGGTGGTAATAGGTGTCTTCCTCTACTCGGATTTGGCTGTCGATTTTTTTCTACACTTTTAGGTGTATTTTGTGCAAGAAATTGCAATAAAATAGTCCGCCTAAGAAAAATTGAATTTTTTTGGGAACTTTTTTATTTTTTTGGATTTATGGGTTGGATGACTTTTTGGTGGTAATAGGTGTCTTCCTCTACTCGGATTTGGCTGTCGATTTTTTTCTACACTTTTAGGTGTATTTTGTGCAAGAAATTGCAATAAAATAGTCCGCCTAAGAAAAATTGAATTTTTTTGGGAACTTTTTTATTTTTTTGGATTTATGGGTTGGATGACTTTTTGGTGGTAATAGGTGTCTTCCTCTACTCGGATTTGGCTGTCGATTTTTTTCTACACTTTTAGGTGTATTTTGTGCAAGAAATTGCAATAAAATAGTCCGCCTAAGAAAAATTGAATTTTTTTGGGAACTTTTTTATTTTTTTGGATTTATGGGTTGGATGACTTTTTGGTGGTAATAGGTGTCTTCCTCTACTCGGATTTGGCTGTCGATTTTTTTCTACACTTTTAGGTGTATTTTGTGCAAGAAATTGCAATAAAATAGTCCGCCTAAGAAAAATTGAATTTTTTTGGGAACTTTTTTATTTTTTTGGATTTATGGGTTGGATGACTTTTTGGTGGTAATAGGTGTCTTCCTCTACTCGGATTTGGCTGTCGATTTTTTTCTACACTTTTAGGTGTATTTTGTGCAAGAAATTGCAATAAAATAGTCCGCCTAAGAAAAATTGAATTTTTTTGGGAACTTTTTTATTTTTTTGGATTTATGGGTTGGATGACTTTTTGGTGGTAATAGGTGTCTTCCTCTACTCGGATTTGGCTGTCGATTTTTTTCTACACTTTTAGGTGTATTTTGTGCAAGAAATTGCAATAAAATAGTCCGCCTAAGAAAAATTGAATTTTTTTGGGAACTTTTTTATTTTTTTGGATTTATGGGTTGGATGACTTTTTGGTGGTAATAGGTGTCTTCCTCTACTCGGATTTGGCTGTCGATTTTTTTCTACACTTTTAGGTGTATTTTGTGCAAGAAATTGCAATAAAATAGTCCGCCTAAGAAAAATTGAATTTTTTTGGGAACTTTTTTATTTTTTTGGATTTATGGGTTGGATGACTTTTTGGTGGTAATAGGTGTCTTCCTCTACTCGGATTTGGCTGTCGATTTTTTTCTACACTTTTAGGTGTATTTTGTGCAAGAAATTGCAATAAAATAGTCCGCCTAAGAAAAATTGAATTTTTTTGGGAACTTTTTTATTTTTTTGGATTTATGGGTTGGATGACTTTTTGGTGGTAATAGGTGTCTTCCTCTACTCGGATTTGGCTGTCGATTTTTTTCTACACTTTTAGGTGTATTTTGTGCAAGAAATTGCAATAAAATAGTCCGCCTAAGAAAAATTGAATTTTTTTGGGAACTTTTTTATTTTTTTGGATTTATGGGTTGGATGACTTTTTGGTGGTAATAGGTGTCTTCCTCTACTCGGATTTGGCTGTCGATTTTTTTCTACACTTTTAGGTGTATTTTGTGCAAGAAATTGCAATAAAATAGTCCGCCTAAGAAAAATTGAATTTTTTTGGGAACTTTTTTATTTTTTTGGATTTATGGGTTGGATGACTTTTTGGTGGTAATAGGTGTCTTCCTCTACTCGGATTTGGCTGTCGATTTTTTTCTACACTTTTAGGTGTATTTTGTGCAAGAAATTGCAATAAAATAGTCCGCCTAAGAAAAATTGAATTTTTTTGGGAACTTTTTTTTTTTTTGGATTTATGGGTTGGATGACTTTTTGGTGGTAATAGGTGTCTTCCTCTACTCGGATTTGGCTGTCGATTTTTTTCTACACTTTTAGGTGTATTTTGTGCAAGAAATTGCAATAAAATAGTCCGCCTAAGAAAAATTGAATTTTTTTGGGAACTTTTTTATTTTTTTGGATTTATGGGTTGGATGACTTTTTGGTGGTAATAGGTGTCTTCCTCTACTCGGATTTGGCTGTCGATTTTTTTCTACACTTTTAGGTGTATTTTGTGCAAGAAATTGCAATAAAATAGTCCGCCTAAGAAAAATTGAATTTTTTTGGGAACTTTTTTATTTTTTTGGATTTATGGGTTGGATGACTTTTTGGTGGTAATAGGTGTCTTCCTCTACTCGGATTTGGCTGTCGATTTTTTTCTACACTTTTAGGTGTATTTTGTGCAAGAAATTGCAATAAAATAGTCCGCCTAAGAAAAATTGAATTTTTTTGGGAACTTTTTTATTTTTTTGGATTTATGGGTTGGATGACTTTTTGGTGGTAATAGGTGTCTTCCTCTACTCGGATTTGGCTGTCGATTTTTTTCTACACTTTTAGGTGTATTTTGTGCAAGAAATTGCAATAAAATAGTCCGCCTAAGAAAAATTGAATTTTTTTGGGAACTTTTTTATTTTTTTGGATTTATGGGTTGGATGACTTTTTGGTGGTAATAGGTGTCTTCCTCTACTCGGATTTGGCTGTCGATTTTTTTCTACACTTTTAGGTGTATTTTGTGCAAGAAATTGCAATAAAATAGTCCGCCTAAGAAAAATTGAATTTTTTTGGGAACTTTTTTATTTTTTTGGATTTATGGGTTGGATGACTTTTTGGTGGTAATAGGTGTCTTCCTCTACTCGGATTTGGCTGTCGATTTTTTTCTACACTTTTAGGTGTATTTTGTGCAAGAAATTGCAATAAAATAGTCCGCCTAAGAAAAATTGAATTTTTTTGGGAACTTTTTTATTTTTTTGGATTTATGGGTTGGATGACTTTTTGGTGGTAATAGGTGTCTTCCTCTACTCGGATTTGGCTGTCGATTTTTTTCTACACTTTTAGGTGTATTTTGTGCAAGAAATTGCAATAAAATAGTCCGCCTAAGAAAAATTGAATTTTTTTGGGAACTTTTTTATTTTTTTGGATTTATGGGTTGGATGACTTTTTGGTGGTAATAGGTGTCTTCCTCTACTCGGATTTGGCTGTCGATTTTTTTCTACACTTTTAGGTGTATTTTGTGCAAGAAATTGCAATAAAATAGTCCGCCTAAGAAAAATTGAATTTTTTTGGGAACTTTTTTATTTTTTTGGATTTATGGGTTGGATGACTTTTTGGTGGTAATAGGTGTCTTCCTCTACTCGGATTTGGCTGTCGATTTTTTTCTACACTTTTAGGTGTATTTTGTGCAAGAAATTGCAATAAAATAGTCCGCCTAAGAAAAATTGAATTTTTTTGGGAACTTTTTTTTTTTTTGGATTTATGGGTTGGATGACTTTTTGGTGGTAATAGGTGTCTTCCTCTACTCGGATTTGGCTGTCGATTTTTTTCTACACTTTTAGGTGTATTTTGTGCAAGAAATTGCAATAAAATAGTCCGCCTAAGAAAAATTGAATTTTTTTGGGAACTTTTTTATTTTTTTGGATTTATGGGTTGGATGACTTTTTGGTGGTAATAGGTGTCTTCCTCTACTCGGATTTGGCTGTCGATTTTTTTCTACACTTTTAGGTGTATTTTGTGCAAGAAATTGCAATAAAATAGTCCGCCTAAGAAAAATTGAATTTTTTTGGGAACTTTTTTATTTTTTTGGATTTATGGGTTGGATGACTTTTTGGTGGTAATAGGTGTCTTCCTCTACTCGGATTTGGCTGTCGATTTTTTTCTACACTTTTAGGTGTATTTTGTGCAAGAAATTGCAATAAAATAGTCCGCCTAAGAAAAATTGAATTTTTTTGGGAACTTTTTTATTTTTTTGGATTTATGGGTTGGATGACTTTTTGGTGGTAATAGGTGTCTTCCTCTACTCGGATTTGGCTGTCGATTTTTTTCTACACTTTTAGGTGTATTTTGTGCAAGAAATTGCAATAAAATAGTCCGCCTAAGAAAAATTGAATTTTTTTGGGAACTTTTTTATTTTTTTGGATTTATGGGTTGGATGACTTTTTGGTGGTAATAGGTGTCTTCCTCTACTCGGATTTGGCTGTCGATTTTTTTCTACACTTTTAGGTGTATTTTGTGCAAGAAATTGCAATAAAATAGTCCGCCTAAGAAAAATTGAATTTTTTTGGGAACTTTTTTATTTTTTTGGATTTATGGGTTGGATGACTTTTTGGTGGTAATAGGTGTCTTCCTCTACTCGGATTTGGCTGTCGATTTTTTTCTACACTTTTAGGTGTATTTTGTGCAAGAAATTGCAATAAAATAGTCCGCCTAAGAAAAATTGAATTTTTTTGGGAACTTTTTTATTTTTTTGGATTTATGGGTTGGATGACTTTTTGGTGGTAATAGGTGTCTTCCTCTACTCGGATTTGGCTGTCGATTTTTTTCTACACTTTTAGGTGTATTTTGTGCAAGAAATTGCAATAAAATAGTCCGCCTAAGAAAAATTGAATTTTTTTGGGAACTTTTTTATTTTTTTGGATTTATGGGTTGGATGACTTTTTGGTGGTAATAGGTGTCTTCCTCTACTCGGATTTGGCTGTCGATTTTTTTCTACACTTTTAGGTGTATTTTGTGCAAGAAATTGCAATAAAATAGTCCGCCTAAGAAAAATTGAATTTTTTTGGGAACTTTTTTATTTTTTTGGATTTATGGGTTGGATGACTTTTTGGTGGTAATAGGTGTCTTCCTCTACTCGGATTTGGCTGTCGATTTTTTTCTACACTTTTAGGTGTATTTTGTGCAAGAAATTGCAATAAAATAGTCCGCCTAAGAAAAATTGAATTTTTTTGGGAACTTTTTTATTTTTTTGGATTTATGGGTTGGATGACTTTTTGGTGGTAATAGGTGTCTTCCTCTACTCGGATTTGGCTGTCGATTTTTTTCTACACTTTTAGGTGTATTTTGTGCAAGAAATTGCAATAAAATAGTCCGCCTAAGAAAAATTGAATTTTTTTGGGAACTTTTTTATTTTTTTGGATTTATGGGTTGGATGACTTTTTGGTGGTAATAGGTGTCTTCCTCTACTCGGATTTGGCTGTCGATTTTTTTCTACACTTTTAGGTGTATTTTGTGCAAGAAATTGCAATAAAATAGTCCGCCTAAGAAAAATTGAATTTTTTTGGGAACTTTTTTATTTTTTTGGATTTATGGGTTGGATGACTTTTTGGTGGTAATAGGTGTCTTCCTCTACTCGGATTTGGCTGTCGATTTTTTTCTACACTTTTAGGTGTATTTTGTGCAAGAAATTGCAATAAAATAGTCCGCCTAAGAAAAATTGAATTTTTTTGGGAACTTTTTTATTTTTTTGGATTTATGGGTTGGATGACTTTTTGGTGGTAATAGGTGTCTTCCTCTACTCGGATTTGGCTGTCGATTTTTTTCTACACTTTTAGGTGTATTTTGTGCAAGAAATTGCAATAAAATAGTCCGCCTAAGAAAAATTGAATTTTTTTGGGAACTTTTTTATTTTTTTGGATTTATGGGTTGGATGACTTTTTGGTGGTAATAGGTGTCTTCCTCTACTCGGATTTGGCTGTCGATTTTTTTCTACACTTTTAGGTGTATTTTGTGCAAGAAATTGCAATAAAATAGTCCGCCTAAGAAAAATTGAATTTTTTTGGGAACTTTTTTATTTTTTTGGATTTATGGGTTGGATGACTTTTTGGTGGTAATAGGTGTCTTCCTCTACTCGGATTTGGCTGTCGATTTTTTTCTACACTTTTAGGTGTATTTTGTGCAAGAAATTGCAATAAAATAGTCCGCCTAAGAAAAATTGAATTTTTTTGGGAACTTTTTTATTTTTTTGGATTTATGGGTTGGATGACTTTTTGGTGGTAATAGGTGTCTTCCTCTACTCGGATTTGGCTGTCGATTTTTTTCTACACTTTTAGGTGTATTTTGTGCAAGAAATTGCAATAAAATAGTCCGCCTAAGAAAAATTGAATTTTTTTGGGAACTTTTTTATTTTTTTGGATTTATGGGTTGGATGACTTTTTGGTGGTAATAGGTGTCTTCCTCTACTCGGATTTGGCTGTCGATTTTTTTCTACACTTTTAGGTGTATTTTGTGCAAGAAATTGCAATAAAATAGTCCGCCTAAGAAAAATTGAATTTTTTTGGGAACTTTTTTATTTTTTTGGATTTATGGGTTGGATGACTTTTTGGTGGTAATAGGTGTCTTCCTCTACTCGGATTTGGCTGTCGATTTTTTTCTACACTTTTAGGTGTATTTTGTGCAAGAAATTGCAATAAAATAGTCCGCCTAAGAAAAATTGAATTTTTTTGGGAACTTTTTTATTTTTTTGGATTTATGGGTTGGATGACTTTTTGGTGGTAATAGGTGTCTTCCTCTACTCGGATTTGGCTGTCGATTTTTTTCTACACTTTTAGGTGTATTTTGTGCAAGAAATTGCAATAAAATAGTCCGCCTAAGAAAAATTGAATTTTTTTGGGAACTTTTTTATTTTTTTGGATTTATGGGTTGGATGACTTTTTGGTGGTAATAGGTGTCTTCCTCTACTCGGATTTGGCTGTCGATTTTTTTCTACACTTTTAGGTGTATTTTGTGCAAGAAATTGCAATAAAATAGTCCGCCTAAGAAAAATTGAATTTTTTTGGGAACTTTTTTATTTTTTTGGATTTATGGGTTGGATGACTTTTTGGTGGTAATAGGTGTCTTCCTCTACTCGGATTTGGCTGTCGATTTTTTTCTACACTTTTAGGTGTATTTTGTGCAAGAAATTGCAATAAAATAGTCCGCCTAAGAAAAATTGAATTTTTTTGGGAACTTTTTTATTTTTTTGGATTTATGGGTTGGATGACTTTTTGGTGGTAATAGGTGTCTTCCTCTACTCGGATTTGGCTGTCGATTTTTTTCTACACTTTTAGGTGTATTTTGTGCAAGAAATTGCAATAAAATAGTCCGCCTAAGAAAAATTGAATTTTTTTGGGAACTTTTTTATTTTTTTGGATTTATGGGTTGGATGACTTTTTGGTGGTAATAGGTGTCTTCCTCTACTCGGATTTGGCTGTCGATTTTTTTCTACACTTTTAGGTGTATTTTGTGCAAGAAATTGCAATAAAATAGTCCGCCTAAGAAAAATTGAATTTTTTTGGGAACTTTTTTATTTTTTTGGATTTATGGGTTGGATGACTTTTTGGTGGTAATAGGTGTCTTCCTCTACTCGGATTTGGCTGTCGATTTTTTTCTACACTTTTAGGTGTATTTTGTGCAAGAAATTGCAATAAAATAGTCCGCCTAAGAAAAATTGAATTTTTTTGGGAACTTTTTTATTTTTTTGGATTTATGGGTTGGATGACTTTTTGGTGGTAATAGGTGTCTTCCTCTACTCGGATTTGGCTGTCGATTTTTTTCTACACTTTTAGGTGTATTTTGTGCAAGAAATTGCAATAAAATAGTCCGCCTAAGAAAAATTGAATTTTTTTGGGAACTTTTTTATTTTTTTGGATTTATGGGTTGGATGACTTTTTGGTGGTAATAGGTGTCTTCCTCTACTCGGATTTGGCTGTCGATTTTTTTCTACACTTTTAGGTGTATTTTGTGCAAGAAATTGCAATAAAATAGTCCGCCTAAGAAAAATTGAATTTTTTTGGGAACTTTTTTATTTTTTTGGATTTATGGGTTGGATGACTTTTTGGTGGTAATAGGTGTCTTCCTCTACTCGGATTTGGCTGTCGATTTTTTTCTACACTTTTAGGTGTATTTTGTGCAAGAAATTGCAATAAAATAGTCCGCCTAAGAAAAATTGAATTTTTTTGGGAACTTTTTTATTTTTTTGGATTTATGGGTTGGATGACTTTTTGGTGGTAATAGGTGTCTTCCTCTACTCGGATTTGGCTGTCGATTTTTTTCTACACTTTTAGGTGTATTTTGTGCAAGAAATTGCAATAAAATAGTCCGCCTAAGAAAAATTGAATTTTTTTGGGAACTTTTTTATTTTTTTGGATTTATGGGTTGGATGACTTTTTGGTGGTAATAGGTGTCTTCCTCTACTCGGATTTGGCTGTCGATTTTTTTCTACACTTTTAGGTGTATTTTGTGCAAGAAATTGCAATAAAATAGTCCGCCTAAGAAAAATTGAATTTTTTTGGGAACTTTTTTATTTTTTTGGATTTATGGGTTGGATGACTTTTTGGTGGTAATAGGTGTCTTCCTCTACTCGGATTTGGCTGTCGATTTTTTTCTACACTTTTAGGTGTATTTTGTGCAAGAAATTGCAATAAAATAGTCCGCCTAAGAAAAATTGAATTTTTTTGGGAACTTTTTTATTTTTTTGGATTTATGGGTTGGATGACTTTTTGGTGGTAAT